>NC_051307.1:194730928-195049261 GCF_015220235.1 Choloepus didactylus | reverse complement strand
GTATAAAACATTGTACATTTTTCACAGAATTCACATTAGTGGTAACATACAATATCTCTCTTTTTGTGCCTGGCTTATTTTGCTCAGCATTATGTCTTTTTTTTTTTTTTTTTTTTGTTAATCTTCATTTCATTGAGATATATTCATATACCACGCAGTCATACAAAACAAATCGTACTTTCGATTGTTCACTGTACCATTACATAGTTGTACATTCATCACCCAAATCAATCCCTGACACCTTCATTAGCACACACACAAGAATAACAAGAATAATAATTAGAGTGAAAAAGAGCAATTGAAGTAAAAAAGAACACTGGATACCTTTGTCTGTTTGTTTCCTTCCCCTATTTTTCTACTCATCCATCCATAAACTAGACAAAGTGGAGTGTGGTCCTTATGGCTTTCCCAATCCCCTTGTCACCCCTCATAAGCTACATTTTTATACAACTGTCTTCGAGATTCATGAGTTCTGGGTTGTAGTTTGATAGTTTCAGGTATCCACCACCAGCTACCCCAATTCTTTAGAACCTAAAAAGGATTGTCTAAAGTGTGCGTAAGAGTGCCCACCAGAGTGACCTCTCGGCTCCTTTTGGATTCTCTCTGCCACTGAAGCTTATTTCATTTCCTTTCACCTCCCCCTTTTGGTCAAGAAGATGTTCTCCGTCCCACAATGCCAGGTCTACATTCCTCCCCGGGAGTCATATTCCACGTTGCCAGGGAGATTCACTCCCCTGGGTGTCTGATCCCACGTAGTGGGGAGGGCAGTGATTTCACCTTTCAAGTTGGCTTAGCTAGAGAGAGAAGGCCACATCTGAGCAACAAAGAGGCATTCGGGAGGAGGCTCTTAGGCACAACCATAGGGAGGCCTAGCCTCTCCTTTGCAGCAACTGTCTTCCCAAGGGTAAAACCTGTGGTAGAGGGCTCAACCCATCAAACCACCAGTCCCCTATGTCTGTGGTCATGTTAGCAACCATGGAGGTGGGGTAGGCGAATACCCCTGCATTCTCCACAGGCTCCTCAAGGGGGCACTGCATCTTTTTTTTTTTCCTTGTTTTTTTTTTTTTTTTTTAACTTTCCCTTCTATTTTTTTTTTTTTTGCATTTTTTTAATCATCATTTTATTGAGATATATTCACATACCACGCAGTCATTCAAAACAAATTGTACTTTCGATTGTTTACAGTACCATTACATAGTTGTACATTCATCACCTAAATCAATCCCTGACACCTTCATTAGCACACACACAAAAATAACAAGAATAATAATTAGAGTGAAAAAGAGCAATTGAAGTAAAAAAGAACACTGGGTACCTTTGTCTGTTTGTTTCCTTCCCCTACTTTTCTTTTTTTTTTTTTTTTTTTTTTTTTTTTATCATCATTTTATTGAGATATATTCACATACCACGCAGTCATACAAAACAAATTGTACTTTCGATTGTTTACAGTACCATTACATAGTTGTACATTCATCACCTAAATCAATCCCTGACACCTTCATTAGCACACACACAAAAATAACAAGAATAATAATTAGAGTGAAAAAAGAGCAATTGAAGTAAAAAAGAACACTAGGTACCTTTGTCTGTTTGTTTGCTTCCCCTACTTTTCTACACATCGATCCATAAACTAGACAAAGTGGAGTTTGGTCCTTATGGCATTCCCAATCCCACTGTCACCCCTCATAAGCTACATTTTTATACAACTGTCTTCGAGATTCATGGGTTCTGGGTTGTAGTTTAATAGTTTCAGGTATCCACCACCAGCTACCCCAATTCTTTAGAACCTAAAAAAGGTTGTCTAAAGTGTGCGTAAGAGTGCCCACCAGAGTGATCTCTCGGCTGGTTTTGGAATCTCTCTGCCACTGAAGCTTATTTCATTTCCTTTCACATCCCCCTTTTGGTCAAGAAGATGTTCTCCATCCCACGATGCCGGGTCTACATTCCTCCCCGGGAGTCATATTCCACGTTGCCAGGGAGATTCACTTCCCTGGGTGTCTGATCCCACGTAGGGGGGAGGGCAGTGATTTCACCTGTCAAGTTGGCTTAGCCAGAGAGAGAGGGCCACATCTGAGCAACAAAGAGGCATTCAGGAGGAGACTCTTAGGCACAAATACAGGGAGGCCTAGCCTCTCCTTTGCAGGAACCGTCTTCCCAAGGGTAAAACTTATGGTAGAGGGCTCAACCCATCAAACCACCAGTCCCCTATGTCTGTGGTCATGTTAGCAACCATGGAGGTGGGGTAGGCGAATACCCCTGCATTCTCCACAGGCTCCTCAAGGGGGCACTACATCGTTTTTTGTTTTTTTTTTTTTTTCCTTGTTTGTCTTTTTTCTTTTTTCTTTTTTTTTTTTTTAACTTTCCCTTCTTTTTTCAAATCAACTGTATGAAAAAAAAAGTTAAAAAGAAAACAAACATACAATAAAAGAACATTTCAAAGAGACCATAGCAAGGGAGTAAGAAAAAGACAACTAACCTAAGATAACTGCTTAACTTCCAACATGTTCCTACTTTACCCCAAGAAAGTTACATACTATAGCAACATTTCAGTGAACTTGTTCCTACTACATCCATCAGAAATTAACAGACCATAGTCATTTCTGGGCATCCCCAGAACGTTAAATAGCTTATCTGTTCTTCTTGGATTATTGTTCCCCCTTCCTTAATTGCTCTCTACTGCTAGTTCCCCTACATTCTACATTATAAACCATTTGTTTTACATTTTTCAAAGTTCACATTAGTGGTAGCATATAATATTTCTCTTTTTGTGCCTGGCTTATTTCGCTCAGCATTATGTCTTCAAGGTTCATCCATGTTGTCATATGTTTCACCAGATCGTTCCTTCTTACTGCCGCGTAGTATTCCATCGTGTGTATATACCACATTTTATTTATCCACTCATCTGTTAATGGACATTTGGGTTGTTTCCATCTCTTGGCAATTGTGAATAATGCTGCTATGAACATTGGCGTGCAGATATCTGTTCGTGTCACTGCTTTCCGATCTTCCGGGTATATACCGAGAAGTGCAATCGCTGGATCGAATGGTAGCTCTATCTCTAGTTTTCTAAGGAACTGCCAGACTGACTTCCAGAGTGGCTGAACCATTATACAGTCCCACCAACAATGAATAAGAGTTCCAATTTCTCCACATCCCCTCCAGCATTTGTAGTTTCCTGTTTGTTTAATGGCAGCCATTCTAACCGGTGTTAGATGGTATCTCATTGTGGTCTTAATTTGCATCTCTCTAATAGCTAGTGAAGCTGAACATTTTTTCATGTGTTTCTTGGCCATTTGTATTTCCTCTTCAGAGAACTGTCTTTTCATATCTTTTGCCCATTTTATAATTGGGCTGTCTGTACTATTGTCATTGAGTTGTAGGATTTCTTTGTATATGCAAGATATCAGTCTTTTGTCAGATACATGGTTTCCAAAAATTTTTTCCCATTGAGTTGGCTGCCTCTTTACCTTTTTGAGAAATTCCTTTGAGGTGCAGAAACTTCTAAGCTTGAGGAGTTCCCATTTATCTATTTTCTCTTTTGTTGCTTGTGCTTTGGGTGTAAAGTCTAGGAAGTGGCCTCCTAATACAAGGTCTTGAAGATGTTTTCCTACATTATCTTCTAGGAGTTTAATGGTACTTTCTTTTATATTGAGATCTTTGGTCCATTTTGAGTTAATTTTTGTGTAGGGGGTGAGGTAGGGGTCCTCTTTCATTCTTTTGGATATGGATATCCAACTCTCCCAGCCCCATTTGTTGAAAAGACCATTATGGCTCAGTTCGGTGACTTTGGGGGCCTTATCAAAGATCAGTCGGCCATAGATCTGAGGGTCTATCTCTGAATTCTCAATTCGATTCCATTGATCTATATGTCTATCTTTGTGCCAGTACCATGCTGTTTTGGCAACTGTGGCTTTATAATAAGCTTCAAAGTCAGGGAGTGTAAGTCCTCCCACTTCGTTTTTCTTTTTTAAAGTGTCTTTAGCAATTCGAGGCATCTTCCCTTTCCAAATAAATTTGATATCTAGCTTTTCCAAGTCTGCAAAGTAGGTTGTTGGAATTTTGATTGGGATTGCATTGAATCTGTAGATGAGTTTGGGTAGAATTGACATCTTAATGACATTTAGCCTTCCTATCCATGAACATGGAATATTTTTCCATCTTTTAAGGTCCCCTTCTATTTCTTTTAGTAGAGTTATGTAGTTTTCTTTGTATAGGTCTTTTACATCTTTGGTTAAGTTTATTCCTAGGTACTTGATTTTTTTAGTTGCTATTGAAAATGGTATCTTTTTCTTGAGTGTCTCTTCAGTTTGTTCATTTCTAGCATATAGAAACATTACTGACTTATGTGCATTAATCTTGTATCCCGCTACTTTGCTAAATTTGTTTATTAGCTCTAGTAGGTGTATCGTTGATTTCTCAGGGTTTTCTAGATATAAGATCATATCATCTGCAAACAATGACAGTTTTACTTCTTCTTTTCCAATTTGGATGCCTTTTATTTCTTTGTCTTGCCGGATTGCCCTGGCTAGCACTTCCAGCACAATGTTGAATAACAGTGGTGACAGCGGGCATCCTTGTCTTGTTCCTGATCTTAGAGGGAAGGCTTTCAGTCTCTCACCATTGAGTACTATGCTGGCTGTGGGTTTTTCATATATGCTCTTTATCATGTTGAGGAAGTTTCCTTCAATTCCTACCTTTTGAAGTGTTTTTATCAAAAGGGATGTTGGATTTTGTCAAATGCTTTTTCAGCATCTATTGAGATGATCAATTGATTTTTCCCTTTCGAGTTTTTAATGTGTTGTAATACATTGATTGTTTTTCTTATGTTGAACCATCCTTGCATGCCTGGAATGAACCCCACTTGGTCATGGTGTATGATTTTTTTAATGTGTCTTTGGATTCGATTTGCAAGTATTTTGTTGAGGATTTTTGCATCTATATTCATTAGGGAGATTGGCCGGTAGTTTTCCTTTTTTGTAGCATCTTTGGCTGGTTTTGGTATTAGATTGATGTTAGCTTCATAAAATGAGTTAGGTAGTGTTCCATTTTTTTTCAATGTTTTGAAAGAGTTTGAGTAAGATTGGTGTCAGTTCTTTCTGGAAAGTTTGGTAGAATTCCCCTGTGAAGCCATCTGGCCCTGGGCATTTATTTGTGGGAAGATTTTTGATGACTGATTGGATCTCTTTGCTTGTGATGGGTTGGTTGAGGTCTTCTATTTCTTCTCTGGTCAGTCTAGGTTGTTCATATGTTTCCAGGAAATTGTCCATTTCTTCTACATTATCCAGTTTGTTGCCATACAGTTGTTCATAATATCCTCTTATAATTTTTTTAATTTCTTCAGGATCTGCAGTTATGTCACCTTTTTCATTCATTATTTTGTTTATATGGGTCTTCTCTCTTTTTGATTTTGTCAGTCTAGCTAGGGGCTTGTCAATCTTGTTGATCTTCTCAAAGAACCAACTTTTGGTGATATTTATCCTTTCTATTGTTTTTTTGTTCTCTATGTCATTTATTTCTGCTTTAATCCTTGTTATTTCTTTTCTTCTACTTGGTTTAGGATTGGTTTGCTGTTCATTTTCTAGCTTCTTCAGTTGATCCATTAGTTCTTTGATTTTGGCTCTTTCTTCCTTTTTAATATATGCGTTTAGTGCTATAAATTTCCCCCTTAGCACTGCTTTTGCTGCATCCCATAGGTTTTGGTATGTTGTGTTCTCATTTTCATTCGTCTCTATATATTTAGCAATTTCTCTTGCTATTTCTTCTTTAACCCACTGATTGTTTAGGAGTGTGTTGTTTAACCTCCAGGTATTTGTGAATTTTCTAAGTCTCTGATGGTTATTGACTTCTAATTGTATTCCATTGTGGTCAGAGAATGTGCTTTGAATAATTTCAATCTTTTTAAATTTATTGAGGCTTGTTTTATGTCCCAGCATATGATCTATTCTGGAGAAAGTTCCATGAGCACTAGAAAAGTATGTGTATCCTGTTGATTTGGGATGTAATGTCCTGTAGATGTCTGTTAAATCTAATTCATTTATCAGATTGTTTAGGTTTTCAATTTCCTTATTGGTCTTCTGTCTGGTTGATCTATCTATAGGAGAGAGTGATGTGTTGAAGTCTCCCACAATTATTGTGGAAACATCAATTGCTTCCTTTAGTTTTGCCAATGTTTCTCTCATGTATTTTGTGGCACCTTGATTGGGTGCATAGACATTTACGATTGTTATTTCTTCTTGCTGAATTGCCCCTTTTATTAGTATGTAGTGGCCTTCTTTGTCTCTCAAAACATCCCTGCATTTGAAGTCTATTTTATCTGAGATTAATATTGCTACACCTGCTTTCTTTTGGCTGTAGCTTGCATGAAATATTTTTTTCCATCCTTTCACTTTCAGTTTCTTTGTGTCCCTGTGTCTAAGATGAGTCTCTTGTATGCAACATATTGATGGTTCATTTTTTTTGATCCATTCTGCGAATCTATATCTTTTAATTGGGGAGTTTAATCCATTTACATTCAACGTTAAAACCGTGAAGGCATTTCTTGAATCGGCCATCTTATCCTTTGGATTATGTTTGCCATATTTTTCCCTCTCTCTATTAATATCCTTTATTGTACCCATACCGAATCTCTTTAGTACTGAACCTTTCTCCAAGTCTCTCTGTCCTGTCTTTGTTTCTCTGTCTGTAGGGCTCCCTTTAGTATCTCCAGTAGGGCAGGTCTCTTGTTAGCAAATTCTCTCAGCATTTCTTTGTCTGTGAAAAATTTAAGCTCTCCCTCAAATTTGAAGGAGAGCTTTGCTGGATAAAGTATTCTTGGCTGGAAATTCCTCTCACTCAGAATTTTAAATATATCGTGCCACTGCCTTCTCGCCTCCATGGTGGCTGCTGAGTAGTCACTACTTAGTCTTATGCTGTTTCCTTTGTATGTGGTGAATTGCTTTTCTCTTGCTGCTTTCAGAACTTGCTCCTTCTCTTCTATGTTTGACAGTGTGATCAGTATATGTCTCGGAGTGGGTTTTTTTGGATTTATTCTATTTGGAGTTCGCTGAGCATTTATGATTTGTGTATTTATGTTGTTTAGAAGATTTGGGAAGTTTTCCCCAACAATTTCTTTGAATACTCTTCCTAGACCTTTACCCTTTTCTTCCCCTTCTGGGACACCAATGAGTCTTATATTCGGACGTTTCATATTATCTATCATATCCCTGAGGTCCATTTCGAGTTTTTCAATTTTTTTCCCCATTCTTTCTTTTATGTTTTCATTTTCCATTCTGTCATCTTCCAGGTCACTGATTCGTTGTTCAACTTCCTCTAGTCTTGTACTATGAGTGTCCAGAATCTTTTTAATTTGGTCAACAGTTTCTTTAATTTCCATAAGATCATCCATTTTTTTATTTAGTCTTGCAATGTCTTCTTTATGCTCTTCTAGGGTCTTCTTGATTTCCTTCATATCCCGTACTAGGGTCTCATTGTTCATCTTTAGTTCTTTGAGTAGCTGCTCTAGGTGTGTCTCTTCTGGTCTTTTGATTTGGGTGCTTGGGCTTGGGTTATCCATATCGTCTGGTTTTTTCATATGCTTTATAATTTTCTGTTGTTTTTGGCCTCTTGGCATTTGCTGACCTTGATAGGGTTCTTTTAGGGTTTGTAGACCAGTTGAAGTCCTTATCTCTAATTTATCAGATCTACAGCTTCGTGGAGTACACTTTCTCTAACTAACCAGCAGGTGGCGTCCACGAGCCACCTGTTCTCCACAAGCCAGATCTCCCCTGCTTAGCCTTTTTGGTGAGTGGGGGAGTGAGTCTTGTGGGGCCCAATTGGTGTCCCAAGCTTGCGTGTGTAGTTGGTGTTGCCTGCCCTGTATGTGGGGCGTGTTTCTGGGCAGTCGGGGAGGGGGGGTGGCCCTAACAATCAAATCTCCCTGATGATCCTAGAGTTTTAAAGCTACTGCAATAGTCTAATCCTTCAGTTCAGTCCTGCCACAGTTTGTCTCTGCCACTGACCCACAAGTCTTTGGTATTGGCGTATGGCTCCTGAGACTTGCAAGTGGGCCCCTCTTCCAGGCTGTGCACCCCGGGTCCTCTGTTGAGGGATGACTGTGCTATGTCACAGGTGAGTGCCGTCCCCCCAGGGCAGTTCTGGGCTGCTGGGCTGTGTTGGGAGGCTCTCAGTCTGCTCAAATGATGGCTGAATGGGGCTCTGTTAATTCACACTGCTCCCCCTTCCCAGCTCTGGGACATTCAGCTGAGGTTGCAGGGAAGGCTAATGTCCACGCCCAGTTTTGTGGTGTGTGTCTGTTATTTGAAGCACTTCCGTCACACTGGGTTGTCTGGGGCAGCTCTGGGCTATGGGGCTGGCGATGGGCAGGAGTGTTTCCTGTCCACCAGGATGGTGGCTGTGAGCGGACACCCCCCTTTTCTTGGGAAGTTGTGTTGTTTAGTGAATTTTCTCAGCCACTGGATTATTGCCTTTTGTCTCAGAGCTCTCTTAGTTCTGCTCTTGACTTGACGTGCTCAAATTTCAATTCTTTGAAGCTTTCTGTATTGAGCTTCTTAGAGTAATTGTTTTAGAAAAAGCAAAAAGGATTTAAAAAAAAAAAAAAAAAAAAAAAAACCGGCCCTCCTCAGAGATCTAATGGGTTATTGAAATGCTAATAGACAAAGCAACCAGGGCCATTAAGGAAAGGTGCCCAGGGCAGAGAGATCAGCCTTGCTTCGGGATTTGCATATGCGCCTCAAGGCCTGATCTCCGCCCTTCCCCTTTCTGTGTTCACCAGAACTCCAAAAATCCTCTGCTTTTATTTTGGAGTTTTTCGTGTTGTTTTTTTTCTATGCCTGTCTCCTCTCTGCTGGGCTGGCTGCTCTCAGAGTCTCTGGTGTCTGGCCTCAGTCTATCTATGGTTGGAGTTTGAATCAGTAGAATGAGTTTCGGGTAAGAGCAGCCACTGCAATTCTCCCTTCTCCTTCCTGGAGCTGACAGCCCCTCCTCCCCCGGGACTGAGCCTGGCAGGGAGGGGCGCGGGTCCCCTGGCCGCAAAAACTTACAGATTTCGCTGATCTCAGCAGTTCCACGTTTTCATGAGTGTTGTATGAAGTATGCCCAAAGACAGATTGCTCTGTGGTGTCCAGTCCACGCAGTTCCTGGCTTTTTACCTACTTTCCTCCCTTCCCCTACTTTTCTACACGTCCATCCATAAACTAGACAAAGTGGAGTTTGGTCCTTATGGCTTTCCCAATCCCATTGTCACCCCTCATAAGCTACATTTTTATACAACTGTCTTCGAGATTCATGGGTTCTGGGTTGTAGTTTGATAGTTTCAGGTATCCACCACCAGCTACCCCAATTCTTTAGAACCTAAAAAGGATTGTCTAAAGTGTGCGTAAGAGTGCCCACCAGAGTGATCTCTCGGCTCCTTTTGGAATCTCTCTGCCACTGAAGCTTATTTCATTTCCTTTCACATCCCCCTTTTGGTCAAGATGTTTTCCGTCCCACGATGCCGGGTCTACATTCCTCCCCGGGAGTCATATTCCACGTTGCCAGGGAGATTCACTCCCCTGCGTGTCTGATCCCACGTAGGGGGGAGGGCAGTGATTTCACCTTTCAAGTTGGCTTAGCCAGAGAGAGAGGGCCACATCTGAGCAACAAAGAGGCATTCAGGAGGAGACTCTTAGGCACAAATATAGGGAGGCCTAGCCTCTCCTTTGCAGCAACCGTCTTCCCAAGGGTAAAACCTACGGTAGAGGGCTCAACCCATCAAACCACCAGTCCTCTATGTCTGTGGTCATGTTAGCAACCATGGAGGTGGGGTAGGCGAATACCCCTGCATTCTCCACAGGCTCCTCAAGGGGGCACTGCATCTTTTTTTTTTCCTTGTTTTTTTTTTTTTTTTAACTTTCCCTTCTTTTTTAAATCAACTGTATGAAAAAAAAGTTAAAAAGAAAACAAACAATAAAAGAACATTTCAAAGAGACCATAACAAGGGAGTAAGAAAAAGACAACTAACCTAAGATAACTGCTTAACTTCCAACATGTTCCTACTTTACCCCAAGAAAGTTACCTAATATAGCAACATTTCTGTGAACTTGCTCCTACTATATCCATCAGAAATTAACAGACCATAGTCATTCCTGGGCATCCCCAGAACGTTAAATAGCTTATCTGTTCTTCTTGGATTATTGTTCCCCCTTCCTTAATTGCTCTCTATTGCTAGTTCCCCTACATTCTACATTATAAGCCATTTGTTTTACATTTTTCAACGTTCACATTAGTGGTAGCATATAATATTTCTCTTTTTGTGCCTGGCTTATTTCACTTAGCATTATGTCTTCAAGGTTCATCCATGTTGTCATATGTTTCACGAGATCGTTCCTTCTTACTGCCGCGTAGTATTCCATCGTGTGTATATACCACATTTTATTTATCCACTCATCTGTTGAAGGACATTTGGGTTGTTTCCATCTTTTGGCAATCGTGAATAATGCTGCTATGAACATTGGCGTGCAGATATCTGTTCGTGTCACTGCTTTCCGATCTTCCGGGTATATACCGAGAAGTGCAATCGCTGGATGGAATGGTAACTCTATATCTAGTTTTCTAAGGAACTGCCAGACTGACTTCCAGAGTGGCTGAACCATTATACAGTCCCACCAACAGTGAATAAGAGTTCCAATTTCTCCACATCCCCTCCAGCATTTGTAGTTTCCTGTTTGTTTAATGGCAGCCATTCTAATCGGTGTTAGATGGTATCTCATTGTGGTCTTAATTTGCATCTCTCTAATAGCTAGTGAAGCTGAACATTTTTTCATGTGTTTCTTGGCCATTTGTATTTCCTCTTCAGAGAACTGTCTTTTCATATCTTTTGCCCATTTTATAATTGGGCCGACTGTACTATTGTCATTGAGTTGTAGGATTTCTTTGTATATGCAAGATATCAGTCTTTTGTCAGATACATGGTTTCCAAAAATTTTTTCCCATTGAGTTGGCTGCCTCTTTACCTTTTTGAGAAATTCCTTTGAGGTGCAGAAACTTCTAAGCTTGAGGAGTTCCCATTTATCTATTTTCTTTTTTGTTGCTTATGCTTTGGGTGTAAAGTCTAGGAAGTGGCCGCCTAATACAAGGTCTTGAAGATGTTTTCCTACATTATCTTCTAGGAGTTTTATGGTACTTTCTTTTATATTGAGATCTTTGGTCCATTTTGAGTTAATTTTTGTGTAGGGTGTGAGGTAGGGGTCCTCTTTCATTCTTTTGGATATGGATATCCAACTCTCCCAGCCCCATTTGTTGAAAAGACCATTATGACTCAGTTCAGTGACTTTGGGGGCCTTATCAAAGATCAGTCGGCCATAGATATGAGGGTCTATCTCCGAATTCTCAATTCGATTCCATTGATCTATATGTCTATCTTTGTGCCAGTACCATGCTGTTTTGGCAACTGTGGCTTTATAATAAGCTTCAAAGTCAGGGAGTGTAAGTCCTCCCACTTCATTTCAGAATCAATTTTTGAACATTTTCCTTACTCCAAAAATAAATAAGTAAGTAAGTAAGAGTAAAAAAGAACACCTAAAACATTCCATCTACCTCCATCCCACCCTATTTTTCATTTAGTTTTTGTCTCCATTTTTCTACTCATCTGTCCATACACTGGATAAAGGGAGTGCGAGCCACAAGGTTTTCACAATCACACAGTCACACTATGTAAGCTACATAGTTATGCAATCATCTTCAAGAATCAAGTCTACTGGGTTGCAGTTCGACAGTTTCAGGTATTTCCTTCTAGCTATTCCAATACACTAAAAACTAAAAAGGGATATTTATATAGCACATAAGAATGTCCTCCAGAGTGACCTCTTGACTCCATTTGAAATCTCTCAGCCACTGAAACTTTATTTTGTTTCATTTTGCTTCCCCCTTTTGGTCAAGAAGATTTTCTCAATCCCACAATGCCAAGTCCAGGCTCATCCTTGGGAGTCATGGCCCACATTGTGAGGGAGATTTACACCCTTGGGAGTCACTTCCCACGTAGGGGAGAGGGCAGTGAGTTCACCTGCCCCGTGGGCTTAGAGAGAAAGAGAGGGCCACAGCTGAACAACAAAGAGGTTCTCTGGGGGAGACTCTTAGGCACAATTATAAGTAGACTTAGCCTCTGCTTAGCAGTAACAAGCTTCATAAGGGGGAGCCCCAAGATTGAGGGCTCATCCTACTAAATTGTTAGTCCTGAACGTTTGTGAGAATATCACTAATAACCCAGGTGGAGAAGTCCAATGTTTCCTCATTTTTCCTCATTTTTCCCCAGTTCCTCAGGGGGGCCTTGCAAATATATTTTTATTCTCTGCCCAAATTACTTTGCGATGCATCAGGATTGGCATGAGGATTTTAAAGCTCCCAGCAATTCTAGTGTGCACAAGGGGTTGAGAACCACTGCTTTACATGCTACTCACAGCCTCCAAGTTGCTCTTCCAACTTGCTGTTGACCCAGCACGATTATTAATAGCTCCTCCTTTCACTCTCCAAGGTGACCCAGTTTGGATAATGAAGTATATGGTTGTCCCTTCTTATAATCTACAGGGTGTCCAACACATCTGGAAATACAGGATAAACTTTCTTTTTAATCAAGGTGAAATTTACTTCATTTTATGAATAACATAAAATTAACCTTTTCAAAATGAACGATTCAGTGGCATTTAGTGCATTCACAGTTTTTGTAACCATCACCTCTATCTAGTTCCAAAACATTTCATCACCCCAAAAGGAAAACCCCATATCTGTTAAGCACTTGCTCCACATATCCCCTCCCTGCATCACCTGGCAACCACCTATCCCTGTTTTGTCTCTATGGATTTACCTATTCTGAATATTTCATATAAATGTAATCATACAGTATGTGACCTTCTGTGTCTGGCTTCTTTCATTTAGCATAATGTTTTCATTGTAGCATGTATCAGTACCTCAGTCCTTTTCATGGCTGAATAATGTTCCATTGTAGGGATATACTGCATTTATTTATCCATTCATCTGCTGGTGGACATTTGGGCTCTTTCCACCTTTGGGCTATTGTGAATAATGCTGCTATGAACATTCATGGACATGTATTTGTTTGAGTACCCATTTTCAATTCTTTTGGGTATATACCTAGGAGTGGAATTGCTGAGTCATTATGGTTATCTATATTTAACTTTTTGAGGGACCACCAAACTGTTTTCCACAGTGACTAAACCATTTTACACTCCCACCAGCAATGTATGAGGGTTCCAAATTCTCTATATCCTTGCCAAGACTTGCTATTTCCCATATTTTTCATTATAGCAATCCTAGTATGTTGTTATAATGGCACCTCATTGTAATTTTGTTTTGCATTTCCCCAATGACTAATGATGAGCATCCTTTCATGTACTGGTTACTCATTTGTTTATCTCCTTTGGGGAAATGTCTGCTCAAGTCCTTTGCCCATTTTTTAAAATTTTGAAATATAACATATATACAGAAAGGTGGTAACTTTCAAAGTATGATTTAACAAGTAGTTAGAAAGCAAATTTCAAAGAGTGTTATGGGTTACAATTCTACCATTTCAGTTATTTCCTTCTAGAAATTCTAATACCCTAGAAACTAAAGATATATATATATATATATGTATGTATGTATATAAAGATTCAGTATTCAGAATCCTTTGTTAAATCCTATCTTATCTGTTGCTACCCCTCCCTCTCATTTGATCACTGCCTCAATCTTCAGGGATATCTGGGCAGTGACCACCCTAATTTGTTTATATTGAAAAAGGGTATTGACATTTTGGAGAAGGGGGATGCATCTGGTTGATGTTCTTGAAGAGGCTGTTGTCTCTGGGTTTGGGGACTTAGCTGGCATAGGAACACTCTGGAGGATTTAAGTTTCTGAAAAATAAACAGTGAGTGAAACTTTTATAGATTCTCAGATAGGGACCTAGGTATTCTTTAGTATTTTGGGGACCACTGTTGATTTGGACTTGGCATACTGAGCTGAAGCTTGCATAAGCTAACCTCCAGGATAGCCTCTCAATTGCTTTTGAAATCTTTTAGCCACCGAAACCATGTTTTGTTACCTTTCTTTTCCCCCTTTTGGTCAGCAAGGCATTCTCAATCCCTCACTGCCAGAGTCAGGCTCATTCCTGGGAGTCATGTCCCATGTCACCAGGGAGACTTGCTCCCCTGGGAGTCATGTCCCACATAACCTTTGCTCATTTTCTAATTGGATTGTTTGCCTTTTTATTGTTGAGTTGAAAGAGTTCTTTACATTTTCTGGATATTAAATTCTTATTAGATACATAACTGCATATATTTTCTTCCTTTCTGGAGGTTGTCTTTTTACTTTAGTGATAAAAGTCCTAAAAGTTTTAAATTTTGATAAAGTCCAATTTATATATTTTATCTTTTGTTGTTTGTGCTTTTGGTGATGATCTAAGAATCTATTGCTACTCATCAGGCACGAGCTTCAATTGTCCTCTCCCAGTGGAGTTGTGTGGACCATACTTACTTCTCCAAGCAACAAAATGATATGCTGCAACTCACAGAGTATAGCCAACCAGGGAAACTTGCCTGAGCCTTGGTGTCCAAGGTTTTTATCGAGGGTCACTCACATAGGCATGGCTGACTTTAATCACTCAGCCTCCAGCCCCTCCACAGTTCAAGCCGATATCACAGGGCCCACATTTCCTGTCATAAGTCATACTGTTAGCATAGATTTTCTGGTGAGGCCCAAGCCCTCCACCATAAATAAGTCACCTTCTTAGCTTACACTATCTTGTGGGGACCCCTAGGTAAACAAAAATGCTCTTATAGGCAGGTTATACCAAGGGCTTAGAGGTTACCTCCCAAGAGTAGGTCAAAAGGTGAAGCCTTTCATTGGAACATGCAGGGTTTGGACAACCCACGTTTGCTGAGTTAATCCTTTATCACACAGGTCCTCTTACTGGGCAGAGCTATCCCATGAGGAATTCCGAGGTGACACAGGCTCCTGCGTTTGCTGCAAGGGGCTTAGGGCCAGACCATGGCCTGAATCTTCTGCTTTTTAGAACTACTTAGCCTGCTCTCTACTGAAGACCAATTAATTTGGAGTCACTAGGGGTAAGGCCTAGGCATCAGTATTTTAAAGTTGTTTCCCTGGGGATTCTGATATCAAAGTATGGTTAAGAACCACTGGGTACAGGCTCTGGGACCACCACTTTGGGCAGGATGGAGGTAAGTACAGTGGAAAGATATAGATGAAACAGTGAGGGTGTTCAGGCAGGAAGAGTTTTCTTCTTCCCGGAGGTTAGGAGAGAGCATGGTATTTGTGCTAGGCCTGGGGGACCAGTAAGATTTGAACCCTGGGGAATGGGATAGTGCAGGGACAGAGGAGCAAGTTGACCTTATTTTCTGGAACTCTGCATTTATGAAGGGGAACAGAGGGAGAACAGGCTGGAAGGAGAGACTGAGGCCAAATCCCCAAAGGCCTTTAATACCCATGGACTTCATTGCTAATGGGCATCTGCTGAAGCTTTTTAGTGGGGACTGCCAGGCTTAGAGCTGTGCTTTAGAGAAATCAGTCCCTCAGCTAATGCAGGCTAGACGCAAGTGGGGTGAGGAGGACTGGGGGGCAGAGAGGGAAATAGGAACCTGTTTGAGCATCCCTACGGACAGAACCAACTGCCATTTGTTCACCAAATATTCATTTTGTGGCTGTTACATACCAGGCCCTTTTAGAGGCACTGAGGATACAGCGGTGAGCAACACCCCATTGCCAGCCATGGTGGAGCTGGTGGGAGGGAGAGAGCTAATAAACAAATGAATATATAATGTATCAAATGAAGCTAAGTTAAGTGCTACGGAGAAAGATAAAACAGGGTAAAGAGGATGAGGAGTAAAGGCAGGGATGCATTCTACAATGGAATGGTCAGGAAAGCCTCTCTGATAAGGTGACATTTGAGTTGAGACCCAAAGGAAATGAGGAAGCAAGGAAGGTGGATAACTGGGGGAAGAGCATTCCAGGAAGAGGGAACAGCAAGTGCAGAAGACTGAGGTGGGCTGAGCATGATAATGAGGGTGGTATCAGCGGGGATGGAGATATGGGGACAAATTTGAGGACATTTATGGGAATCACTGGGGTTTATCATTAATTGGATGGTAGCTGGATAGTGTGACTTGAAGCTTGCTTAAGGCAGGGGTGCTTAAACTGGCTGCACTTCAGAATCACATGGGAAATTTTTATTAAAAATTCCAATATCAGAAGTTCAAAACAGACAAAACATCTAGAATGTAGAAAGAGCTCTAACCACTCAATAAGAAGACACCACGATTTAAAAATGGGCAAATAATATGAATAGGCACTTCACAAAAGAGGATATACAGATGACCAAGAGCAAATGAAAAGATGCCCAACATATTCATCAGGGAAATGCAAATTGAGACCACAATGAAATACCCACTAGATTGACTAAAATTTAGACTGACCATACCAAGTGTTGGCAAGGATATAGAGCAAATGGAGCTCACATGCTACTGGTGAGAATGGAAAATGGTAGTGCCACTCTGGCAAAGATTAGCAGTTTCTTATAAAGTTAAATATACGGTTAGCATATAACCCAGCATTTCCACTTCTATGGATTTGCATAAGAGCAATAAAAACGTATGTTCACACACAGACTTACTTGTAATGAATATTCATATTGGCTTTATTCATAACAGCTAGAACTGGAGACAGTTCAGGTGCCCAGTAGCAGGTGAATGATAAATTTGGTGTATCTATACAATGGAATTCTACTCAGAACAAAAGGGAACAAACTAATGATGCATGTAAGCACATGGATGAATCTTGAAAATGTAGTGCTGAATGAAAGAAGCCAGGCACAAAAGATAGTGTACTGTATGGTCCCTTTTACATGAAATTCTAGAAAAGTCCAAAATATAATCACCCACAAGCAGATCAGAATTTGCCTGGGAATGGGATTGGCAGGGAGATTGACTGTAAAGGAACACAAAGTAACTTTTTGGGGTGATGGAAATGTTCTGTATTGTGATGATGGTGGTGGTTTACACAGGTGTCTGCCTTTGTCAAAAGTCATGTGTATACATATTCAGTGTATTTTATTGTATGTAAATTATACTTCAATAGAGCTGATTAAAAAGAAAACAGACAATTCATCTTCAATGGTAGAGTTCAGAATTGTGATTATTTGGGGGGACAGTTGACTGAAAAAATTTAATCATATCCCAGCCCTGTTCCTAGAAATTGAGATTTAATTGATCTGGGGATGGGCACAGGGAAGAGTTCCTAGGACAGTCAATTTCCAGTCAGGGTCAAGAGCCGCTGAATTAAGGGATAGGGAAGAATCAAGTGTTGGTCTGAATGACAGTGAGTGTTCTGATGCCATTCACATCTAGTGGCACATTTAGGGCTGGAGGAGGATGCTCAGTTCAGCTTTGGCTTTCAGATGATTAGAGGTAAGAGTGGGACTTCTGAGCTTCCACATGGACACACATGTTAAGCAGGAGACTACAGGTTTGGGGGCTGTAGACAGCACTGGCTTTACTGAGTGCTCTTGGGATTGGAAAAATGCATAGTTAGCAGTTTGCAGCAGCTCCTGCTCCCTTTTTACTCCTAGGGCAAGATGGCAGCTGATGAAGGCTCTCAGGACACCTTGAGGCTCCAGTTCAAGGCGCTGCAGGAGCTGCAGCACCAAAGGTTACAGAAGCAGATGGAGAAAAGGAAGGAGAAGGAACTGAGCCTCAAAAGCAGAGTCGATGGCCAAAAAGAGCCTTTGGAGATCTCTGACAGCCTCAGCCTCTTCCACACGGGGGAGCAACTCTCAAAAAACAGCTTCGAGCAGAGGTAAAATTCAAACTCCCGGGAGCATGGCAGTAAGGTGGGGAAAGCGAGGGAGAGATGACTGCACACAGGCATCAGCAGTCAGGATGAATATATGTGTTTTTATAAGTTGAGAGTGGTTTCAATACAGAGCTTGTTATTAAAGGCTTCAATATCGATGGAAAATCTGTGCTCCTGTGGACATAATTTGAAGTAGAGTGTATTTTATAAACCATTTAAAGTCCAATTGAAATTTTAAACTCAATAAAGTGTTTATTCACTTGAATTTTCCTTTGCAGTCTGTTTTTCATGAACACTCTGTTTGGATTTCCAAGGAGCCAGTTGGCTGACTGATAGTTAACAGATGATCATTGCCCCAAATCTCATCTGGGAATGTCCTCCTGTGCCAATTTCCCTTTCCTGAAATTGGTGAATTCCATGCCTTTTTTTTTTTTTTTTCACATTTGGTGAAAAAAGTTGGAAGGAGTCTTGATTTGCTCTAAATTTGAGAATGTTACACAGATGCATATGGATTTATACTGGTTTTTAGAAGCAGGAGTCTGTATTGCTACAAAATCCTCTGCTGGTCATTTTACTAAAAAATCACAACAGTTCTTGAACTGTCCCTTTGCTTCCAGTTTTGCCCAGAATCTATTTTCTCCATCTTCAAATTCTATTTTTTATGGTTTCCCAATTTTCAAAATGTTCTACTAAAAAAAAAAAAAACTGATTTGAAAAAAAAAATAAAGATTTCTCAATAGTTGAAAACAATCATTATGGCTCCTAAATTATGGCTCTGTGTTAACCACAGCTATTTCCAGATGACCTTTCCCCAAAACAGGGATCTGGAATTGGTGGAGACTTGAACCGTTGGTGGAAGAATAATGAAATAACAATAATAATAGTTATAATTGTAATTACTATTACTTTGGTACTTTAGCCCCTATAAATTATTTACTTCCTGGATATTGTCTCTATGGGAGCGTGTTTTGTGCCTAACAGGAGTGATGACAGATCCAACAATCATGTGTTTCTCATGTTTTAAATTTCTGGGAAAAACCTTGCATGACAACTTGTAATAGGCAAAACCAATCACCTGTTCTGATTTTCTATTGGGTTTACCCGAAACCTAAAGGCCTAGCTACAATTTTAGGCTGAGATAATTCTGATTTGGTGATACACACACATTTAAGACTATAATTTTCCTTCTAAGTATCACTTTAGCTGCCTCCCACAAGTTTTGATATATGTTGCTTCTGCTGTCATTGAGTAAAATACTTCATAATGCACATTATGATTTTTTCTTAACCCATAAATAATTTAGAAGTTTTTGCTTTTTAGTTCCAAACATATGATGGTTTTTTTTTAACTTTGGTTTTTGCTATCTTTTTAGTATTGATTTCTAATTTTAGTGTATTGCCATTACAGAAAATGGTCTGCCTGATGCCCGTTATTTGGAATTTATGAGACTGCTTTTGCAGCCTAGAATATAATAGATTTTTATACATGTTCCATGGATCCTTGAAAGGAGTTTGAATTGTCTGAGTGGAGGTTTTATATAACAGTCCATTGAATCCAGTGACTAAACAATGTTATTCAAATCTTTCTTCTTTTTCTTTAGTGTGTGTGTGTGCATGTGTGAGCTTAATCACTTAGTTCTAAGCATGTTATGTTAAAATCTGCTCATCAAGGTTTCCTTAATTTCTCCTTCCTATTTTGTACAGGCCAGTTATTACCACCTAGTGCCCAACCCAGGCACAACAGACCTGGGCAGTGGAAGGCCTGGTCCCTGCCAGTTGGCTCCGTGGCTTCTTGAGGGTGCAGTAATTCTGCCTTTGCCTTGTAGGGTGCTTGAAGACGAGATTGAGCAGCTTCGAGATCAACTCAGGGAAACAGTCGATGAAAATGGGAGATTGTATAAGCTGCTGAAAGAAAGGGACTTTGAAATCAAACACCTCAAAAAGAAAATAGAAGAGGACAGATTTGCCTTCACAGGTAGCTCAACCTTTGTTGCAACAGCCTGACCAATTTCCCTGCCCAGGAGTCTGGGAGGGTTGGCCCAGCCACCATGGACTCTTTCAGACAGGCCAAACAGCAGGTTGCAGAGGGAAGGTGCCCATTAGAGAGTGCCAAGGGTCAACTGTGGTTAAGCTTGTCCAGATGAGTTCAGGAAATGAGGGAGAGGATAGAGGAAGAAAGCAGGCCCAGGGAAGCCAGCCTGCCAGGAAAATGGGAGCACAAGGAACAGCAGGGACTGCAGGACAGCCAGCAAGCATTCCAAGCAATGTTGGTGACCCATCTGGGGCTCATGACAAGGGTTCTCCGTGATACTCACAGCAAGTTGGGTGAGCTGGGAGAGGATTTCATCTTGGTGCTTTGACTTAGACCTTGTGACATGGATGTAAAGCCTTAGTAGAGATGGGCATTTACTCTATAGCACCTGCTGTTGCTGCTCCAGAAAGATGGACAAGATATGGAAGTCTGTTATTCCAGGGGGGACTTCTTGAAACCCAGCCAACTTCAGTGAGGTCTAGGATGGACCTTGGCCCTGCAGGTCTGGGCTAGACCTTGGTTCTGTTGGTGGAGACCTTGACTTTGTGGCTCTGAGGATTACCTTTGCCCTGCAGGTGTAGGTTGGATGTTGGCTGTAGTTATGAGCTAGACCTTGACCCGGCAAGTCTTGTGGAGACTGTGGACCTGATTGTACTTTGCTCTGTGTACTCCCATTGCACAAGTTTCAGGTGGCTGATTAATAACACAGAAAGTCAGTGTCACCAATCACGGAGAGCTACAGGCTGACTGGGCATCTGCCAGAGTATACCTCCCTGCCTTTGAAAGTAAATGCCTTTGAAGCTAGGTCCACCCAGAGAACCAAGCCAGAGAACCAAAGACCCTTGTAACTTAATGCACCTCCCTCCATTCTTTTGCCTTCCCTGTCTAAAACAAAAACCACACGGATATAAAGGCTTTGTGTTGTGAGGAAGAGAAATACGCTCAACCTGACCCGGGGTCCAGATGTGGAAGGGGCAGCTTGCACTCTTACACTGCTGTAGAGAAGCTGACAGGCCCAAGGAGGAGCAAAAGATGCATCCCCTGCCCAGGAGACCTGGGAGACCTGGTTTTCCTAAGCTTGTCTCACTGTCCTCTGTCTCTTGCTGTCTCTGCCAACTTATTGGACTTACTCATGGCCTCATCTGATTGCCAGCCCCAACTCTCCTTCAGGACCCCTTAAGTCCAGTGTTCATTCTAAAGTCACTGCTTCTTATTCCCAACCTCATGTTCTGGAAAGAGATGTCTGACTGACTGAGCTCATGTTTTTAAACCAGGCCACAAGTAACAGGCTGCTGACAGCTGATGGATTGGTTTTCCTTGGGCTGTATTTTCATCCTGGATCTTGCCAGCAGTGTCCAGACAGAATGGGGTCCTGTGGTCCCATGTCTTCCCTTACTTGGTTTTCTCCCTCATTTTGCAGTTATAATACCCTCCTGAACTTCCTAAGCAAATGTGCCTGGCAGGTACATTTTTTGAGTCCTTAGGTATATGAACTTATCTTTATTCTAACATGATAGTTGATTAATGGTTTAATAGAATAGTTTTTATTAAAGTTTCCCTCTTGCATTATAACTTCCACGTGTGTCTGATCAAAGGTCTGATGCCATTCTTATTCTCAGATTTTTTGTATTTTCATTATTTTAGTTATTCATTCAATCAAGTACCTGTTTCATTCATTTATTGAGTACCTAATGAACAAAACCTAGACTTTCTCTCATGGAGTTTTCATACCTGTTGGGAAAACACAGGCAATGAACTGATTTGGAGGTGTTTGTTAGAATTCTGAAAAATTTGTCAACAATATGGCTTCTGGTGTGTGTACAGTGTGTTTAGGATTCATGTTGCATCACTCCAAAAATCTATTTATTGCTCAGTCACCACATTTTGAAGATACTAGTTTTGTGTTTTATCTGTATTCTTGTTTTGTGGCTGCTTTTTTTTTCTGACTTGGTTTTGCCAGTTTTTAAATTTAATTAGCTATTGGTAGAGGCAGTCTGAGATCCCATTTAACTCTTTCTGCCTTCTTTGCCTGAGTGTGTTGTACTCTGCATTTGTCAAGTCATGTGATATTATACATTTTTCATGTTGCGGCATTGTCTTCATAATTATAATTTTAATGACTGCTGAATATCCCACTGTATGGTGGGACCATATTGATGTTGAGCCATATTGGACATTTAGACCATTGTCAATTTCTGCCACTATTTATAACACTGAAGGGAACAACTTCATGTACACGTCTTCTTTCTTCTTTTGAATTATTTCTGTGGGAAAAACCACCAGGAGTAGGATTATTGGATCAGAGGTTATGTTAGTTACCTAGGGCTTCTGGAACAAATTACTAAGTACTTGGTGGCTTAAAACCACAAAAATGTATTCTCTCACAGTTCTGGAGGCCAGAAGTCCAAAATCAAAGTGTCAGCAGTGTTGATTCTTTCTGGCAACTCTGAGGGAGAATCTGTTCCATGCCTCTCTCCTAGCTTCTGGTGGTTGCCAGCAGTCCTTGGTGTTCCTTGACTTGTAGGTGTATCACTCCAGTCTCTGCCTCTGTCTCCACATGGCCTTCTCTATGTCTTTGTGTGTCTCCACTTCTGTCTCTTATAAGTGCACTTGTCATTGGATTTAGGGCCTACCCTACCCAGGATGATCTCATCTTGCAAGCCTTACCTTAATTTCATCTGCAAAGACCCTTATTCCAAATAAGGTCACATTCTGAGGTTCTGATGGACATATATTTTGGGGAGATGCTGTTCAACCCACTAAAAAGGAGATGAAGGTCTTTTCCAGAATGTCATATAAGTGGAATCATACAATATCTAATCATTTGACTCTGGCTTCTTTTACTTCTTTTACTCAGCGTAAAATCATCCATGTTGTTAACATGTATCAATAGTTCATCCCTTTTTTATTGTTGAGTAGATTCCATTGAATGGATGCACCACAATTTGTTTATTTGTTCACCTATTGATGGACATTAGGGTTATTTCAAGTTTGGGGCGATGATGAATAAAGCTGCTATAAACATTTGTATACAGTTTTTTTGTGTGAACATAAGTTTTCGTTTCTCTAGGGTAATACCTAGGAGTTGGATTACTGGGCCATGTGGTAAGTATATGTTTGACTTTCTAAGAAGCTCCCAAATAGTTTTCCAGAACAGCTGTACCTTTTTGCATTCCCAACAGGAGTGTATGAGAATTCCAATTGCTCCATATCTTCAAGCAAACTTGATATTGCCATTAAAATTTTTCCTTAGCCTTTCTAATAGTTATATAATGATATCTTACGATTTTAATTTGCATTTCCCTACTGGATAATGAAACTGAGTATCTTTTCATTTGCTTAGTTGTCATATCTGTATCTTCTTTGATGAAGTACTGTTCAACTCTTTTGTCCATTTTGTGATTGGAGTCTTTGTTCTCTTATTATTGAGTTTTGAGAGTTCTTTATATATTCTGGATACAAAGCAAATATGTGACTTGCATATATATTTTTCCCAGTCAATAGTTTGTCCATTCATTCATTTTTTTCTTTCATGGTCATGCAAAAAATTCTTTGCCTAATCCAAAGTCACAAAGATTTACTCCTAAGTTTTCTTGTAATATATACTTTTCCATATGAATTTTAGAGTTAGCTTATCTACAGCTACAAAAAATATTGCTAGGATTTTGATTGGATTTTGATTAAATCTATAAATCTATTTGGTAAGAGTTGACATCTTAACTATGTGAATTCTTCCAATGTATGAAAATAGTATGTTGTATGTCTCTATTTATGTACATGTTTTATTTCTTTCATATCATTTTGTAACTTTCAGTATACAAATCTTGCATATATTATGCTAGATTTATACCTCAATATTTCAGTTTTTTGGAGCTATTTTAAATGTTTGTTTTATCTCTAATTGTTGATTGTTAGTATATAGAAATAGTATAAATTGATTTTTGTATATTTATCTTGTATCCTGTAACCTAACAAAACTCATTTATTGGTTCTAGGAGGGTTTTTTTTTTTTTAAATATATTACTTGGAATTATATACATAGACAATTATGTTGTTGGTGAATAAAGACAGCTTTACTTTTTCCTTTCCAATCTGTATACCTTTCTTTTATTTTTCTTGCATTATTGCACTGGCTAGGACTTCCAGTATATTTTGAATCAGAATGGTGAGAATGGACATCCTTGCCTTTATCCCAGTCTGAGGGGAAAATCATTTAGTCTTTCACCACTAAGTATGGTGTTAGCTATAGGATTTTGTAGAACTTTTATCGGATTAAAGAAGTACTCTTCTGTTCTTCATTCTGAGGGTTTTTTTGATAAATGGATGTTGAATTTTATCACATGTTTTCTGCATCAATTGATGTAGTCATTGGCTTTTCATTTTTAGTCTATTGTGATCTATGGTAGATCACATTGAATGATTTTCAGATGTTGAACCAGACTTGCATTCTTGGGAAAACTCTACTTGCTCATGATGTTTTTCTTTCTTTCTTTTTTTTTTTTAATATAGTTTCTTGGATTTGATTATATTGAGGACTTTTACATTCATCTTCATGAGAAATGATTGTCTTTAGTTTTCTTTTCTTATACTGTCTTTATCTGGTTTGGTGTCATGGTAATGCTGCCCTTATGCGAGATTTAGGAAATGTTCCCTCCTCTTCTGTTTTCTGGAAGAGATTGTGTTGACTGGTGTTATTTCCTCTTTACATGTTTGGTAAAATTTTCCGTGAAACCATCTAGTTTTTGAGATTTCTTTTTCAAGAGTTTTAACTACATATTTCATTTCTTTAATAGATATAGGAATAGTTAGTTATCTAGTTCTTTTTGGATGTGTTTTGATAGGTTGTGGCTTTAAAGGAATAGGTCCATTTCTCTAAGTTGTGTTTTTGTGTATAGAGTTGTTCAAAGTATCCCCTTATTCCTTTTATTGTGTGTGATGTCAGTAGTGATATCTCTTTTATCCCTGAAGTTGTTCATTTTGTCTCTCTCTTTTTTCCATCTGAGTCTTAAAGTAGAACTTCAAATTGTTGATTTAAGATCTTTTTGCTTTTCTAATAAAATGCTGTAAAATTCCCTCTAAGCACTGTTTTAGCTGCATTGCACAAATTTTGACATGTTTATTTTCTATTTTGTTCAATTAAAATTATCCCCCACCCCCACCCCTGAGACTTCCTCTTTGTGGATTATTTAGATTTGTGTTGTTTAATTTCTAAGGACCTCTGGATTTTTTCAGATATCTTTTTGTTACTGATTTCTAGTTTAATTACACTGTGGTCAGAGAACATACTTTGTGTTGTATCAATTCTTTTCTGTTAAGGTTTATGATCTAGGATATGGTCTGTCCAGAATAGTCTATGTGCCCTTGGAAGGAATGTATATTCTGCTGTTTTGTTTTATTTTGTTTTGTTTTGTTTTGTACAAAGTGTTCTATAAACATCAATTAGATGTACTTGGTTGCTACCATTAATCAGTTCTTCTGTGTCCTTGCTGATTTTCTGACTATTTGTTCCATTGATTACTGAAAAAGGAGTAATCAATGATAATTGTGGATTTATCTAGTTCTCCTTTCAATTCTATCACATTTTGCTTCACTTATTTTATGACTTTGCTGTTATTGTATACACTTTAGAATTGTATATCTTTTTGTTGAATTGACCCTTTTATCATTATGCAATGTCCCTTTTTTCCCCTGGTAATTTTCCTTGCTCTCAAGTCTACCTTATCTGAAATTAATATAGCCACTCCAGCTTTCTTTTGATTAGTGTTTTCACGTTATATCTTTTCCCATCCTTTTTCTTTTAACCTACTTATATCATTATATATAATATGGATTTTTTTATATGTAGCATATAGTTGGGTCTCTTGCTTATTTGCTTAATCCATTCTGATACTTGCTTTCTTTTAATTGGTGTGTTTAGACCACTTACATTTAATGTAATTATTAATATGTTTGGATATCAGTGTCTACTATTTTATTGTTTGTTTTCTGTTTGTTTTCTTTGTGTTTTTTCCTCTGTTTTCCCTTTCTTGCCTTCTTTAGATTATTTGTGTATGTATTTTAGTATTCCGTTTGGATTTTTTACTATATTTTTATATAGGTTTTAATGATTGCTCTAGGTTTTATACTGTATTTCTTTGTAATTTTTTTGCCCTAATGATTACAAAATGCATACTCAACTTTTCACAGTCTATTTAGAATTAATATTTTATCACTTCAAGGGGAATGTGGAAATTTTATCATAGATAGGTCCCTTTACCTTCCTTCCTTATATATTGAATTTTCATATGTATTATATCTATATATATTGAACATCCAACCAGACAATCTTAATTTTTGCTTTCAACCACTGTGAATATTTTAAAGAATTTAAGAAGAGAAAAATGATCTATTATATTTACCGAGATATTAACATTTCTGTGCTTGCCCAGTTGCTGCTGCCACCACTATCACAGGGTTGCAGTTTCAAAGAGTGGGGCTTGCCTGGGAACAGGGTTGAGAAAATAAAGGAAAAAAAAAGGGATTTCTTCCACTCTTTCTGGGCCCCCCTTCTTTCTTCTCAGACTAGAGAGGACTTCTCTTGGACTTCTTCTGTTTGTTCCTATGCCCTGTTCCAAGATCTGCACTGCTTTGAGTCCTGGGAGGGAAGAAAACAACGGAACAGGAAACTCACCTCTGGACCACTTTTACTTCTAGTCCTAGTTTCCTTCTCTAATCTGCCTGCCAGTTTCAGAGCCCTCATATGACTGCTTCATGCATTCCAGGGTTTTTAGTTGCATTCAGTGGGAGAGGTAGGGTGGAGTGTGCTTATTCCTTCTTAATCAGAACCAGAACCTCTGCTGAACTTTCATTTCTTTAACTGCTCAGTGGATGACTTTCCCAGTCATTTTTTAATATCTTCTTTCCCCCTACAGCATCTATAAAAGGAGCAAGGGATCCAAATGTGCCATCTCTGTGCTAAATGATGCTCATCTCCCTCTAGATACCCCAGGATCCTAGGTCTGTTCTGAGACTTTCTCTCTTTTTAAAAAAATTTTTTAAGTTTTTTTAAATGCAATTTTATTGAGATACGCTCACACACCATATAATCCATCCAAAGTATATAGTCAGTGGCTCACAGAATCATCATAGAGTTGTGCATTCATCACCACAATCAATTTTCAAGCATTTTCATCACTCCAAAATGAAGAAAAAAATATAAAAAAATAAAGGAAATAAAAAGAACACCCAAACCATCCAAGACCCGTTATCTCTCCCTATATTTATATATTTTTTGTCATTATTTTATTACTCCTCTGCTCATACACTGGTTAAAGGGAGTGTCAGTCACCAGCTTTTCACTATCACACAGTCACACAATAAAAGCTATATAGTTATACAGTTATCATCAAGAATCAAGTCTACTGGATTACCATTCAGCAAATTCAGGTATTTCCTTCTAGCTATTCTAATACACTAGAAACTAAAAAGGAATATCTATATAGTACATAAGAATAACCTCCAGATTGAACTCTCGACTCTATTTGAGACCTCTCAGCCACTGAAGCTTTATTTTGTTTCATTTCTTTCCCCCCTTTTGGTCAAGACGGCATTCTCAATCCCACAATGCCAGGGCAAAGCTCATCCCTGGGAGTCCTGTTCCTCATTGACAGGGAGACTTACACCCCTGGGAGTCATGTCCCACATAGGGGGAGGATAGTGAGTTTATTTGCGGAGTTGGCTGAGAGGAAGAGGCCACTTTTGAACAACAAAAGAGGTTCTCTGGGGATGACTCTTAGGCATAATTATTAGTAGGCTTAGCTTCTCCTTTGCAGGAATAAATTTCATAAGGGCAAGCCCCAAGATTGAAGGCTTGGCCTATTAAATTGGGATTTCCTAATGCTTGTGGGAATATCAGGAAATCCCCATGTAAGGAAGTTTAATATTCCCACATTTTTCCCCAGTCCTTTAAGGGGACTTTGCAAATACTTTTTTATTTTCTGCCCGAAGTACTCTGGGGCGCATTGGGGTATCATATTAACCTGTACAGAATAACAAAATCTCATTTCCTGTTCTAGGTTCCGTGCAACCATGTTGTTTAGATAAACTGACCATACAAGTTGTATTAGAAAACACGCTACAGAGAATATGAATTTTGTACCACATAAACATCTCTTAAAGAGCAGTCAAAACTCAGGAATAGATGTGACTGCTGTAATAGCTTATAATCCACGAACCTTTACAACAAGCTTCGTTGAACACTCGGCACCCCTGCATCGTCGATTGCCCAATCTCTGTCCACATTCTGTTCCCTGGTACCTATGTTTTTGAATTCAATTCTCAGCATTTTGAGTCCTTTCTCTGGATGTGTCCTTACCCTTTTCAGCAAATGTGAGGTTGCAACTCCTTGTTTGTGCAAGCCTGGGCTAAGTTTATTTGAAAACTGTCAAGTGCCTTTGTTTTGCCTTCTGCCAGTTGTCGCTCTCAGTCTCGTCCTGCGATGCATCCAGATCATGTTGAAAAGTAGATCTGAGAAGGTTTCTGTTCTGGTTTGCTAATGCTACCGTTATGCAAAATGCCAGAAATGGATTGGCTTCTATAAAAGGGGGTTTATTTAGTTACACAGTTACAGTCTTAAGGCCATCAGGTGTCCAAGGTAACGCATCGACAATTGGGTACCTTGACTGGAGGATGGCCAATGGCATCTGGAAAACCTCTGTTAGCTGGGAAGGCACGTGGCTGGTGTCTGCTTGCTCCCAAGTTACGTTTCAAAATGGCATTCTCCAGAATGTCTGCATCAGCTTCCAACGCCATATTCAAAATGTCTGTCTCAGCTCCAGCCAGCTGTGAGCTCCTTCTGTCTGAGTTTTTATAGCGCTCCAGTGAACTTATCAAGGCCCACACTGAATGGGCAAGGCCACGCCTCCATGGAAATTATCTAAACAGAGTTATCACTTACAGTTGGGTGGGTCACATCTCCATGGATACAACCTAATAATCCAAAGGTTCCAACTTAATCAATACTAATATGTCTGCCCCTACAAGAATGCATCAAAGATAATGGCGTTTTCAGGGACATAATATATTCAAACTGGCACAGTGTCCCTGCCAGTTATCTACCACTGGAGTTGAGAAGTACTCAGGGAACTTGCATACCATCTGACCAAACCTATCATTGCACACATGGGGAACTACACTCCAGAGAAGGCAAAGGACTGCTAATCAGTGGTCAAGCTAGGCTAGCTCCCCTGCCTGCCTGTGTGTAGCACCCATACCATGTGACTCCCCCTATTACTGCCTCCAGCCCTCTCTTCCTCAGCCTCCTTCCCTTGACCACTGCATTCCAGCTACTCTGGCCTCCTTCAGGTTCTGCAGACACTCTGGGCATTCCTGCCTCAGGACTTTTGCACTTGTTATTTCCTTTGCTCAGAAGACTCTTTCCAGATGAGCTCAATCTTCTTCATTGTTTGATCCCTCACAGCATTCATTCAGGTCTCTGTTCACACATTACCTCTTCAAAGAGGCCTTTCCTGCCCCCTCCATCTAAAACAGCATCACCACATCACTCTCTACCCCCTTGCCAAGCTTCAGTTTATTTCATAGAACTTACCCCTCCCAGGTATTATAATTTATATTTACTTGTTTGTTTGTTTGTTTTATCTATTTCCTCCACTAGGATATAAACTCCATGAGTCTTTTTTATTCACCACTGAGTCCCTAACACCTAGGGTATCCAGTCCTTGGTAGAAATTCAGTAAATATTTGTTAAACAAATGTCTACATTTGTACTGGTTAGGTGTTACCACAAAACTCTGCATAACAAACAACACATAATCTCAGTGGCATTCAGAGATAAGCAGTTATTAGCTCAAACATCTGAGGGTTTTGGCTGGTCTGGACCAGGCTTGGCTTGGGTGGTGTGGCTTGGTTTCCACACATCTCTTATCCTCTTCCTGGGACCAGCCAGCCAGCCTGAGCAGATTCTTCTAGTGAAGATGGCATGAGCAAAACAGGCAAGCCGAACTGCACAAGTGCTTTTCACACTTCTTGCATGTTATCTGCCACCATCCCCTTGTCCAAAGCAAATCACATGACTGAGCCCAAGTCACAGTCAAGCAGGCATAGAGGAATCAAAGTGACTACACCCTAATCCCAGAGGGCACAGCAAAGTTACAGGGCCTGGGGTGTGGATGTAAAATCCTGGCACTGGAGATGGCATAAGAATTGGAGCAATGAACCTGTCTCCCACAGAGCTAAAATTCTACTCTCTGATTTTGTAATTTGCCTTCACTGTTTAAGGGCTAGAACATACACAATCTCCAAGTGACTATATTTCCACTCACTGGAGCTGGGTCTCAGGGCTTCTAGGTATGTAGTGACTTGCCAGAGCCTCTGTCCCTTTGAGTGTTCATGCCAAGCAGTTTTAGCTTTTAAAAGTCTGGTGCTGTTGGTGCTGTGGCATGAGTTTGACATGCAGGCCTGTGTTTTTAATTGGTCTCACTGTTGTCCTTCATTTTAGGAACAGCCGGTATGGCTGGAGATGTAATCGCCACCAAAATCGTCGAGCTGTCCAAAAAGAACCGGGTGTTGATGGCAGAGTCGGAGGGTGCTAAAACCAGAGTGAAGCAGCTGACCAATCGTGTCCAGCAGCTGGAGCGGGAAGTGAGAGGCGTCTTGGTCATTCCTGCCTCTGGAGGGGACTCCCAGGATCCTGGGCCACTCTCCTCCAGAGAGGGAGCCACATTTAGATGCTTGGGGTCCTTCTGAAGGGCTGGTGGGTCAGTGATTGCAGTGAGTTCCTCAGTCTTTGTGTTGCCCAGAGAGAGGGGAGGTGTATCAGGAAGCAAGGGGGACACAGGCCATCAAGGGACAGGTTGGCATCATGGTTAAGGACACAAACCTGGAGCCTGGCTGCTTGGGTGTGAATCTCAGCTCCGTTGCTTACTTGCTTTGAGACTTTGTGCAAGTTATAAGCTCTCTAGGCCTCAGTTTCCTTATCTGCTACATGGCAATAATAATTGTACTCACTCAAAGGTTTTATGAGGATTAAATGAGCATAACATTGTAAAATGTTTAAAACAGTGCCTGGCATGTAGTAAGCATTACATAAGTATTTATTAAATAAATTAGAAGGATCCTCACTTATGTAAACAAAGTTATTTAAATCAATTAACAGAGATCCTGGCTCATTTGAAGCTAGAGGCAGGAGCATTCCACCTGTCTCACTGTTATCCCTCTCCTTTCTGCTGCCACCTGCCCTCCTGTAGCTGACTGCAAATCCCTCTGGATGGGCAAGAGCACAGCCCAAGTTCACAGTCCCATAGGAATTGGAATGGAATCCCTGTGCAGGAGGAACCTACATGGCCTCTCCTTATGCAGCTGAAGGAGCTGAGGCTGCAAAGGCTGAGGGACTTTCTCAAGTCATACAGTCAGTAGGTGATGGCACTGGATTCCAAATCCAATTCTGCTGCCCTCCAAAATCCACCTTAGTCACTTTACTGGACATTGAATTAGAGCTTCTTTAGTCTGTGACATATATTTTGAGCACCATCTCAGGCTCTATGCCATACCCTGAGGACACTGTGAGAAGCAAAATAGAGATGGTCCCTGCCCTCCCCGGAGACAGACCAGCACCAATCTGTAATTTAGTTATAAATGGTGAGAGAGGAAAAGGAGAGCACATTGATAGGGAGCCGTGGCGGTGGCAGTGGGAGGGCTGCTCAGGGTGTCCAGGGAGAACCTCTCAAAGGAGGAGCGCACAGTGGGTGCCCGGAGGAGGAGAAGGGGTCAGATGTGGCAAGTGGGAGGGTGATCTATGCAGAGGGCCAGCAGATGCCAAGGCCCTGAGTGGGGAAGAAGGCCTGAAAGACCGGTGTGGCCGTGAGTGGAACGAGAGGAGGTCAGATCAAGTCTCGTCGGGCAGGGCATGGTCTTTGTGTGAAGAGCAATTAGGAGACCACTAAAACATCCATTGACTGTTCAGGGTGGTCTTGGCCACCGGGCCGTGTACCTTGTGGCACATTTCTCGCATCCCCTTTTCAGGTACATGAGATCCATAATTCCTTTCTCTCTGCCATGCAGGGCTGTTGTTAGAAAATCAGGAGACAGGCTCTGGCTGCAGTGTTAATGCTTATTAAATTGTCTCTAGGGCACCAGTGTTAGTGAATCCTAGGGCTACTCTTACCACGCAACTAGGAAGTGGGGCAGAAAACCAATTAAACCCTCTCCCATTGCCGAGCAGCTTGTAAAGGTGAATTTATCCACTAATGAGCCTAAAGTGAGCTGAGAGGGCAAACTACTGACCGGTAACTGCACACCCAATGGCACCAGAGCACTTCACTCGGATTGCACAGTTGCCAAACAATTAAATATTGAGTGCAAGGATTTGCTTTTTCAGTTGCAGATGGCCCTGGGCAGGCTGCCAGCCCAGGGGGGCACCGATGCAGGAGCCAAGCTGCCGAGAGCCCAGATGGGAGACAGAGCCTTGGTATGAATTCTCTTCTGTGCTGGGGAGTCAGCCTGGGCCTCCCTCCTCCACGGGAGTGTAGGTGTCTCTGCCTTGCGTCCACCCCCATCCCATTGCTGTTGCTGCTGGGGACACCCTGAGCATAGGGGCTCATTATCCACCATTAGCATCCTCAGAGCAGAGCATCAGGGACCAGTAAGCCGGCCACTGGCCTGAGGCCAAGGATGCCCCCAGATCGGCCAGGGAAGGTCCACCTCTAATTCAGTCCCCATGGTGGGAGGCTTGGAGGGGGCCAAGAACCCCTAGAAGCTCAGGTCCAGGAGAAAAGCCCTGGTCCACCTGGCCTCCCACTCTCAGCCCAGCCATCTCCTTTTACAGCATCCTCACAGAGAGACATTCAGCCCCAACCTTACCCCTGGAGCAGGGAGCTCACTCCTGCCCAATTCCTATGTCCTCTTCTTTATGGGGCAGTTCAGTTGTAAGGAGCCTTTCCTTTGTGGAAATCTACAGAGTGAAACTGATTGTTAGGAATGGGGGCTTGTTTGCCAGATTCCATCTTACTAAACCAGCATGCCACCCATGAAATCCAGGAGATGGGAATCGCAGCTCTGTAAAAGGACAGAGGTCTGACCCAATGGGCTGCCAGCTTCCGAATCTCCAGAACATCGCAGGAGGCCTTCCCAGAGGTTTTCTTGGGAAAGCCACAGGGAGCCAAGCCTTGGGAATCCCAGTTTAATGTTCCTTCTCCAGCTCCTTCTTTGTCTGTTGCCTCTACCTCAGGGTCAGGATGTCTCACACCTGTTCTGATGAGAAGTTGGTCCTTGGTGTACAGTGGGGGCCCCTCAGAGTTCCAGGGGTTAAAATGCTTCCTTAAGGCGAGTCTTGTGTAAACAACTCTCATTGAGGAGGAGGCAGCGAGGGGGTCCTGCCCTGGGCAGAGGCTGGACAGAATGCTCCTGAGGGCCTTTCCTCACTCCCAGGGACACTGCTAAGCTGCCTCTGGTTTATTCCAGACCATTGAGCACGTCCATGTCCTGGCTGGGGCCACACTGGGCAGGAAACTGCTTGTTCAGCTACTTGTTGAGCTTCATGTGATTTTCTGAACCCTGTAGCAGAGGGAATCAAAGACAGAGCCTGTTTCATAGGACCCTCCCAGTCCAAGAGGCAAGATGAGCTTCCCTATTGAAAGCAGGATGTGGACAGGGCCTTCAGAGAGCGCCCCAGGCCTCTGAGTTCAGCAAAAGGAGGACATCTTCCACTTGAGGCAGCAGGAAGGTGGGCTGGAAGAGGGGCTCCTTGAGGTGGTCCGTATTGAAGAAGTAAGCTAGGGAGGGGCCTTCCAGAGAGAAAAGTACTCACAAAGGTACAGAGGCTGAGAGGCAGTAAATATTTCTACCTGGTTTGCTTAACATAGTGTCGGCTGCACAAGGGGGAAAAGGCTGAGGTGGCGCTTCCCACAAAGGGAGAACTTGAATAGCACCTGGAGCAGGTGTTTCCACCTCATTCTGTGGCCGAGGGTGCCTTGGGAGGGTTCTGACAGCAGAGTGTATCCTGGGCTCCAAGACTCACTCTGTCAGCACAATGTGTTTTCTCTGGCATCTTCTGATCAGAGGGAGAACAAAAGCAATGTTGCACCTCATTAGACTGTTCCAGGGGGGCCCAAGCCCATCCACACTCCAGAGGACTGCAGGCCCAATCCACATTCCAGCCCCAGCTCCAAAGCACATTCCAGATTGGAGTTGAGTGCCCTCCCCTCAGCAGGGCTGTGGGAGGCTATGGGGAGCGGCACTGGCATTGTCTGCTCCCCTTGGACTGCACTCGAGTGGTTCCCTCCAAAAACACAGCCCGGGGAGGGGAGGGACGTACCCATGCCCAGGTCCCCCACGAAGCCTGTGGAATTTCAGTCTGGGCAGAAACAGCCCTGAAATGGCCGGGAGGTAGGGTGGGCCCAGCCACCCTAGGAGGACTGGGAACTGGCAGATGCAGGCCCCAGCCATCTCTAGAACACCATCTGTCCTCGGCCCCCTTTATCAGCTGCCCACCCAAGCCAGGCTAGGCACCCCCACATCTCCCGCTGTCAGAACTCAGCCCCAGACAGGACCCAGCTCTGAAGTCCCCTTTACATGTATGATTTCATTGACTCTCATGGGTACCCTGGAAACTGGTGTTGTAACCCCTCTTTTACAGATGAAGCCTGGGGAGAGGTCATCACCTTGCCTGGGTTCTAGATTCAGGTAGTGCCGTTCCCACACTCTGAGCAAACCAAATAAATGCTGTGTGGGAAGCTCATGGACCCCTGTAGCTCCTGGCATCTGCTGCTCGTCAGAGCCAAGGGGACGCCCACACTGCAGATCTGACGGGCTGGGGGCATTGCTTCCCAACCCAGGGTGGATTTGAAGCTGCACATTGGCAGAGGAGAAGACGACAGGCACCCAACAGCAGGCAGGCAGGCAGAAGGTCACAGGAAAAAATGGTTAAAAAAAAAAACAAGGATATACTTGTGGTTTATAAATTATATAAATTCCCAGTTTACAAAGCCCATTCCCATTGGTTGTACTATTTAGCCTCATAGTAGTGCTGTTTGGAAGCAGAACAGAGAAGTATTTTCATATCCATCCCACAGATGAGGAAACCAGATGAGGCTAGGGTTTCTGGACCACATGTCCAGGTCTTTTTTCCTCGAGTACTGGTTTTCAGCTGGGCTGCTCAGACCCCTGGGGTGTCCTTGCGTCTGGCCTTCTCGCTGGCATTTCCGTGAGGTTTTGTTTGTGACTGCTGAGAAAAAGATCAGAAAGCCACTGCAGCACCCACCCTGCTTCCCGGTGGTGCAGCCTACTGGGTGGGTGAGGGCAGCTGTGGACGGTGTCAGCGTCACTGCCTGGAGACATGCCTGGCCCACCAGCTGCCATTTCTGCTGCTGTGATTTCCGGGATGAGCAACAAGTGATAATGGGAGAATCAGCTAGGGCAGGAGAGGACCAGAAGTGATCTCACTTCTGTAACCCTCAACCAGCTGGGTCCCCATGGGCGAGTTACTTCCTCTCTCCAGACCTTATTTCCATCGCTTATAGAAGGGGTTTGACCCTGGAGGTCCCTTTAATGCCAGACTCTGAGTCTGTGCTCAGAAACCTCTGCTGAACACAGAGAGGTGGGCAGCATGTTTGAGAAAATGTTACATCCAAATGGTTTGAATCAACATTATTTTTTTAAAATGTGTATTGCTAAGCATTCTAGCAGGCCAAGTTTTCATGGTTGCTGCAGTTCTTTAAGCCACCAAGATGGAGTATTAAAGCAGGGATAAGTATTAGATGGGGATTAGAGTGGGTCCTTATTGCTTTCTCTGGGTGCACTGCCAAGAAAGAGAGGCCAGAGTCCCTCTGCCAGGGTTTTCAGAGGCCAAGGCCCAACCTGATTATTCCCAGGAGAAGGAGGCCCTAGTTAGGATGGCCATGGCCCTGCAGCCAAGCTGGGGGTGCCTCTTGACTGGGAGCGAAGACAGATTAGCTGTGTCACTGGTCTCTGAGCACAGGAGGGCGATTCCACACCAAGAAGTGTCTGTGGTGTGTGTGCAACCTTCATGTGGGGATGGGGAGCCTACAGGCCTTCCTCCCCAACACACCCCACTGATGCTCCACCTCTGTGGCACCTTATGCACGTGTATTTGTGCAACACTGAGCATAGAGCTCTGTCCCCAGATAGGGCTGCCAGGGTTCAAATCCACGCTCTACCTTTACCAACCAGATACCCTGATCCAAAGGGCCTTACCTTCCACCAGCCCTTATAAAATGGTGCTGACAATAGAACCAACTCACAGGGCACGAGGGGAGAGGGTTGTGAGGATTAAATGAGTTAGTCCATGTCAAGCAGTTAGCACAGTGCTCAGTACATACTTGGATAAATGGGGGCTATGATTATTATTACTCCTCCCATCCTTCCCAAACAGCCAGAGACCCCAGAGGTAAAGATCCTTCAGGACAGGCTGGCGGCCGCAAACCTGAAGATGAGCGACCTGCGCAACCAGATCCAGACCGTGAAGCAGGAGCTCAGGGTGGCCCAGAAGGTAATTCAGAGCCAGGGCTCAGGTGTTCTTTTCTGGCTGGGGCTGGGTTTGGGAAGAGCACCGTGGGACAGTGGGTTCCATTAAGAAGCCGGGAGCATCATGCTGCTTGCTCTGGCTGTGCCTCCAGATCTGGTGATCACCTTCCCACCACCTCTGGGCGCAGACCCATTGGGAGGGCAGGGTCGCTGGCCGCCTGAGGGGCCCTCCGCGCATGCCCTTGTGGCACTCCCCCTGCTCCAGACCCAAGAAGACAGCGTGGTCCAGCCAGGGAGACTTCTTTAAAATTTTCCTGTGCCACCTCGTCCCAGTAGATCTTGGATCTCCTTAATAAGCCACCTTGGATTTGGAAGCCTGACAAGACCTGCCTCCTGCCCTCTGCTCTCTATAATATTAGAAAATGAATAGGTTGCTTGTTTATTAAAGGCCCCATTCAAAGAAGAATATTTAGACTTGGGACACAGGCCCAGCCTGTTTGTTATGTATTTTTATTCACATAGTGAATTCTCTGGCATTTGTCTTCCCTGCTGGAACCACTCAGACCAGCCAAGTTTTCCAAAACAGTGTTCTATTGTGGAAACAAGCCCCAGAGACTTGGTACACTGGATCGGGTTTCCATGACGGGCTTCGGAGGAGCCCCGGTCACAAGCTGGAGCGGACTCTTTCCACCTAAAAGCCTTGAGGTGGGGCCTGATCAGGGTCCTTCAACAGCCACAGAGTTGGATCCTTCTGGAGCCACAACATCCCCGACTGACATTCCATAGCCCTCCTCCTTGCCACGCTCAGGGATGGTCACTTGTCGGTGGCTTCTGACGGAGGGCAAGGCCCTGTGGCAGTGCACTCCCTGTAACCATCCAGAATCATCTGGGTTCTAGGTGACAGGCGAAGGGGATAAGGAAACTTTGTGGTTCGCTCATCCCAGAAGATGACAAGGGCAGGGGACCCTTCTGACCATCGTCGGCAGTTCCGTGGCTGCTCTAAGAATCATCCGGGATGTGTTGGGGACAATAGGTTTACAACTTCCCTGGGGATGGCTGCTCTGGGATCGTGGAAAACTGGCCTTTGAAGGCCATGCTCTGAGGTGGAGGAAGGTGGTATGGGTGGAGGCCGGGCCCTCACAGGAGCCCCACATACCCACAGTGCATTAGGTGTCTGAGGGTAGAAGGGTGACCTCCTGGCCTCACGGAACGCCCCACCTTATTTCAGGTCTTGGCCAGTGAGGTTGGAGAAGACGTGAACATCCAGCAGCTCCTGTCCAACCCCGGGACCTGGCGGGGTCGGGCTCAACAAATTCTCGTTTTACAGAGTAAGGTGAGTGAGTCAGTGGACTTCTCCTGGCCCTGAACAAAGGGCTTATAACACCCCACGAAAGACCTGCACAAATACGTGTTAGAGACTTAAGCACACAGAACCCCAAAAAGACCTTTAAGGGCTACAGAGCACCTCCCCCTGACCAGCCAGATTTTAATTTGTTATTTAACGAACAAGCACTTACATAACATTTACCACGTGCCAGGCACTGCTCTAAGCTCTCAGCAAATGCCAATGCCTTTGATTTGATTCATTTTATTCCAGACATCTTTTTGTCCTAGTTCATATAAATTTGCGTGACTGTTGTAATTGTGGGCTTTTTCCAAACAGTTTTGTCCAGATGCTCATAGTCTTTTGAAAGTTTTAATTACCCAATAGAAACCCAGCCTTGTCTTCCTCATTATTTTCTAAATATTGTAGAGCATACTTAAAGGCTAAGAAATAGGAGCTCTGGAGCCAGACTGCTGTGATTCAGATCTCAGCTCTGCTGCTCACAAGCTGTGTGATCTTGAGCAAGTTACTTAATCTTTCTGGGCCTCGGTTTTCTCACCTGTAAAATGGAGATAATACCTTCCTCATAGCGTTGTTGTGGGGTTACATGAAATAACATATGTAAAGTACCTAGAAAAGTGCCTGGCCCTAATAAGCACCCAGCAAGTTAGTTATTATCGTTGTTGTTAAATTGTATAAATAATAGGAAATAATGCTGCATTCTTTAACGCTTAGATGGAATTACCACGCAGAGCCACACGAGGGCGGTGATATGCACTTTCAAAGCAAGTCTGCTGCCCTTTGCCAGTGATATTGGTGAATTTTGCCTTCTTTTCTGACTCAGGTTTACCCAACTTTGTTCCATCATTTGGTTGTGCCGACATGGAAGCCAGGGTTAGAAGAACACTTAGGTGTTATCCGCTTCAAGCCCAGTCTGAGGAAGGCCTTACTCTTTGGGCTGATATCCACGTGGCACGTGCCAGGTGCCGAGAGCCTGTGCATACCCGGCCGTGGGCTGAGGGCTTCACCTAGGCCATCTTGGGGTTTCTCAAAGTTGCTTAATCCTAAATCACCCATACTGCCTGTTAAAATGCAGATTCCCAAACCCTTCCCCTGGAGCTCTGATGTGTTGGTCTGGAGTGGGGCCCAAGATCTGTCATTTTAAGAAGCAACTTGGAGAATTCCCAGGCTCAAGAAAGTTTGGGATCCTGAATCCTCATAACAATCTTATGCAAGGTATATCCAGAGGCTCATTTTACAGATGAGGCAACTGAGATTCAGAGAAGTTAAGTAACTTGAGCATAGTCACACAGCCAGTGAAACTTTGAGCCAGTCTCTCTTCTCCTGAACCCTGCCCTCCCTCTGCAGTGTCTCCTGACAATGGCCAGGAACCCATGGGCATATGAGGAGCCCTCCTGGATTTCTGGTTGTTAGAGTTCTTCCTTGTACCGAGACCCACTACCCTTTTCCTCCCAGGTTCCTGGAACCATATGCTTCTTGCCCTCAAGCAGCCCTTAAGAAATGGGGTGGTTTTTCTCATTTACCATGAAGTTTCTCTTATCTAAGTGAAACCTCTCTGTCATCTCTCCCTATTTTGCACAAGATGCCAACTCAGATCCCCTACCCCCCACCCCAGTTCCTCTCGTATGGGGTTTCCCCAGCTGTGCAGAACAGTGGTTTGGTATTCTGTCTTGTAGGGTCTCTAGGCAGCCCCTCTGAGTGTGCCTGCAGACCCACCATTGAAGGATATGTTTTACTACCCCCAGGTTCGAGAGCTTGAGAAGCAGTTGGGACAGACCCGGAGCCGGTCTGTGGGAACAGCCGGTGATGAGCTGTCCATCCATCCAGACCCAAGGAAGCTGTCAGCGCAGGATAAAAACCTGTTGAGGATCCGCAACTTGGAAAGGGAAAAACAGGAAGGCTGGGAGGTAATGCTTGCCCAGTGAGGAAAATGGCATCCCTGTGAGGGATCTGAGGCACATGTGGTTGGAAGCTCTGAGCCATCCCTTGTAGGTAGGAGGAACCTGGGGCCTTGGGTCAACTCTGTGCATGGTCTCTGGTCCCACTGATCCTACTTGAGCTGCCTGGCTGGGGCCTCACCCTAAGTCCAGTTTGTAGGTACTTAATGGACTTTGGGTGGTCCCATTCTTGGCTGCTTTGGAGATGTAGGACCTGAAACTTCCATTATAAAGGAGAGAAAGAGAAGGTCACAGTCCCAGAGGTGTGATAGTGTTAGATGAGGCTTAAAAGGGAAGAGCTCCAGCTGATGAAAAAGGTCGTCAGGCTGGCATCAGCACTAGCTGGCTGGATCGAGAGTGTCAGCAGCCTAACTGTACTAGTCCTAAGCAACAAAGGGAATTTACCAGCCCATGTAGATGAACAATTCGGAGATGCCTAGTTTTAGACACAGAGGGATCGAGGGACTTTGGGACTTGGTCTTAGCACACTTTCCCCCTGGTTGGCTTTGCACTTTTCCATGGCAACCCCTGGTAGTCCCAGCTTATATCCTCCAACTCAGTCCCTGCAGACAAGGGGCTTCTCTTTTCCAGTAGTTCCAGCATTGAGTCCCCTTGGCCTAGCTTGGGTCATGTGCCCATCCCTGAACCAATCACTGTGGCCAGTGATTTGATTGGCCAAGCTTCAGATACCCACCCCTAGGTCTGGGGGATGAATCACCCTCCCCAAACATGGACTGAGAGTGGGGATTGAGAATTTCCTTGAAGAAAAGTAGGGGAAGAAGCTGGAGGAAATGCTGGCAGGACAAATGACAGACTCACTTCAGTGGCCCTGGCAATGGACTTCTTAATTATGAGGCCTTACTTTTCCATTGCATGGTTTTCACTTTTGAGTGTCAACTCAGGGCTCAGCCCTGTGCTAGGAATGTGTGACCATCACCACCACAGTGCACCTCCCCACACTGTTGGACCATCAGGTATGAGGAGGGTCACAGTCAGGTGGAGCCGGGTTGAATTGGACCTTGTGTGCCTATAAGTGATTTTAGCTTTTATCGTGAAGGCAGTGGAGAACCACCAAAGGGCTTTCAGTTGTGGAGGGACCTGGTTGGACATGGATTTTGGAAACGTAGTGTGGTGGGTGTGTGGAGCATGGGTGGGAGGAGGCATGGGAAGCAGAAGCAATAATCCGCAAAGTCCTGCACAAAGACAGTGGGACTGTAGAGGAAGGGCAGACACCTGGGAGAATGAGGGGACTGGGAGGGCGAGGAGTAGGAAGAATTGTGTAGGACTTCCTGCAAGTATAGCTGATAGATAGAGGAGACAGGAAGGGACACGTTTCAAGGAAAGATGGGGAGTTGAAATTTGGGGATGTTGGGTGTGAGATGCATCTAGCTCCTCACACAGCCAGTACAGAAAATGGTGGAATCATTGAGCCAACCATAAGCCACAGTGGTGGGTAGAAGGGCATGATTTCCTGCATGCATTTCCTTGAGTGAATAAACATCAGAACAACAAGTGGACAATGACTCCCTCTCCAAAAGAACCAGCCAAGCTTTTATTTGCTTGTGGCCCTATAGATTCATCAAGTTTTTTTTATTTTGCATTTCTGTAATTCACTTCATCAAGGACCTGAAAACACTTTTCCAACAATAATTTCCCCTTAGAGCACAAGTCAGATTGTATCACCCACTGCCCCAAACCCTCCATAGTATCTTGATCTTGGCTCTGAAGAATTACTTGATTTAGTCTCTGCCCCCTGACCTTGCCCCTTACTCACCGCTCTCACACCACACTGGTTCTACCCCAGGGCCTTTGATCTCACCCTTACTTCCTTCAATCTCTGCTCGATATCACCTTTTCACCGAAGACTTCCCTGACTGCACTCCTGGCCTCCCCTTTCCTTTCCCCACTTTTCTTGTAGCTTTTGTCACCATTTGACATTATGAAATATCCACTGCTATTGACTCTGTCTCCCCAACGAGGATATCAGTTCCTTGGGGAACAAAGACTCTGGTTCTCTGATGAATCGCCAATACCTGTAACAATGTCAGGCACATTGTAGACCCTCTGGAAATATTTGAGAATGAAAGGATGAATGAGAGACTCCCAAAGTTGCGTGCAGATATTAGTTTCCAGTTTATAGGTGATCAAAGTAAGGCACAATCTGGGATGATGTGCTGGGCATGTGTGGAGAGAGTGAGAGGATGGAGAGGCAGCTGAACCTCCCTTCCCATTCTAGCCCTTGGCAGGGTGAGACACTTTAGCTTGAACCCAAGACTTTGTGCTGTTGGCTGAATAGTGGCTTTTCTTTTTTCTCTAGCCCAGGGAGAGGGAGAGGGGTAGAGGCAGCTGTGCTCTCTGGAGGACACAGCCAGAGTTGGTCAGTGGGTCTCCTCTCATGTCCCGACTCTGACAGAGCAGGGCTGGCTGCCTGGAAGCCTGTGTTCCTGGCTCCGAGGCAGGGGTATTGTCTGTCATGTGATCAGACAAGGGAGGGAGGCTGCAGGCCCATCTGACTTCCTGATCCTGGGCCGGGAGTCAGGGCACGGGCTCCCGACTTGCCTTGTGGGCTTCAACAAATCCTGTTCCCTCTCTGGGCCTCACCAGTGGCTGAGAGCGAGGGACCTGATGTGGCCAAGGTCCCTCTCAGCCCTGCTACCCTCCCTCATGCTTTCTGATTACAGAAACTCGCAAGTGAGCGGGATGCCCTCCAGAGAGAGCTCGAGGAGCTGAAAAAGAAGTTTGAGGGCCTGAGATCTCGGAACAAGGTGCTGTCAAGTGAAGTGAAGACCCTCAGAGGTCAGATGGGGACCCTGGTGGAGAAGGGCAGGCACGACGATGAGCTCATCGATGCTCTCATGGTACGGCCCAGTACTCAGGCAGGGTGGGAGCCAGGACCTTGCCTCCCAAATGATAGACCCCCATCTCCCCCAGCAACCTGTGGCCCAGCCCTGCCACGGTGAGCCCTCACTCAGCCCTGAAATGTCCCCAGTGCCACCTAGATACTCATTGCCTCCTGAAGGGCCCCACCACCAAGGCCCTGCCCCAGGGACAGGAGCTGCTCAAGGTTGTGTCGAGGGCCGTGACACTAGCAGTGCCAGGCATGAGCCACTGGGCCCGCAGACCCCAAAGAAGAAAGAAGGGCACGGGATGACACCCTGGAGTATTTTGCAGCAGAAAATGGAAGGGACAACTGAGGGGGTAGTACAAATTATTATTGTCTATGTAATAGCAGTAACCTCCCCTTCTGGGCACTTGGAGTGCAGTTCTTAGCTTTTAATGCCATGGATAACCCCAAGGGTCATATATTATAATTCTAATTCATGGATGGGGAAACTAAGACACAAAGAGGTTAGAAGACTCATCCAAGGCCACACGACTGGGTTCAAACTAGGCTTATCTGACTCTAAAGCCTCTTCTTTGTTAGCAAGGTCACACTGCTTTCCTGACCCTACAGCCAGGGTTTTTCTCTCTGGGACCTGAGACAGCACAGGATTTTGATGTCTGATTTCCAGGTTGTTCCCATAGTCCCCTGGGATGTCATGCCTGGCTCATGCACCCACCTTAGTCTAGAATAATAACACAAGGCAGAGCAGTGGGTGAGACACAGAAGACCTGAAATCTAGGCCTAGCTCTGCCATACCTCGCTATATGACCCCCAGGCCAGTTGCATCTCCTCTCTGAACCTCAGCTCCCCAATTTTAAAATTAAAGGTGAGGGGCTGGGTATCCTCTGAGGTTGCTGCATTCCCACCAATATGTGTCACTGAAGGTGGCATGATGAGACTGCAAACCAGCCCTGGCCCTGCCATTCACTTTGTGCCCTTGGGTTCCCTGGGCCTCGGTTTTCACAACTGTGAGTTGAAAACAATGGCTCCCACCCGGACCAAATCCCTGCCGTGGTCCTTCCTTCTTGGCCCCCAGGCAGGAAGCCTCTGCCCCAAGGATCTCCTTGGAAGCGTCTCCAGGGGATGGGGCATCAGGAAGGATTGCTGGCTAGGGGTTCAGGTCCTACCCCCAATTGGGGTCTCCTGGCAGAGTGAGTTTCTTTTTATGGAAATATCTTCCCCCACCAGCTGAGCTGCCTTCTGTTGTCCTCCAGAGCCCATTGGATGTTGTTCTCGACCCCCTTCACAGGGAGAAGAAAGATGAGGGCAGGAGAAGGGCAGGCCTGAGCGCAGTCCTCACCTGCTTAGTGAACTCTCCCCCCACCTCCTGCCCTGGACTCCTGTGGGCAGGTGAAGGAAGAGGTTCCTCCTTCTTCTCAAGGGAACAGCATCCCATTGTTAGCTTCCTGTGGGAGCCGGGAATGGGTGGCAAGAGGCTGCCTACCCTTGTCCTTCCGTGCCCCGAGTCCATGACTGACCCCACCTGCCCTCCCACTTGGCCCCCAGAACCAGCTGAAGCAACTGCAGGAGATTCTGGGCAGCCTGAGTCTACAGGAGGAAAAGACGCGAGCATCCCAGCACCGCCTGGACCAGCAGCTCAACAGCGAGGCTCAGCGGAGCAGCAGCCTCGTCGCCCAGCTGCGGGCCATGGTTGCTGAGCGGGAGGCCAAGGTGCGGCGGCTGGAGTCAGAGATCGGGCAACTCAGTGCGCAGGTGAGTGGGGTGTTGGCACAGACCCCGGCATCTATTTGCAAACCCATCACCATCCAGAAAAATCTCAGCTCCTTCCACTTCTTTCCACCTGCCTTAACTCAGGCTGCACTACATCCTACCTGCTCTGCTGTCTACCTGCCTCCATCTGGTGCCCCCACCCATGCTTCACACACTTTTCTTGTCTAAAACATGAACCTGATTGTGTCCCTGCTGTGCTTTAAACCTGTCCATGACTCCCTATCACCCTCTGCCTCACCATCTCCCTAAAGATCCAGGTTCCTTCCAGCTCACCTCCTCCCATCCCCAGCTGCGGCCTTCATCCTCACGATACAAGATGATGGCTAGAGCTCCAGCCATTACATTCACACTCCAGGCATCAGGATGGCAGAAGGAAGGCCAAACTTCTTCATCTGGCTTCCAGGACACCATGTGACCAGCTCTTGCTGCCACCCCTCCGGCATCTTCTGTTCACCTTTGCCTCACTCTCTGGTCACATGGATGTCATTTAGCTCTTCACACAGGCTCTCTATCTCCTCACCCCAGGCCTGTGCACATACCTGAAGCACACCCCTTCCCCTTCCTCTCCCACTGCCTCTGTGTGGCCAGCTGCCCCTCAGCCCTTAGGTCTTATCTAGTCACGAGCTCCTCTGGCAAGCCCAGGGCCCCCATTCTGTGTTGCGTACTCCTTCTGGGCACTCTCCTAACTCCCCTGGGCATCCTCTAGCCGAACTTTTGTCACATTAAGTGGCTATTTTCCTCTTCTCTTCCCTGAACTCCCTTCGAGGGGTCACAGACCATAGTACCTCAGGCACACAGGACCAAGCACACAGTAGATGCCCAGTAAATGCTTGTCTAATACGTGACGGCTTCTGATGATATTTTGCCTTGGCAGATGCTTTGAGGGCCCAGCTAGGGCTGTTAAGACCCCAGCACCTTTGGTTCTCTGTGGCTCCTTCCTGTGGTGGTGATGGTGCTCAGCAGGGGTACAGGGGTACAAGTTGGTGGCTTTAGGGGAGAATGTTTGTTTCACAGGCATGCAGGGCCTCTGGCCCACTGTGAGACTGCCTGGGACAACCAAAGGCAGTTGCAGAGCATCCCTGCACTTTTCAGGGATCCGTAGTCCAATCAGAGGCGTGGGAGCCCTGGACCCCCTTGGCCCCAGCCTCAGGCTAGGGTTGGCTAACCAGCCAGGTTTCTCCCAGGCCAGGGCAGTCTGGGGTTGCAGGATTGGCTGTGGTAGAGAAAGCCTGACACCCCAAGGCTGAGGGAGACCCCAGGGGAATGGTGGGGGCCTGAGGGACAGAGTGTGGCAATGAGCAGGGGCATCCCCTTGTTGTCCTTGCCCTGCTTCCCATCCTGGCTCTCTGGGGAGCAAAGTCTGAAGGAGCACACAGGAACATTCCAGCATCTTTACATCACCACTATCCTTGCTCTGGGTGCACATGAGAGGACCAATCCTTACCTACTGTTCATTAGCCAGTTGGGAGCGAAGACTCCCAACCACCAGACAAGTCAGCACAGGCTGTGGGTCATTCAGGATGGGTGGGGCTGGGGGAACATGCCAGGCTGTTTGGGGCCCACACCAAATGTCCTCCCATTGATGGTGGCCCGACCTCCTGCCGCGGTCCTCTAATGTTTCTTCTTCAGCCAGGCTCCACCAGGTGTACAGAAGAGGCAGGGGGTAAAGTTCAGGGAGGGGGCTAGGGAAACCCAGCCTCCCCCCATGGCTGCCGACCCTTCTAAGGGCCTGCCAACCTCTCTGGCTCCTGAAGTCTGGAAGGGTTCAGGGGTCTCCAGCTGAGGAAGGCAGCTGGCCTTGAGTCATTACTGGCATTTATCAAAAGGTGAGTGGGCTGCACAAAGAGATGTCCCCTCTCGGAGACGTAGGTCTCTGACCTGCCCCATGTCATGAACCAAGCTTCTCCCTTTGGAACCTGAATGTAGAACAGCTTCCTGGCCCAGTCACTGTCCTAACATCATGTAGCTCCTTTTCTGAAAGAGGCATTATTAGATGTCATTATCATGCAAGCAGTGCCTTCATCAAATAGGCCTTGCTTTTCTTCCCTGAAAAGAAGCCTCTTTCATACCTCCTGAAAGCCCTGAAATCAAGCCAAGGCCCCTCCTGCCTGCTCCAGGCCTCTGAGCCAAAGCCCTGAGAATTGGACCCATGTCTGTTCCCTGCAGCATCTTCAGAATAAAGGAGTGGGCGAAGGGTCTGGCAGTCCTGAGGTGAACCCCACGTATGCCAAGTTCCCGGAGGAGCCGGGCCTGACCAAGTGCCCAGACTCAGCAGGCGATCACGTTGGCAGGCTCAGATCTTCTCGGTAAGAAAAAAACAGGATGGAGGGGTTGGAAAGTGAATATTAATTATTCAGAAGGAAAGTTATTTCCTGCTGCTTCTGATGAGAAGCCATGGGGGCAATTTTAAGATGACTCTGCATTGCTCTTCCAATATGTGGGTCTCTCCTATTACATTAGCTCTGCATCTGCAAGAAGGAGCCACTTAGGCCCAGATATTACTACAAGAGCATGCTGTCTGTAGCTCCTTTTAATATCTGCTCCGAGCTGGCCTCCAAACACATCTGCTCCTGGGAGTCTCAGATCTGTGATTGATTGTTTGAGGCTTTGATGGCTTCTGGTTCTGTCTCTGAGCAAGCAGGAGTTCTGGAAAGAAGGACTGCAAACCTACAGAGCTGCTGCAGGGCCAACACTGGCCCCTTCCTCAGGCTCCCCCGATCCCTGCTGGCCCCTGCTCCCCACCCAGCTGAGCACACACACACACAGGCGAGGCCAGCAGGGCCCAGCCTGCCTTCCCATGGTGATGGGCTTCTTCTGCCTTTGCACAGCTCGGTGACCAGCTTGGGCCACACGCTCGTGGAATCTGCTCTCACAAGGCCCTCCCTGCCCAGTCCCCACAGGGCCTCACCCAGGTACGGAACTCGGCACCCTGGGACTCTCACAGTCCTTCCCATCCTTGGTTGCTCAGCCAACACTGCCATCCCATTAAAAGGAGGGGAAACCAAGGCCAGGCAAAGTCCAGGCACTTTTCCAGAGTTACATAAGAACATGGAAGATTGGGCGGGTGACAATCACCTTGTCCAAGGTGACAGAGCAAACAGGCCTCAGAACTAGAATCTTGGCCTTCTGACTCCCAGTCTAGTGCTCCTTCCTGCTACCAGAGAGTTAACCCGTAGAATCTTCCAGGGCCTGGCTTCCAACACCTTCCCTTGCCTTCTCTTGCCCATTGAGAATCAGTCTCTAGGAGCAGACTTTCATGTCATCTGGGTTCCCACTTTAAGCCACTGATATCCCCTCAGCTCTCTGGTTGCCTCTTTGTTCATAGAATCAGGCCTTGGGGCTTAAATGGGCCCTTTGTTCCTCCTGCCAGCTCACAGACAAAGGGTGACTTTGTACTGCCTCTGAGCCCTGCCCACTGTCCACTGGAGCCATGATTCTGCCCTCAGCCCCTGGAGTCAGGTCATCTTAGGTTCCAGGCAAGGCCTCTGAGTGGCCCCAGTCCTGCGTCTGACGCTATGTGACTCTGGGTCACTCAGTCCTCTCTCTCTGGGCTGCTTGCTGTCTCCCAAGGAGTGACATTTGGCAACACAAGGATCATGGGGCCAAGGCCAGCCCTGTACCTCACCATCCATCAGCCTGGGATCGTGAGGACACTTGGGGGAGTGGGGATCATCTCTGAGGGTGGGAGGCCTCCCCAACTCCTGAGGGTTGGAGGCCTCATCACACCTCCAGAGAGATGGGCAGGCTAGGCTCTGCCTCTGTCAGGTTTTAGTCATATGAAAAACGATTTTCCAGTGGTGGGAGCAGGAAGAGGGACAAGAGGACTCTCCAGGCCTATGTAGCTATGACCTTTGCACTCCACAGAGACAGCAGGAGCCAATGTGCTCCTGGGCTGCCCAGACTGCTGGTTCTCAGGCTTGTTTCTTTTCTAGCACAGAAAGGTCTACTGAACCTGACCATGTGTGGGCTCTGCCCTTGTGGGACAGGAGTTCAGAGGGCAGGAGTGAGCTCAGACAGTGTGTCTACCAGGGCTGGCACAGTGTGAGCCAGTCCCTTCAGGAGGTTCCAATGGGGTTCCTGGAGGTTGGGCAGAGTGGGGGAATCAGTCCCTCCCTCCTTCTCCTCTCCCCATATCTGAGAATCACAGAGGGGGCTTGTAATAGGGCTTTTCAAACACCACACAAATGTGTACCCAAATCACCTAGGGATCTTGTTAAAATGCCAGTTCTGATTCAGCTGGTCTGGGATAAAGACTGGAATTCTGCATTTTTCTGGCAAGCTTCGAGGTGATGTCACTGTTTCAGAAACCATACTTAGAGTAGCAAGGTCTTAGAACATATTTAGGAATCAGAATGGCGGGGGAGGGGTGGGGGGTGGGGGTGGGGTCTTGCAGTCCTCAGAGCCCACCTCAACCAACCCATTCAATGTTCAGTGGGAGAACTGGGACCCAGAGAAGGGAAGACACCTTCCCAAGACCCCAGGGCAGGTCAGCCTCAGGACTACGTCAAGAACCCAGGGCTCATATGCCCCAGCCCAGCGCTCAATACCCTGCCCATCTCTGTGGCCCTCCTTGTGCCCTGCCATGCTAAAAAAGCAAGCCCAGGGTCACCCAGAGTATCACTGGAAAAGGAAGAGGGCAAAGCAGAGAGCAGCTTGAGACTCAATGTGGGCTCTGGGGGCTTGGGGTGGGGACAGAGCTCACCTTTTGTCCTGGCCCCAGACAGCAGGTAAGGGGCTGGGAGGCAGGCCCAGGGTGAGGAGGGAAACAGTGATGGACACAGTGATGAGTTGGGGCTGGAGAAAATGGGCCATGTCACAAAACCAAGGTGTCCAGCCTCCAGAGAAGTTGACTGAGGCTTGGGGCCAAGCCCAGAGATGCAGGGAGGCTGGGGCAAGCTGGCAGGGAAATGGAGACTGGCCCATCTGGCACTGGGTAGGGTGGCCAGGCCCCAGAGGCAACCCCAGGTCCCCAAGAGCCAGCTTCTGTAGCAGCCAGACGAATGCCATGTCCTCAGGGGGATTGGATAGTCAGAGGTACCTGTGCAGCTCCAGCCCCTGGTAGGGTCTGACTTTATTAACCAGCTAAGTAAAGCCTGATGGACTTCAGCAGGGCCAGGACCAGTGGAATACAAAGAAGCCAGGAGATAAGGGCCAGGAGGGGCTGTCTCAGAGTGCCCTAAATGTCCTTCCAGGCCCTCCCACTATTACAAGGACCCCTGGTAAGTATGTAGCTTCAGGTGACCCCTCAGATGACTTCTGCTCTCTGCCCCCACCCCAATCTTCAGGTTTGCAGACTCCCCAGAGCAAAAGGGCTGGCAGGCCCAGGTAACAGAGTTCAAGGCCCTCTGGCAGGCCGCCGAGGTGGAGCGTGACCGGCTCACCGAGTTTGTCACTGTCCTGCAGAAACGGTAAAGCCTGTTGCCCAGGGACACTCCTCAGGGGCCTGCATGGGTGGGGAGTGGACAGCCTGTCACAGGGGCATCCCCCTTGGTCAGGGTCCAGGCCTCAGCCCTGTCTGGGCCCCCCTCACCTGAGAGCTTGGCTCCCACAGTGTTGGTCCAGGGCATTCCCAGCCATGACTCATGTGCCCACCCAACTGCCCCACAGCTTTGGGGCCCTGTCATCATATTTGTGGTTTTACCTTCAGGGACAGCCCTAACCTGCATGCACCTGTTTTAGTTTCCTAGACTGCTCAAAGCAAATAACATGAAATGATTCGGCTTGAACAATGGGAATTTATTAGCTTACATTTTGAGGCCAAGAAAATGTCCAAATCAAGTCATCATCAAGGTGATGCTTTCTTCCTGAAGATCAGCTGCCAGAGGTCCTGGGCAACTCTGTCACATGACAAGGCACATGGTGGCATCTGTTGGTCTCTCCCTTCTCTTCCAGTTTCCGTTGCTTTCAGCTTCTTGCTTCCATGACTTTTTCTCTTTCTCTTTCCCTCCCTCACTCCCTCTTTCCCCCCTCCCCCTCTCTCTTCCTTTCTCTCTGTATTCACTCCATTTATAAACAACTCCAGTAAAAGGATTAAGACCCATCCTGAATGAGGGGGGTGACACCTTAACTGAAGTAGCCTCATCAAAAGGTCCTACTTACAATGAGTTCACCCCCACAGGAATGGATTAGCTTTAAGAACATGTTTTTGGGGGTGTACATACAGCAGTCAAACTACCACACACTCCCAGATGGACTGCCACGTGGCATGTGGACATGAGATGGGAGTCTTGGGGGAGAGACTGTCTGGAGTAGTTAAATCAGTCAAATCAATCCACCAGAAATTAAAAATTGCAACGTCCCTGGCACTGTACTTGGTACTGTTGGAGGGTTTGGTGGGAAGAAGACACAGGACAGATTTACATCTGCAATTACAAAGAACAAGAGAGCCACTGATAGGTGGGGAAGCTGAGCCTTCTCTGGGGACAGGGGCAGGGAAGCATGTGGCAGCAGACCAGGCAGCATGGTTTTCTCCAGAGAGTTGTTTACAGACTTTGATTTAGATAAATCAGTGCTCCTCACTCAGATAACCCTTTTGGCGAGAATAGCAGGCGCCTAGGCCAACACATGGCCCAACCACGTGACCTCCACACTGAGTTTCGGCCCCAACGGGCCATATCATGTGTCAGTCAGGGTTCTTTGGTGGCAGACAATAGAAACCAAATAAAATTAAGTGAAAGGGAATTTTTTGGAAGGTGCTGGGTAGCAGGGAGATTTCAAGGTGCAGAGCAGGAGCCCAAAAGGGTCCAGGGGTCTCAGTAGCAGGACCCCTTGGGCGGTCTTTCCTTGGCCTCTAGAATGACACAGGCCTAATGACTTGCAGTTCTTATGCAGTGGGTTCTGGAGAGAAAGTCTAGCTGGGCCTGTGTTGCTCACATGTCCACCCCAAGGAGCAGGATGGAACAGGTATCTCCAGGTGCTCAGAAAATGGAGGAGGGGTAGTTTCCAAAAAGGAAAAATGGAATACATTACCAAAAAAGGAGTAAGGGGTGCTGGGAAGGCAAAACCAATGAATGTCCACTACCTAAGCAGTGAGAAGTTGTCAGCTTTAATTTTTCTTGTCCTAGTAGTACATAGAGAGGGTATGAATTTCAGACGTACTCAGGTATGTGAGAAAAGTAACATTAATTCTTTTTCTATAATTGAACTTTAATGAGTCAAACAAGCCTCTGGTCTATTAAAAAGCAGAAACAGACTCAATTCAGGCTTTCTCTCCCATTTCCCTTGAGGTGCCCCAGAGTCTTGGGGAGGGGTTCTGAACCAAGGTGATTCTGTTGCCAATTGCTGCAGAACAAACCATCCCAAACTTAGTGGCTTCAAACACAATGGCTTATTCTTTCTCATGATTTTGTGGTTTGACTGGGTAATTCTTCTATCCCACGCAGTGTTGGCTGGGATCACTCTTACAGCCTCAGGCAGCCGGAAGTTCAGCTGGAGTGCCTCTCTTTCAATTTGGTAGCATCTTCCAGGACCTCTCCATACCAGGCTGGGATTAGGGTAAAGCAAGCAAGGCACCTAGGGCATAAAATTTAAGGAGGCACTAGCTCTCGGTTATGCACACAAAATGGCTTGACTCTCTCACCTGATACCAGTGCCCTTTTTGGATCCTTGGGTTCACCCCTGCTTTGTGTCATTCTGGGGTATGGGGGAGCTCTGTGAGGCCGTCTCAGGTCCATAAGCCAAGACACATGCCCTTTCCACTCTGAGATACTGCTGTCTCCCTGGGCTCTAACAAGGAAAGAAGGTTGCTTAGGTCTTTGCACTGCACTCAGATCCACCCCCTTCACTCCCGCCCCCACCCCACCCCCAGCTCCCACCCCAACGCCCGCCACCCACCCACCCACACCTACCCCCCCCACACACACACTCCAAACCTATCTGGATTTCTCACCCCATTGCCAAGCCTGAGGGCAAAGTGCAAGACCTTCCTTTCTCAGAGTTCCTCAATATCTACTCCTTTCTTTATCTGGAGAATCTATCCGCGTCTTGCAGAAGGAAGACTTTCTCTATGTAGCCTCCTCCTCTCCTATACTTGCCCCACAAATTCCAGCTTCCTCAAACTCTCCATTCCCCCATCTCTTCTCCTTAGCTGGCTGAGACCACTCTGCTCTGCTTTGGCTTTCCCCCCCCATACTACAGTCAGAAAGTGCCTCGGGCAAAAAACCAGGGCACTGGTAGAGCGCATGTCATTTGTTTCCCTTCTCTCGAGGATCACAGTCCTGTGCTGCCTGTTTTCCAGTGTCTGAAAAAAGTTATTTCTTATATTTTATCCATTTTTGTAGTTGTTGATAATAGGAGGAGCTACTCTGGTTTAGTCTGTCATGGCAGAAGTCACTAGGTATGCCTCTTATGAAAAAACATATAACTGACGGTTTTGTTTTTCAATTTGATCCAGGGATTTCCATGTTTTGACAGTAGAGTTTAATCCATTTGCATTTATTGGAATATTTGGAAATATTTTGATCATCTTAATGTTTTCTATTTGCCATTATTTTTTTTTTCTCCTTTTTCTCCATTCTCCCTTAAAATGGATTGGTGTCATTTTATTTCTCTCTTTTTCTGTACTAGTTTGGAACTTACACAATTTGTCTCTATCCTTTTAGTGCTTACCCTTAACTTTTAATATAAAACTCAGGTTGGCAAGTCTAAAGCCAATGAATTTCTTTTTCATCCTCTTGAGCAATAGATTAAATTTAGAATGTTTAACTCTGATTTCCCCACTTGCATATTCCATGTTACTGTTTTCTAATCTTTATCTTCCACACTCTTTTTTAAAACCCTCCTTCCTGAAATTAAACCCTCCAAATTCATCTTTTACAAACTAATCAATATTTATCTTTGCCAATGTGTATAAAAATTTCTTCCCTAATTGTTGCTTCTTACATTTCAACCCTTCTTTTAAATTCAGTTCCTTCTTACCTGAAATACATTCTTTAGTTAAGTGAGGGCCAATAGATGGTAAACTCTTTGTTTATTTTTAAATGTCTTCATTATGCCTTTCTCTTGAATGCTAATTTAAATGGGCATAGAATTCTAGATAAATGGGTATTTTTTCCAGCATTTTGAGGCTAATATTTCATTGTTTTTTAGCATCCACTGTTGCTCAAAAGAAATCTGCTATCAATTTGACTGTCGTTCCTGTGTTAACAATGTCCTTTCTCTAGATATTTTTTCAGATAGTCTCTTTATCTTTGAAATTTTGGAATTTCACTATGGTGGGTCTAGGTATAGGTTTTGTTTTATTTTTCCTGTTCAGAAATGAATGTGCTCTTTCAACTCAAGGATGAAAATTCTGGAAAATGTTCAGCCATTTTCTCTTCAGGTTTTGCCTCTACCCCATTCTCTCAGTTCTTTTCATCTAAAACTCCTGGTCAACATATGCTAGAATTTCTTATTCTTTTCTTCACACCTCTTAATCCTTCTTAATATCTGGAGCTAATTTCTTGGTGATTTCTTCAAATCTATCTTCCAGCTCACTAAATCTCTTCAGTTGCACTTCATCTGCCATGAAACCTATTTTAATAACTATACTTTTTCATTTCCAGTGGTTCTTTTTTTTTTTTTTGCACATAAGACTTCCTGTTCTCTTTCTTAGGGTATTTGTTCTCTCATTAAGATTTCTTGCCTTTATCTTTTTAATAATTTTAAACTTAGTCCTGTTAAAATTGCTATATCATCTTCATTACTTATGATCCTAAGTAATGTCTGTTGACTTGCCCTTGTGATAAATTATTTGTTGTGTGGTTTATATTTTGGGGTTGTTTTTGTGACCTTATCTTCAGTTGTGATTTTTTTTCTAGTGGGAGTCCTAAGGGGCCCAGGTTATGAAGTGCTCCTACAGGGTGATTCTGCTTTTGTTTCTGTGGCACCTTTGGGGTTTCAGTGGTCTCTGATCAGTACCTTATGCTAATTTATTGGGTTAGGATTTCCTGAACACATGAGTGTTGGCCTTGCATTTCAATTTCACATGAGTAGCTTATTCTCCCCTGTTCTAGTTTGCTAATGCTGGTGGAATGCAAAACACCAGAAATGGATTGGCTTTTATAAAAGAGGGTTTATTTGGTTACAAAGTTACAGTCTTAAGGACATAAAGTGTCCATCAACAAAGGGTACCTTCACTGGAGAAAGGCCATTGGCATCCAGAAAACCTCTGTTAGGTGGGAAGGCTCGTGGCTGGCATCTGCTCATTCCCAGGTTGCGTTTCAAAATGGCATTCTCCAAAATGTCAGCATCAGCTTCTGATGGTCATCTTCAAAATGTCTGTCTCAGCTCCAGCTAGCTATGAGCTCCTTCTGTCTGAGCTTATATAGTGCTCCAGTAAACTAAACAAGGCCCATGCTGAATGGGAGGGGACACACCTACATGGAAATTATCCAATCAGAGTTATCACCTACAGTTGGGTGGGTCAAATCAACACTGAACCAATAGTTTCCAACCCAATCCACACTTATCCATCTGCCCCCACAAGAATGCATTAAAGAATATGGCTTTTTCTGGGGGGCATAAATATACAAGCCAGCACATCCCCCAGTTAAGTCCCTGATAGACTACAAGCTTTCTTGTGACGTTCCTGGGCTTGTAGATAGGTATTTTCTTAGTCCTCTTACCACAAATGAGGCCCTCTTTTGAGGCTTCCAGATTTATGCCGAGAACTCACTTTCAGCTTGCTGCCTTATAGAAGCCCAAGTTTGTGTCCTCTGCCTTCTCAATGACAACAAAACCTTATGCTACTGGAAGTTTTATCAGTTTTTCTATTGCAAACTTAATACTTGTTACAAAAAACTTCCTTTTCCAACCCCAACTTCCTCATCCCTCATAAAAGAACTGTTAACCAAAATGTTTTGTACATCCAATCATACACATACACACACGTAAATGGACATATGTATTACATATATTATAAAAATGGACTCATACTTGACAAATCTTTACATTTTTGTGGGAGTATTTCTATATCATAAATTCCTAAAAATGAAATTGCTAAATCAAATAATTTACACATTTAAAATGTTTGCAAATGATGGCAAATTGCACTTTGAAAATGAATCACTTTACATTCCTACCAATAATGTGAATTATTGGCCATTTCCCCATACCCTCATGGACACTAAGTTTTAGGAAACTTTAACTCTTTGCCAAACCAAAAAGAATAACTAATATCTTATTGTTGTTTTAATCTGCTTTGCTATGATCAAAATGGAGGATGAGCAGATTTTTCATATATTCATAGCCTTTTACATGTTCTTTTCTTTTAACTGTTCACGCCATTGCACATTTCTAGAGAATTGGTTATATTTTTTCTTGATTTATAAGAACACTCTATTTATTATGCATCTAATATTATGTATTGCGTATGTAATGTATTGTTCCAGTTTGCTAATGCTGCCATTATACAAAATACCAGAAATGGATTGGCTTTTATAAAGGGGATTTATTAAGTTACAAATTTTTAGTTCTAAGGCCATACAAGTGTCCAAACTAAGGCATCAGCAAGAAGATACCTTCACTGAAGAACGGCAGATGGCATTGGAAACACCTCTGTCAGCTGGGAAGGCATGTGGCTGGCATCTGCTGGCCCTTTGCTCCCGGATTCTGGTTTCAAACTGGCTTTCTCCACAATGTCTCTGTTAGCTGCTCTGAGCTCCTTCTGTCTGTGAGCTCTTTTATAGGATTCCAGTTATTTAATTAAGACCCACCCTGAATCTCCATGGAAATAATCTAATCAAAAGTATCACCTACAGTTGGGTGAGTCACATCTCCATGGAAAGAACCTAATCCAAATATCCCACAAGATTGGATTAAAACATGACTTTTGGGGGACATAATATATCCAAACTGGCACATGTATAATATTATGTATGTTTGTCTTCATAAAGATTTTGCATCATTTATGTTAATTCCTGGGTATGAGGAGCCTCATTATCTGAGTACTCCTTACCAGTATCAACACAGTTACAGTCCCCAGGAGAGCAAAAGTTTTAACCTGAAAACATTCACTAATAACCTGACTAATTAATATTCTTTGCCATCACAAAGAAGTAAAACAGCTTTCAAAATATTTGGAATTTCATAAGTTCGATGCAGGCAATGCTGGAGAACTGTTAGACGACCTCCACACCATTGACAAATGAGGATCTAGCAGAGTGAAACCGGTTAACAATTGAAGAGGAGAAAAATGGTGAGGAGAAAGACTGATCAAAAGAGAATAATCTGAATATCAAAGGATCCAAGAGGTCTTGCAGGCAGACAGACGTGTGGAGAGGCCAAGCAGGAGCGGTGGCCTTGGACCAGGCCACTGGTGAGGGAGAGAGGAGCTGGCTTTGGTACAAGTTTGGAGGAAAAGCTGTAGGGGCTGCTGGTGGATAGGCAGCTGAAAACTAGGAAGAAAGAGGAAGCGAGGTGACTCCAAGATTTTTTGCTGAGCAGCTAACTGCATGAGTGCTAATGACATTTATCAAGATGGGGGAAGGCATTTGGGTTCAGAACAGGACAAATCAAAAGTTTGGTTGTTTCTGAATTTTGTGGGAATTCATAAAGTGCTCTACCATTTTATATGATGTTTGCTGCTGTTTTCTTTCATTATTTCCCCTATTACAAAGGGAATGCAACATTAAACAAAATGCAAACATTACTGAAATATATAACAGAAAAATAAAAGCCCCTCCCCCATAAATAACCTGGTCATTTGCTGCATATTCCTCTTTGTTTCCAATTTATCAGCTGAATTATATTAGCATTAGTAGTTATCTATTTTTTAATTTTTTATTTGTTATAAATTTTTAAATTAGCTCATATATTATGCATATTCCTCTGCTACTTATTTCACTTAATCTATCATAGACATTCTGTTTGTGTTGCTGCATACTATTTTTATGGTTACATAGTATTTTATTGTGCAAATCTGTTATGATTTATTCACCATTCCTTTAATGAAGCGTTATTGGTTTCTGATTTTAAAAGACTTTATTGTATAAGATGTTTCCATTCCTTCTCATCTTACGTTGAGTTTTTTTAATCAGGCATGGTGAATGATTTTACCAAACTGTTCTTCAGCATCTATTGAAAGGATCACACGATTTTCTTCCTTAACCCTTATCCTGATGTTAAATCTTATAGTTCTAGTGTTGAATAAGCCTTGCATTCCTAGCGCTATAATACCACTGGATGCTATTTTCTTCTTCTATTTTTACTGTGGTAGGCAGAATTCTAAGATGACCCCTAGATTCCCTCACTTTTATATACTTCCCTCCTTTGAGTGTGGCAGAATCTGTGAATAGAGATATTATTCCCATGACTATGTTAACTTACATGGCAAAAGGGATTTTTGTGGTATAATTAAGGTAATTAATGCAATCAGTTGACTTTGAGTTAATCAGAAGGGAGATTATGTGGGTGGGCCTGACCTAATCACATGCGCCCTTTAAATCAGACTCCAGAGGACAGAGATGGAGGAAGTCAGAGAGTGAAAGCAGCAGAGACATTCTCCTGGAAGGAGCAACTGCCATGATGTGAGAGAGCCACGTGGCAGGGAATGGTGGGTGGGTTCCAGGAGCTGCAAATGCCCCCAGCCAATAGCCAGCAAGAAAATGGGAACCACAGTCCTACAACCACAAGGAAATGAACGCTGCCAATAACCTGAATGAGCTTGAAAGAGGATCCCAAGCTTCAAATGGCTTAACTGCCCCTTCTGACCCCTTGATTTCAGCCAGATGAAACCCTGAGCAGATAATCTAGTTAAGCCAAGCCCAGACTTCTGACCTACAGAAACCATGAGATAATAAATTTGTTCTGTTTTAAACTGCTAAGACTGTGGCAATTTATTATGCAGCAATAGAAAACTAACACTTATACCCTGTCATTAACTGTGAATTTATAATTTAAATAAATTTTGGAGAAGGGAAAATTGTCCATTTTTTTCAGTGTGGTGAACTAAGTCAGAATAACAAGAATAATCATTTCCTGAGAGGTTAAGTAGAACTTTCTTGAGAAAGTTTTTCTTGACCTGATATCTTTCTTGCAGGTAGATCTTTGACAACCTTTTTTAACGTTCAGGTTTTCTGTCTCTTCTTAAATACTATTAGTGTGCCCTCTTAGTTACTTAGAGAATTAAATGAAATAATGCCTATTCAGTGTCTTACCATAGTGCCTGCCATTAGAAAACACTCAAAATGTGTCTCTTTTTTGTAATCCCACCTGACACTCAGTGATCTCTTTTGATCTGAAAAAACAGGTCTTGCTTTAACTCAGGAAACGTTTCTTTTGTTATTTTCTCAATATGGCTTCTCCTCTACTTTTCCTTTCTCTCTTTCTGGAATTCTTATTATTTGTATATTAGACCCTCTGATTCTACCCTCCATGTCTCTTGCCTTTTCAAGAGGCAACTAATAGTTGCCATTTATTTGAGCTATTTTTACTCCATGTTCCAGGTTAATTCCTCCAGTTTATCTTCAAGGTCACTAATTTGATTCTTACCGGGGCCATTTTATTTTTCAGTGCTTCTGATGATAATTTTATGTTCAAAAATACTTTTTTTTAAACGTTTCTAATAGCTCTTTCTCACTCTCATCTTTTTTACAATATTTTCCAAATCTTATCAAAAGTTTACTGAACAATTTTTAAGAGTTCTCTCTCCTATCTGCCAAGTCTGTATCAACAGGGGAGTTATCTACTCTGATTTTCTAGCCTCTTTCAAGCTACAACTCTCCTAAAATGGCCAGTCATTTGTGGTCACCAGCTTGTCTTCCACTGCATTCTGGGGTCTGCCGGCCCTAGCCCCTCTGGGGTTGTTAGTGGCAGCAGGTGGTGTGTGGCAGGCAGTAGACAGCGAGGGGCATTCTTCTTTTCCAGTAGACTGGTGGCAGTTGGCTGACACACTGCACTGAGTTAGAGGCCACCCTGGAGGGTCACCATTCAGCTCAGCCTCAGGCCTGCAGCCTATCCCAAAGCCTATGACTCAGGGGGGCCAAGGCATCGACTGCCAGACTCAAATCCTGGCTCTGCTACACCCTAGCTGTGTGAGGTCAGGCAAGTCACCTCCCCTCTCTGGGCCTCAGCTCCTCGCAGTGAAGTAGCGTTAGTGATGGTGCCTGTCTCTTGGATTGTTGTGAGACTTAATTGAATTAATAGCCATAAAGCTTTTAGAACAGTGTCTGGCACCGTGTATGCACACGATGGCCATTCCTCATGGTTCCTTACCTCAGTCTCTGACGGAGGGGCAGAGTTCCTCAGAGTGAAAGCTTCAGAGCTGGCTGGGAGCTGGGCCCACCTTGGGGATATCCAGGAGGGGGATACAGAGTCGGGGAAGGCAGTGGTCACTGCCCTAAAGCACATTCTCCCTAGATGCTCCTTTTCAACAATTATCAAAGTAACATGCAGACCTGACTGGAGTCAAGTCCTTAGAAGCAGTGATGTGACAGCCCAACGTCAGGCTTCCCAAAGCATGGTGGTCAGGTTTTGGGATGGGAAGAAGAGGGTGGCCCACAGTATAGCACCCTTTTGTGTGCCCTACTACATTCAGTTGGGTGGAGGGCATAACCCAGAGGAACATCATTTGTGCTGTGTGTTGAAGATGAAGATTGAAGGTCAGATAACTAGGGTGGGGCAGGAGGTGGAGGGACTTGGAGAAGGTGACACCCCAGCCTGAGGTTGGAGGATAAAGTGGTGGAGCAGGTAGGATAAGGCATGGAGTAGAGAAGGGGGTTAAGGGAGCCAGGGGACAAGCAGCCTGGTGTTGCATTTCTCTGTATTTTGGGTAGGGGACAGATACTAATAGCTGGAGTCATCCCTGGTGTGTCATGCAGGGTAAGGCAGGGGTCGAGGGACGTGAGCCAGGAACTCTCAACACCCTCAAAGCACCTTGCACCTGATCCCTTCTTGTCACCTCCACAGCCACTAGCCCCACTCGGGATATCCCACCAGATGCCAGCAAGTTGCCTGTCTGCTTTCCCCACTTCTGCTCTTGCCCCTACCCCATGCCCCACGTGGCCACCAGTGAGATCTTTACAAATGCAAAGCAGATCCTGTCACTCCTTTCTGAGAATTATCTAGTGGTTTCCTATGGACCTTAGAATAAAATCCAGGCTTCTTGCCAAGGTCTGCAAGGTCAAGCCTGATCTTCCCCCTGCCTTCCTCTCCAGCCTTTACTTCGGCCTCTCTCCCTCCATTCTCTATGTTCCAGGTCCCTTCCCTTTCTCAGCAGACCATGCTTATTCCCACCTCTGGGTCTTTGCACCTGCTGTTCTCTCTGCCTAGGATTCTCTTCCCTAGATTCACTTGACTGCCACTCTGTCATTCAGGTCTCTGTTCAATGTCACCTCCTCAGGGAAGCCTTCCAGAATACCCCATTTAAAATAGCATCACCCTGACTCTCTATCCAATTCTTTCCATGCTTCATTTTCCTCATAGCACCTACCACATCCTTACGTTAGATACATGTTCCCCATTCTCCCACAAGGCAGAAAGTTCCATGAGGGCAGGCACCTGGAACAGTGCCTGGCACACATGGGTGGTCAGTATGTGTTTCATGAATGATTGAGTGAATGAAAGATGGAGTGGTGGAACTTTTGCTCAGGAGCAGGACTTTCTGAGGGGATCACAGCCAAGACATAGCGAGGGGCACTCTAGATGAGAACTGCAGAGACCAGGAGTGTTTTAAGCTGAAGGATTATGGATGAGAAGGACAGCTAAGCTCTATCATATTCCATGGTATGAATTTGCTACCATTTGTTTTGTCTTTTCCCTGCTGATTGGCCTTTAGGTTGTTTCAGGTTTTTGCTTTTGCAAGTAAAATTTCAGAGAATATGCTTGAACATTAGGGCCCTGAACTTTCCTTGCCAAGATTTTGCTAGTAGCTTTTTGACCCTTCACCAAAGTGTAAAGACCACTTTCTTGAACACTATAAATTTCTAAGCTGCCACCCTGATTTTCATGTGTGTATGTAACCCTTAGCTTGTGTTAGATCTCAGGAAGTCCTGGCCTTCTAGCTTGAGCCTGTGGTACCAAAGAAACCTGAAGTGTCATATCCAGCCACAGGAAGGACCTAGCCCCAGTCCTAATGCATTTAAACACACCCTTGGTGTGAAATAACTAAAGGCAATCACTAACTCCAGGAAAACCAAAAAATTAAATAATAAAGGAAATGTAGTCATTAGTACACTATCAGTCTGAGCCTCACTCTGAATAATTTTCCTAGCAGTGGAATCCCCTGTGGTAGGCAAGATTTTGGCTTCCATGCCCTTTGCTCCCTAGTGTTATACCTGTGAACATTTTACATTACATGCCAGAAGGGACTTTGCAGATGTAATTATGGCTATGGACTCTAAAATAGGGAGAATATCCTGGATTATCCAGGAGGGCCCCATCTAATCACTTGAGCCCTTAAAAGCAGAGAAATTTTTGCAGCTGGGGACAGTAAGAGAGCGACGTTAAAGAAGTCAGAGAGATTAGAGTGAGAGAAGGACCTGCTGTTGCTGGCTTTGACAATGCAGAAGGTCAGGTGGTATCTAGAAGCTGAGAATGATCCCCAGCTGACAGCCAGCAAGGAAGTGGGGGCCTCAGTCCTTTAATTATGTGCAACTAAATTCTGCCAACAACCTGAATAAACCTGGAAGCAGATTCTCCTCCACATCCTCCAGACAAGAGCCCAGGTCAGCGAACATCTTGATTTTGACTTGTGGAACTTGGAACAGAGAAACCAACTGAGCCTGCCGGACTTCTGACCTACAGAACTGTGAGATAATAAATTTCAGTTCTTGTAAGCTGCTTAGTTTGTGGTAATTTGTTACAGCAGCACTAGAAAACTACTACCCTATTCAAAAGTAATCCAGCCAAAAAATGGTATTGTATATTGGGGGGTAGGGAGGTGATTCTGCTTGGGGGTGGGGGTAAAGTACTATAAGAAAATGAAATTCTCATGTTGCATGACAGGAAGTCAGAAGATTATATTTAAACCTTAAAATAAACAACAGCATAAGCATCTGTAGAAATATGGCCATAAACATTTGAAGAAATACCTAAGAATGTTGTAAATGATTGCTTTTGGAGAGTGAGGAAGGATGAGGAAGGGCTGTTGATTTTGTCAGTATAAGCCTTGGAGAAAATGATCTGATTTTTAAATGCATGTTGCTGTGTTACTGCAATACAAATGGAAGATTTGCCCTCTCTGCAAATGGAGTGGGGGCTGCCCCCTGCATGCCACGGGGTGTGGCAGTCCCTCTTCTCTAATCTCCAGGGTGGAGGAGAGCAACGGCAAGCTTCTGGAGTCAGAGAGGAAACTGCAGGAGGAGCGGCAACACACGGTGGTGCTGGAACAACATCTGGAAAAGATGCACTTGGAGCCCGGGCGGGCTCCAGCCTCCCAAAGAGCAGCCCCCAGGAGCAAAACAGGTAGGGGCCATGGCAGGAGCCCCAGTCGGGTAGAGGGGCAGCCTTGCTGCTAAAGGAAGATCCAGCTCCATCCATGGGAATGTGGAGGCAGAGACCTTCATTGAGTGGAGCCCTGCCCGCCCCCACGGCTGGGTATTCACTTCCCATCTTCCTAGGCAGAACCAGGAACCCCACGGCTTAGGGACCCATGTGGCCCGGCCTGGCCCACCTGCGAGCCCTTAGTCTGAGGGCTCTGTTGACTGCTCTCAATCACCACCTCCGTTGCCACATCCCCCGCAACCCTCTATCCTGAGCCAGCTTTGTTCGAAGTTGGTCATGAGCAAAGTTGGTCTACTGGGGAAGCCAAAGCAGCAGTGGCTGAAACAGGAGTGTAAGCAGGGCTGAGGTGGCCTCACCACAGGCTTTGGGGACCCAGGCTCCTTCTGTCTTGCGGTCCCACCATCCTCCGCATGCAGCTTCCATCTCCAGATCTAAGATGGTTGCTTCAGCTTCCCCACCTGCCACGGGAAGGGAAGGAGGGAAGGAGACAAAGTGTTCCTTTGTTTCTTTTAAAAGCATGACCCTAAAGCCGCATGCACTGTTTCCACTCTCATCCTATTGGCCAGATCCTGGTCATATGGTCGCACCCAGTGGCAAGGGAAGCTGGGAAGTGTTGTCTGTAACTTAAAGGTCTGTTGTTCTACGGTGATGGTTCTCAAGGTGCAGTCACTAGACCAACAGCATCAGCCTCACACAGGGCTGGGGTGAGATGGGGGTACGGAATCCCAGAGCCAGAAGCCATTTCCGGGGTAGCTGACTCCCAGGGAGGAAGAACCCACAGTGTGGAAGGGCTGGCCCTGCCTGACCTCCCCATCCCACCAGCTTCCAGGCTCTGGGGTGGAGGTACTGCTGCCCAGTACCACCCCCTTCTGTCCCCCAGCCAAGGTCACCCAGACCCCTGTTCCCAACCCTCAGCCAAGATAACTTCAGAACATTTCAGAAGGACATGCCAGAAATGGCACTTGCTCTCCTCCCACCACCAGGGACTTGACGAGAACTTCCAAGAAGTTGGGGAAGGTCCCCGGGACTCAGCCCTGCTGACACCCCGAGTCCCCAGGAGTGTGGTGGCCTCAGGCCTCGGGCCCACCTCCTGCAGGGCGCCAAGCTCCCAAACAGGGAGGGCTAAGCCATGGCAGTTTTCCCAAGGCTCTGGCGAGAAGCCCCTTTGGTCTTGCCTGGACAGTGAGGGGTAGCTGCCTGAGAGGCATGTGGCCTCTGCCACCTGCTGGGCTGAGGTGTGGGGAGGGCACTGCCCTCTGGGGAACACAGCAACCTTCAGTCTGTAAAATAAGACCAGATTCTGGAATTCACTCCCTTGTGTCAGGTCCATTCCAGCTGGGGAGACAGACAATAAACAAATAAACCAGAAAAGGGCATGATGGATCACATGGTGATGGTGCTATGGCTTTAAGCAGAGGGGCTGGGGAGGCGCTGAGAAAGCAACTGTTTTCCATGGGGTGGGTTGGAAGATTATATTTAAACCTTAAAAGAATAACAGCATAAGCATCTGTAGAAATATGGCTATAAATATTCGAAGAAACAGCTTAAAGTGTTGTAAATGATTGCTTCTGGAGAGCAGGAATTGGGAGTGAGGACAGATGAGGAGGGTCTGCTGATTTTGTCAGTATAAGCCTTGGAGAAAATGATCTGATTTTTAAATGCATGTTCCTGTGTTACTGCAATACAAATGTAAGATTTGCCCACTCTGCCTCACAAAGCTCTAGAGGCAAGAACTATCATCTGCATCTTACAGGTGAGGAAACCAGGGCTCAGAGGGTTTGATGGTTTGCCTGAGACCCTGCAGAAGGGAGTGAAAGCCAGGGCTGCTGATGCCCAGCAGTTCCTCCTGGACCACACCACCCCCAACAGTCATGCAGCAAAGAACCCCTAGTGTGCAGAGGGTTTCTGATGCTGTGGTTTTGAGTTCCGGGAGTTGGGCTTTGTGTCCTTCTCTGAGTGTTCTGTGGCCCCTGGCTCCAGTCACCCTAGATCCCCCTGCTTCTGAGACACAGGCCAGTTGGGAGGAGGGACACAGGGGTTCAGGGGCTTCAGATGCAGTGACAGTGGCCCAACTAGCAAGCTAGGCCTCAGACCCAGCCGGCTTCCCTTGTTGGAAATAAATAACCAGAAATTTGTAAAATGTAAAGACAGAGTCAGTAAGGTGAGGAACCCCTTGCACAAAGCAGGCAGTGCCATGGGCAGGGGGAAGGTGGAGCAACATCAGGGAGGGCTTGTGGAGGGAGGCAGCCCTTGCGCTGCACCTTGAAGGGAATATAATATGCCAATACATGGAAAAGCAGGAAGGGAAATCCAGGTGGTGGGAACACCAAGGGCAAATGCATGAAGGGTGGGAAATGGGCAAGGGGAGAGGAAATGGAGGGTGTTAGTAATGGGCTATGGCCTCATCACAGAAAGTGGCTGCCACTTCCCCGCAGGTCTGCCCGCCTCTAACACCAGGCACAACCCGAATGTGAGTGAGAGGAAGGACCTGTCCTTTACCCAGCTCTCCTACGTGCCCGTGGAATCCCAGATGGAGGAGCTGACCACCAGGTGCTCCCCTACACCATCTTCCTGAAAGGGTGAGGGTGTCTGGGTGGAGGTACTGGGTCCCTCCCCCTTGCACCTTCAACTTCTGGTTGCCCAGAAGGCTGTCGTGCTGGCCTTCAAGGCCTGCAATTCAGGGACTCGCCTTCAGGGGCAGAGGGGCCCAGCCAGGCCCTGGGTGAGCCTGTGATCCCCAGGAGTAGATGTATCAGGCATGGCTTGCTAAGCCCACTCTCCTCACTCGGTGAAACCTTTTAAAATCACATGCAACCATGAGAAAGGAAGGAGGGCGGTCTCTACAAATTAATACTCTGCCTTGAGGCTGCTGATGTTTGATGGGAGCTACTGGATACCAGACCCAGGGTTGCGGGCTGGCCCCAGTGAGGAACCCCAAGGGTCCATGGGAGGAGAGGATCGGTCAGTGAGACCCTGAGGAGCAGCGTGCTGGAAGCCCCGTCCCCAGGGCCCTCTGTGCAGTCCATGCCCGCGCACAAACACTGCCAGCTTGGGGCGGTGCTGAGCCCTGTCTCCATGTGGTGCAGGCTGGCGATCCAGGTGGAGGAGAACAAGATGCTGAAGGCTGCCCTGGACAGTGCCCTGCGGGGAAAGGAGGAAGACTTCCGCATGTACCATGAGGCCCTGGGCCAGGTGAAAGGGGTCTTCCTGCAGGCCCTGCGGCAGCAGAAGGCAGACAAGCACTAAGCTGGCAGACCAGCATCGGCCTGGCTGGGCAGGGCAGCCTGAGGCCTCAAGAGGATGAGGTTCTGTCTGAGGGCACCATCTGCCCCAGGAAGCCAGCCCAAGGCAGCTTGCTGGGACCCTCCTCCCAGAAGAGGCTCTTCAAGGGTGACCAGAGCCAAGGTCACAGGCCAGGAGGGCAAAGGAGAAGCCCTGGTAGAGCCAGGTGTGGCTACCACAGAGAAGGAGGCCCAGCAGCCCACTTGGCATCAGTGAAAGCTCTGGGACAACCAGCCGGCATGAACGGGCAGGTGCAGACCCCCAGCATGTGCTCACCACCTTTGCCTTATGGCCCAGCTGGAGACCCTATGCGCCTATGCAGCGTGATACACACAGGAGAGCCCTTGGTGCTCCAGGCTGGGTGCATCCCCCAGGCCACCCAGCCCTACCCCATCCCTCTTCAGGGCATCCGCCACCCCCCACCTCAACCCCCATGGCTCCATCTGTGGCCATCCCACCTCCCCACACTCTCAGCCACCTGTTCTGCCCACTCCTCAGACCTCTCTCCCTCAGGTGCAGATCCTTGAACTTGTAATAATAACTATTATTTTCATAATCACTGCAGCTCCCCGTGAGTGAGCATCTCCCATGGAAACCTGACCCATCTGGTCCTCCCGATAATCCAGGAGATTCTCACCCTGTTTGACAGATGAAGGAACTGAGACTCACTGAAAGAAAAGGAACTAATATTTAACCCTGACCTACCTGGCTCCAAATTGAGAGTCCTCCAGCAAAGCAGACTGCCCACCCCACAGCTGGCCAGCTCTGCTCCCAGCCCAGCTGCTCCAAGAGGCACTTCCCTCTGCCCCCAAAATAATGCAGCTGGTGTGTGTCAGTGGCAGAGAGCCAGACCTATGAGCAGGAGGGTTTTGAGGCAGTGGGTCCAGGCTAAGGTGCAGTGCACCTCCCTCACTGCAGCACGGGGCTGAGCTGGGAGGGCTGCTGCAGGGGGGCCTCATGAACCCCCAGCTCCCTGTGTGGTTGTTGCAGTGTCACCCCATCTCAACTGCAGTTATGACCACAGGGAGAGGGTGGCCCCAAGGAGGGTCACCCAGAGCCACACACCCCAACTGCAGACACTCTGGCTACACATGTGCACACATAGGCCCACACAGCTACAGATGCACACATGTACTAGAATCAGTCATTTATGCACAGGTGCACAGACCTCTCCACCCAGAGGCGTGTGCACATGTGTAGCCATGCACACAGGCACAGGTGAACATGCATGTACACAGTGCAGACGCATCGCCCCATGTGAATACAGTCCCTTGTGCTATGGGAAACACAGATGCAGGTGCACGCAGGGACCTGCACATGTCCTCCTTCGTCAGGGAAGCCACCTGGGGGTCCTGGGGCTCTGTCTGAGGGAACGGCCTCTGTGCTGACAGCAGTGCTCAGACCCTCCCTCGGGGATGTGGCCGTGGAGGGATCCAGGGCTGGCCCCCACCCCACATCCCCGCCATGGGGAGCCCCTGACCCTGCATCCAGAGATCCTGCGGCAAGGTGTAATGAAGGCCATCAGGAAGAAGCAGCGATTCTGATGGAGTCCTAAGGGCCTCATGGAAGGAAGAATTTTTCTCCCATTTCTCATGAAGAGAAATGACCAGGCGGAGCCAAGGCGGAGTGTGAGTGGCTGTGCTGGGACGCGGCAGCGCGAGGCATCAAGTAGGAGGCGCGTCCAAGTGCCAAGGGGCCGGCACCTGTAGGTGCTGGGGAGCCTCAGAGGGGGGTGATTTTAGCGTGTGGGGGAGGCTCGTCCTCAGTGGCGTCCATGGAAATGAGAAGCGGGCACAGGACTGGCCACCTTCCTCGGGGTCACCTCAGGAAGTGCAGCGGCTGCGAGACCTACACCTTGAAGACTTGAGGGTGTCCTGGCTCAGGGCTGGGTCTGAGAGCAGAAAGAGGATCAGGTCACAGGGACTGACCCCTTTCGCCACGCACCAGCTCCATGACTTTGGGCAAGTTATTTAACCTCCCTGAGCCTCCATGTCCATCTGTAAAATAGGGACAATAGGGCTGTTGTAGGCCTCAAAGAATAACTGAAAGACATTTACCTAATTATGAGCTTGCTGTTCACATCTGTGCAAGGGAAATGTGTCAACAGATTGATTTCATCCCACAAAGATAAAAACAGGATGATACAAGAGAGTGAGGGAAGAAAAACCACAGACAGGCACAGTAAATCTTATTTGCACATTTTGGGACAAACTGGTTAGCACGCATCTTGCAGGGGTCTGTCTGCATTTGTCCCTTGCTTAGGCCAAGTCTGGGCATAAAGTGGCTTTTTTGGTTTACGAATCCTGCGGGCAACCTTGAGAGCGTAGCCGTGGAGCTCCCGGCAGGAGTCATCATCTGTCTCGTTGCAACGCCTGCCAGCAATGTCCCCATCAGAGTCCCCCCAGCAGGGTTCAGGGAGTTAAAAGGGGGCAGGTGCTTAGAGCAGCACCTGGCACACAGCGACTGCTCAATAAATGTTGGCTCTTAGCATTGCCTCTATTAGCTCAACAAATAATTGTTGAGCAGCGACCCTGCTTGGGCACAGGGCTGCCGAGGTGAATAGACACAGCCCCTGATCTCCAGGGACTCCCAGCCTGGAGAGGAGGTGAATCCAACTTGCTTCCTCTTTTCCAGGAGCTCCGGATGGGGTCTGAGCAGCCTGGGAAACAGGGCCATGAGGGGGTGGGCGGGGGTGGGTGCAGCGACCTGCGGCGGTGCCCCAGAGCCTTCCCCCTTCCTCACCCACTCCTGGACTCATTGCCACCTGTTCTTCACCCTGAGGTAGAGGGTGGGGGCAATGGAAAGCCCAGGAGAGCCTGGGAGGATTTGAAGGGAAGGAGAGGTGTCAAAGGGGCCAAGGGCTGGGGCCCCAAGGAATCGAACCAGGTCAAAGGAGCGGGGTGGGGGCTTGCGCCCTTGGCCCTTCCTGGGCAGTACCACCTGTCCCTGGGGCCCTGAAGATGACCTCCCCACCCCTGAGGCAGTTGGGTAGCAGGTGGGCTGGACTTGCCTTTTACAGAGGAAAACATCAGAGGTTCCTGCCCTGAAGGCAAGGTTAGGGGAGGGAGACACTCTGGGGGATGGAGGGGCAGGGACAAGGAGAGAGGCTGAGTGGTGGAGAAGTCTCAGGTGAGGGCTCTCCCTGGCCGCACCCCAGGCAGGTGCAGCAGGCCTGGGTGCTCAGGTTCCAGCGCTGACAGGTGAGACCTTGGTGAGCCATGGGTGTGGCTTGGCTGCTGTCCCTCCCCATGGGGCACCACAGCTGAGCTAGGCAAGGTCGTGGACTGGCTCAGGCTACCTGGAGCCCTGAGCACATCCCATTGACACTGGGCCCCTCCCCTGCTCCCAGGAGCCCGGGTCAGGGTGGCCTTCAATGGGGTGCTGCTCTGGGCCCCCCACATCCAGTGACAGGAATGAGTCTCTCCTCCCCTTCTCCCCCAGTGAGCCCACGGCCAGCCCTCGCTACAAGAAGTCTCTGCCTGCCTGCCCCCCTTTCTGCAGATGCTGCATCCACACATCATCTCCCCTATGGTCCCTGAGCCCCACATATACAATGCACACATCACAGTCACACCAACAACACAAATACTCTACATGTACATCACACATTCCAACACCACACAACATATAGAACACATGTAGCATACACATATACAAATGCCACAAACAATATACAACACACAAAAAATACATAGACTCCATGCACAAAAGACACAAAACACAATTACACTCACACACTCAAATATACATAGGGTACTTTCCCTGCATTTTTTGACAAAAAATATATAAGTATATTGAAAGATGAAGGTGACTTGGTGTCTAATGCTTGAGAGGAATCGGCCCCTCCCCGACACGCCTTTCCCAGTGGGCCTTGCAGCATGTGGGATGCCAGCCCCAAGCCCTTGTGCTGGTCTTAGCTGAGTCACAGCTTCTTGCCCCTTGTTTTGTGGTCTAACCATGCCAGGCCCCCTCTCTCACCACCCTTCACAAAGGGGGGTGCTGGCCTCTGGCTGTCCAGCCCCAGGTCCAAGAGGCCTCTCCAGCCCCACTTGCTCTTTCTCTCCAGCCCCACATGCCAAGCTCCCTGCAGACCCCACTGCTTGGGGGTTGCACAAGTGCACATCTCCTCACTGCTGTGGGGGTGAGAGTCCCACCTCTCTGGGCCTCTGGAGTGAGGGGGTCTGTGGCTCCCTGAATCCCATCTCTGAGCAGTTCAGCAAGCCAGGCGCTTGTCAGGGAGTGAGTCATCAGGAGTGAACCCAGGGAGGTCAGAGCCAACAGTATGCCCATTTTACAGATGAGGATCTGAGATCCAGAGAACTGGTAGGAATTGGCCCAAATCTTACCAGAAGGGCAGAGCTGAATCCGTTGGCAGCTGGTTGAATCCATGCTTTAAACCCTGGGCCCAACAATCCCATCTGCTTCCTGGAGCCGTTGTCTTCAAGCCTGAACAAGGCACCCACTGGATGGCAGGCCTGCCCAGGCCAGTCTCAGCCAGCGCTGGGTGTAGGTGAGCTGGGGCCTCGCCCTGCAGAACAGCCAGTTCCAGAAGTTTATGGGGTTGATCCAACTGCTTAACCTTTTGTGTCAGTTTCCTCTTCCAAAAACGGGGGATAATGATAACACCTACTCCATAGGTTGTGGTAACATTAAAAAGAGTTCATCCAAACACAGCCTTAGAGCCATGCCTGGCTGCTAGTCTTAATTTACCCCTCCCCTGACAACCATTGACTGCGCTGTGAGGACTCTGCTCAGTCGTCACCTCCTCTAGGAAGCCCTCCCTAATCCTTACAGTCTGGCTCTAGCACCCCTCCCTGACACTGACTCCAGTGTCCACAATCTCCAACCGCAGCCCTAACTTGGCCACCACACTGTGTAGTGATCTCCGTTCACTGCTTCTTAGGGTCGGGGACTAGCAACCAACCCAACATGTGCTCTCAGCTGACACCACCCCCAGATGTAGTGTGTCTGGACTCCAAGCCAGGCTCTGAGAAATGGGTGTGTGGGGGCCCTCCCCACAGCACTCATGTATACTGCAAGTATTTCCTGGGCACCTACTACATGCTAAGCTCTGCTCTAAGCACTGGAGATGCAGCAGTGAGCAACAGGCAATCCCTATTCCATAGTGCTTAGAATAATACACACATAGGATGGGGTCACAGGTCTCAGTGTTTGAGAGGCTGCTTGGCTGTGTATGCCTGTGTGGACATGTGCCTCTGTGGCATTCTGTGACGTGTGGGCTGGGGTCTCCTTGCATCCTCCTCTGGGCTGGCATGCATCTGCATGCTTGGGAGGAAGCTCATTGCCTAAGTGCATTGCAGGAGGCATGAGGAATCTCTCTCCCCTTCCCAAGTCTTACTCAGACCCTGGAAGGGCTCTTGGTGAGTGGGGAGAGAGCACCTCTTCTCCCCCATCCTCAGCTGAGCCCCAGGGAACTGATCATGGTCAAACAGCTCCTATTACCCCACAGACCCCAGTCCACCACCCCAGGCATGTCACAAACCCAGATTCAGGGGTTCTCACCCCAAAGGGGTACAGCTGGAGGCTCCTAATTTCTCAGGTGTGGTTTCAGGATATCCCTCCCCATTAGGCGGCCAGAGCTGAGGCTTCAGCTGCCCATTCCCAGAAGAAAGCCCCCACCACCACCACCAGAGGAGCCCAGTTGGTGGGAGACACTCCTGTCTTCCTCCCCCCTGCCTCTGAGAGGATGCCAGGCACTCCAAGTACCCATTCAAGCCTTGCCAAATGACAACACTAGTATCCCCCCCCAACTCCTTATGGGGTAGGGCTGGGGCATGGGGGCATGGGGGCTCCTCTCAGCCACGTCTCAGACCCATTCCAATCCCTCTAGGCAAGCCTGTCCTCCCCCAGCCTCTGATGTCTTGGCAGCCAGGACACCTGGCATGATGAACAGGACCAGCGCGGAAGTAGATGGGTCTGCCAGGAATAGCCCTTAGGAGCTCACGTGTAAAGGTGGGGGCTGGAATCCATGGAGCCAAGACATAAAGGTGTGTGCATGTGGGTGAGTGTTTGTGCCTGTGTAGCAGAGACAGGGCTCACAAGCCTGGAGAGGTCAGTGGAGCCACCAGGAAGGCTTCCTGGAAGAGGGGGTCCTGCCCAGCAGTGACAGGGAGGCACAGGCTCTCTGAGGGCCAGGGGAGGCAGATTGAGGTGAGGCCCAGGTGTCCCTCTCTGAGATGACGCTGCTGGCTGCCCCCTTCCTCCCACTCCACCCCCCTAGTCCCGGTCCTCCCTGCGGCTCCCTGTGGCCAGCGGCTCTGCAGCGCTCGGCTCGGCTCCACTCCACTCAGCTCCGCTCCAGGAAGGCCACCTCCTCCCTACCCTCATCCTCCCCCCCTCCTCCTGCTGTCACCACTCACCGTTCGTGGCCTTGAGGGGGTGGGGACCCCAGGGCTGGACACACCCCACTGTGGCCCCAGTGCCCAGCCGGTCAGACAGACGCACAGTCGGACACAGGACCTCGGAGCCCTGAGGTGGGCAGTGTGCCAGGGTCCCTCACAGCCTCTCCAAGGTCAGTGTAAGCTGGGGATGCAGCGAGTCCGGGGCCTCTGAGACCTGTGGGCCCCCCCACCAGGGCCTTCATCCCAGATCACAGGCTCCAAAGTGGGCTTTACCCCAATTGCACCTGAGCCAGGTAGGACCAGGGGCAGGGGCACCCCTGAGTCCACCGGACGTTCCCGTCCTGGGGGTCTAGGGGAGAGGGCCCAGGCTGGGGGCCAGCTCTGGCCCTGCCCACAGAGGCCTTGCTGGGGAGCTAAAATTGGAAAGTGGCGAGTAGGAGGCAGCTGACAAAGCTATTTCGAGGGCTCTCCACCATGCTCCGGTTTCAAGCTCCTGCTCCATTAACCTGATCCCTGGAGCCACCCTACCCCTGCCTGGCCGGTGAGGAGGTGCCTCTGCCCACAGGCCGGCATTGCTGAAGTCAGGCTCGGCAGCCCCCCGGTATGGGGAATGGTGGCGGTTGGTCTTCTATAATCTGAGATCCCAGAGGGGCTCACTGCAAACACCTGGTCTCAAGAGGGAGGCAAACAGAAGCCTGTCCCAGCCTTGCTGTGTGACCTTGAGAGGTCCCTGCCCCTCTTTGGTCCATGACCCTTCATCTGTATAATGGGGAGAATGCCAGCTATGGGGGGCCAAGAGGAGCTGACTGCAGGGCTGGTGAGGGAGATCTGGGGGAAGTTCTGGGGTGGGAGAAGGCCACACCAGCCACTTCTGGGCCCAGCCAGAAAGGGGTGCCTAGACATGTGCCTCGCTTTAATTTGGGCCCTGAGTCCTGACAGTCTGTAGCTGTGGGCCCCTTGGGAAGGCCCCAGGCCAGGCTAGAGTGGGGTGGGAAGGGCATAGCTTAGGTCCAGGGATGGCCTGGTCTGGCAGGACTCCTGGGGATGCGCTAGGCCCTGGTTGGAGGGAGCTGCTAGGCACAATACCGGTCAGCACCTTGGACAGCAGCCAGCACCCTCCCTGGTGCCCCCCCCGGCCCTGCCTGGCTCCACACATACTCCACCAGGGCACCTCCTTAAATAGCACAGCCTCCAGCCAGCGTCCAAGGCCTGAAATGCACAGAGCGCTGAGAGGGTGGGCCACTGTGGCCACAGACACAGGCAGGGACAAGGGGCAAGGGACAAGGGCTGGGATTCCAGGGCTTGGTGGGGAATGGAAGTCAGTGAGAGGCTGGAGGCTGAATGATGGGCATGGAGGCCTGGTGCTGGGGGCAGGACCTGGGAGGGGGGGTCCATGGGATTTCAGGGAAGGAAAGGCAGCTCAGGGAGGGGAATGGGGGTCAGAGCAGGGGCTTGTGAGGAGCCAGGAGGGGTCACTGAGACGGTGGAGGCCCTAAGGATCAGGACTGTAATGGAGGTGATACACGTGGGGTTTCTCCACATGAAGGTCATCAGGGGCCTTGGCATGAATGGTTTGGGCAAAGGGTGGTGACCAACCCACCCAAAAGATAGGAAGGAGTAAATGAAGGTGAAGTCAGGTTGAGAGTGCAGACAGCTTTCAAGAGCTGTCCAGGAGAGGGATAGGAGATAGAACAGCACTTAGGATGCGGCACTAGGGGTTGAGGACCTGGGAGGATTAGGGGATGCAGGAGAGGGAGAATGATGGCTTGAAGTCCCCAGGGACAGAAGGGACAACTTTTCCTCAGAGTAGGACCCCATCAAATCAGTTGGGGACCATGAGGTGGGGCTAGGCGGGTGCCCTCACCCAGCTGTTTCCCCCAGCCCCATCCAGGCTATGGGCATCAAGACAGCATTGCCCGCAGCTGAGCTGGGCCTCTACTCCCTGGTGCTGAGCGGGGCCCTGGCCTACTCCGGCCGGAGCCTCCTGGAGGCTTCTCAAGGTAAGAGTCGGGCCTGAGGCAGCGGGGTGGGACACTTCGTCTCCTGGGGAATCAGGGTTACAACCAGCAAGGCCAAAACATGCAGGCTCCAGACCCAGGATGCTCCCTAGGCCCCAGGAAACAGGCTGAGCAAGGTGAAATCTCAGGGACACAGAGATGCAGAGCCACACGGAGGCAGACAGACACTCAGACACACAGGGATACGGTTAGGGACCTGGACTCAGACATACAGTGAGTTCCAGAGAGAAGCAGAGGCAGAGAGACAGGGACAGACCCCCGCCTGCTCCCTTCCTCCCCCCAGGGTGGGGGCCAGCCTTGGAGGGGGGCGTGTGTGTGGATGGACCTTCTCCCTGAGGCCACACTCTGTTCTCAGATGGGGCCCACAGGAAGGCCTTCTGGGAGTCTGTGCGACCAGGCTGGGAGTACATTGGCCGGAAGATGGTAGGTCCCCCAAACCCTGAGGCCTGCCGGGGGTCCCCCACCTTGGCACATCTGTCCTGTTCCTATTAAGGACGTTCCCATATAACAGAGGGTGAAACTGAGGCCCACAGTGGGGAGGGTCTGTGGCTTGAACTTCAGCACCTTCAGTTTCTCTGTTGACCTCTCCTGTGTCCTCCTGGGGAAACCTCAAGTCTGGACTCTTCTTCCCTGTCCCAACACTTCAGGCCCTGCTCATTTAGGCAACAAGTCCTATAAGTCAAGAAAGGCTCCAGCAGGAGCCTCCAGGACCACCCTTCCTAGGAACAAAGCAGTAATGGTGGAATGTTGGGCAATGTGCTGGGCGGATGTGGAGCTTTGCGGGCAGAGCAGCCCGCATGGTGCCCCTCATCCGTCTTTACCTATCTGTCTGGGTACTTCCCCCAGAGGAGAGTAGAGGGACCTCCAGTTGCTCTTCTCTCCTAATGCATAAGAAGAACATGGGGGCTGGGAAGGGGCTGGGCCCTGACCAATCCAGGTGCCAGCCCATCCTACCCCATCCGCCACCTTAACGTGCCCGGCCTGCCCCAGGATGTGGCTGACTTCGAGTGGGTGATGTGGTTCACCTCCTTCCGCAACGTCATCATCTTTGCCCTCTCTGGACACGTGCTGTTCGCTAAACTCTGCACCATGGTTGCCCCCGAGGTGAGCCAGGCTCCCAGCTCCTCCTTAGCCACAAGGGTTGGGGGAAATTCATCCTGGGGTCCTATCCCCAACTGTACAGGGAGGTAAACTGAAGCTTTATCCCTTTCCACAGCTCCGCTCCTGGATGTATGCCGTGTATGGGGCCCTGGCCGTGGCAGGCACAATGGGCCCTGGGTACCTTCTGCTGCTGCTCAGCCACTGCGTGAGCCTCTATGTGGCCTCACTCTTGGGCCAGCCCTGGCTCTGTCTTGGCCTTGGCCTGGTCAGCCTTGCCTCCTTCAAGTTTGACCCCCTAATCTCCTGGCAGGTGTGCACTGGGGTGGGGCAAGGGTGGAAGGTGTGGGGATAGGACCCCAAACTTCCACCCCATCCAGAGCCTTTGCTTCCCAAGTGTCTCCAAGCATTTCCTTCACTTTCCCACCTTCCTCCAAGCCTTTGAACACAGAGTACCCCCTGCCCACAAGGTGGTTACCTCCACCCCAGCAGGGAGATGTCCTGCTCATTCCCTGCTCTATCCCACCACTTTAAATGAAATTGGCCCTCTGTGGTCAATATTGACTGGCTCCAGAAGAGAGGAAGGGACAGGACCATGCTGGGCCCCTGTGGGTGGGCTTCCGAAGGTGGGGAGGCTCCCTGGTAAGCTGGCGGCCTGTTCTCTTCCATCCAGAGCGGGTTTGTAACAGGCACTTTTGATCTTCAAGAGGTGCTGTTTCATGGGGGCAGCGGCTTCACAGTGCTGCGTTGCACCAGCTTCGCATTGGAGAGCTGTGCCCGCCCCGACCGCCGCTATTCCCTAGCCGATCTGCTCAAGTACAACTTCTACCTGCCTTTCTTCTTCTTCGGACCCATCATGACCTTTGACCGCTTCCATGCTCAGGTAAAGGGATGCCCAGTGGGATCCCATGGCAGAGCTGGGTCTCTCCCCTCAGAAAGGGGGCTTTCATGTTAGGGCAGGCTGTGCCCCCTCTTCAGACACTACTCTGGGATGAAGCCCTTCCTCTCCCCTTGCCTCGTCAACCCCAGGAAGGGGCTGCATTGCCCCTCTCAGAGTGGGGCATGTCTCCTCCCTCAGATGGGACTCCTGTGGCAAGGATGTTTCCCTCCCACTCCAATGGAGCTCCCAAGGCTGGACTGGGTCTCCCCTAGCAGTCACCCGGGTGGCCTGTGTCTCCACCCTCAGGCAGAGCTCCTTCTGCAGGGCGTGCCTCCTCCCTCAGACGCTCGGCATCCCCCCAGGTGAGCCAGCTGGAGCCCGTGCGGCCCAAGGGCGAGCTGTGGTGCATCCAGGCCCAGGCGGGACTCAGTGTGGTGGCCATCGTGGCCGTGGACATCTTCTTTCACTTCTTCTACATCCTCACCATCCCCAGTGACCTCAGGTTCGCCAACCGTCTCCCAGACAGTGCCCTTGGTGAGTGCCCGCTGTGCCCGGGACAGAGATGGGGGCTGGGCCACTGCCCCAGGGAGATGGACCCTCTGCACCCCCACAGTTTCCCCCCAGAGCTGGGGAAGCTAAGGACCAGAGGAGGCACAGTGCCCACCCAAGGTTGGGGAGCAGGGATTTATTCTTTGAGTTAGCTTTGTCCCATGAGGCCAGAGCAGTAACCGGATTGGTTTCTAAACGGGGTGTGTGGGGGGATGGGCATCTTTGCAGGGTAGGCTGGGCCCACCTTGTCCCCCAGGAAATGGTCTTTGTGTGGTCTGGCCTGGCCCAAAGACCTCCCCCAGGACAAGGAGAGAAGAGGTCTCCATAGGGAAGAGCCAGGCTCAGTACCTCCCTGGAGATTTGGGGGTCTGGGGAGGGCAGCGCCAGCGCCTTGCCCCCCAGGTGGTGATGGTGCCCTGTCCCCAGCTGGCCTGGCCTATTCAAACCTGGTGTACGACTGGGTGAAGTCGGCTGTGCTATTCGGTGTTGTCAACACCGTGGCGCGCCTCGATCACCTGGATCCGCCCCAGCGTCCCAAGTGTATCACAACGCTCTACGTCTTCGCAGAAACGTGAGTGTCTGAGCGCCAGGGGCACGCCCCTGGGATCCCTGCCTTCCCTTGGCTCCCACCCCCAGGCCTGGGAGCCATGAGCCTGGCTGACTCTTGCCTGTCATCTGCACTCCCTCAACAGGCACTTCGATCGTGGCATCAACGACTGGCTCTGCAAGTGAGTTTGGGGAAGGAGGGCAGGTCACGACCATGCTGCCAGGTATCTGAGTGGGGCAGGGTTGAGGTAGACTCACATTTTTAAAAGATCACCCCTGGGCTGGGGGAAGCAAGGAAGGTTGTGAAGAGGCCACTGCAAAGGTCTACATGAAAGACATGGAGGTAGGACTTGGGTGGGAGCCCTAGAGGTGGAGAAAGTGATCAGAGTTGACACATGGCAGGCAGCATGGACAAGACTTGGCCATGGATTGGGGGTATTGGGAAGAAGGAGATGACTCTCAGATTCCTATCTGCAGTCTGGGAGATGCAGTTTTCAGAGATGGGTTCAGTTTTAGAAATATCTAATTTGAGATATGGGAGACATCCATGTGGAGGTGTAGGGAGGTGATAGGGTCTGGGCATCTGGAGCTGAGAAGTCTGGAGGACTGCTGGAATGCAGCATTGTGGTGTGTGTGTGTGTGGTCTTTAGGCCATGGGAGTGGGTGGGTCCTAAGGGAAGAGAGTAGAATGAGAAAAGGAAAGAAGGGAAGGCTGAGATTGGGCCTGGAAGGACTCTGGTTGGGGGGAGAAGGTGGAGCCAACAGAAGGGACTGAAAGGAGTGGTCAGAGGAGCAGGAGGAGAATCCAGAGCATGGACACCCGGGAAACCAAGGGAAACCATGCTCTCCCAGGCATGGTGGAGCACCTGGGTCAGACACTGATGAGGGTCAAGGAAGGTGGAGACTGAGCACTAGTGTTGGTGACATGGAGGTTTTCGGCCTTTCGCTGGAGAGGCATGGCCAGGTGAAGTGAATGGATAGGGGACTGTGAGGACAGCTCCTGGAAGAAGTCTGCTATTAGAGGGGAAAGAGACAGGAGGATGGCTGAAGAGAGAAGTGGGAGGTTTTAAAGATGGGGAATAATGGGCAGGCTTGGGTGCTGAGAGGAAGCATTCAATAAAGAGGGAGTTGTTGTAATGCAATGGAGCATGGTCCCTGAGGAAGGAGGAGGTCATGACATCCAGTGCCGGTTAGAGGCCTGGCTTCGGAGAGGAGGGAGGAGATGCCGGTGTGCATATAGAAGGGTGCCCATTGGTGTGGAAAGATGAGGGTTTCCACCTGAAGGCTTCAGCTTTCTCCATGGAGTAGGAAGCAGAGTCAGCAGCTGAGAAATGCAGGGCTGGAGGCATGGAGGGACACAGCACGTGACCCCTTCTTGGGCCTGGATCCTTCACCACACCCATTTGCAGGAGAGATAAGGGTGGAGGAGCCATTGCAGAGCATGGGAGAAAGAGCTGACTGGAGAAACCATGGTATTGAGAGCTCAAGTGGGGTTGGGGAAAGCCAATTTATGGACTCCATTATATATGTGTGAGACTTTCCCCAGAGGGGTTAGCTGACTGAGTGCAGGTGAGGAAACAGTGGGTGGGATCTCCCAGGTGAAAGAGAAGGAAGAAGTGAAGGATAAGGGTTTTTAGGTTACGATGATAATTCATGGGATATACGCCTGTTAAGGAAGGTGTTGAAGATGGGAGGAGTCACAAGATAGGGGAGAGGTCAATAAGATTAAAGAGCTGGAGCTGAAGCCAGAAGGTCAGAAGGAGATGGGTGAAGAGTGGGAATTAGGAATGAATAAGGTTTCAAGTGGTGACAAAGTCAGGGGTGTGGCCATGGGAGTGGGTGGCTGAGGGGGGCTGGAGAAGAAACCATTGGAAATAAGGAAGTCAAGGAATAGAGAAGCCAGTTACTCAATGGGTCTTCTATTTAATTCATTTAACAAATATTTATTGAGCACCTACTATGTGCCAGGCACTGTTCTAGACACTGGGGATACAGCAGTGAACATGACAAAGACCCTCAACTCATGGAACTTACAGTCTAGTGGGGAGGAACAGACCATAAACAAGTAAACAAACACATAAACAGGGTAATTTTAGAGAGTGGTAAGTGTTACGAAGAAAATAAAACAGTGTGATAGGACAGAAGTTGACTGTAGGGTAGGAGCTTCTTTGGTTGGGGTCTGAGCAGGCCTCTCTGAAGAAGTGATATTTGAGCTGAGACTTGAATGATTAGGAGATCTGCAGAAGAGTTCAAGGTAGAGGGAAGGACAAGTGCAAACACCTTGAGGAAGGAACCAGCTGTGAGACTGGGGCAAAGACCAGTAAGGCCAGTAAGGCCAGAGCGTAGTGAATGGGAGGGAGAATGGTGGGTGATGAGGTCAGGAAGGGAGGCAGGAGCCAGACTACGCAGGATCTGCTGGCCACAGAAAGGAGGCTGAGTTTACTCTCATTGCAGTGGGAAGCTATGGCAGGATTTAAACATGGAAGTCATATGATCTGAGTTCCATTACTAGAAGATGCTTCTGGCTGGAGAATGGACTATAGGGAAGGGGAAAAGGCAGAAGCAAGGAGATCACTTAAGGGGCTCTTGCAATAGTCTATGTGAGAGGTGATGGTTGCCCAGACTAGGGCAGTGATAGTGGAGGTGGTGAGCAGTGGTCAGGACTGAGTGGAGCCAACAGCCAATACTGGCAGGTCCTGAGGGAAATTGAGAATCCAAGATGGGGTGAAGGTTTCTGGCTGGAGCAAAAGATGGGTGGTGGTGCCATTAACTGAGATGGGGATGAAGCACATTTGAGGGAATCAGTCACCCAGGCATCCAAGCGGAGACGTCTAGTAGCAGTCGGATATACAAGTCAGGAAAGGATCTGGACTGAAGACACAGATCTGGGGGTCATCAGCATAGAGATAGTATTTGAAACCTTGGGTCTGGATGAGGTCACTTGGGGAGTGAATGAGCATAGCTGGAGAAGATCTGAGCTCCTCACATTTTGAAGTTGGGCGCAGGAGGAGGGGCAGTCACCAGAGGCGAGGAATGTTGAATGTACCGAGGTGACAGAGTTGAGGAGGGCTGCCCCTGTTGCACATCTTCTGCCCATCTCTTACCCACCCTTTCCCACACTTCCATTGCCTCCTTTTCCCATCTTTCCTCAGGTACGTCTATGACCACATTGGTGGGGAGCACTCTGCAGTCATCGCAGAGCTGGTGGCCACCATGGCCACATTTGCCATCACCACTCTGTGGCTGGGGCCTTGTGAGATTGTCTATCTGTGGTCATTCCTTAACTGCTTTGGCCTCAACTTTGAGCTCTGGGTGCAAAAGATGGCAGAGTGGGGACCCCTAGCACACATCGAGGTGAGCAGCGACAGTCTGGGGCTGGGTTGGCTGAGTCACTGGAGGGGCAGCACTGTTGCTCTCTGGAGTCATCCAGCCACATTTGGTCTCTGGTCCAGAACTTTCACCCTCCTGGTTGTCAGGGCAGTGGCTCATCCTGTGGGTATGTGGCCCTCCTTACCCTCTGCCTGTCTTCTCCATCTCTGGGCCACTTTCCAGAACAAGGACAACTGGGGGGACCTGAACAAGGACAACTGGGGGGTGTGGTGCACACAGGCCGGCTGTGTTGGTCAGGTCCTGCTCTCTCGGGACCTCAGTTTCCCCATCTATAACAAAGAGAGAGAGCCAGCCTGGGACTCCCAGAGCCTCAGGCATATCCCTGGGACCCGGGTGGCCATGTAGGTAAGGCCACTGACTACCAACGTCCTCTTTCCTCCGGGCGTCTTGCCTCACTGCTGATGCTTCCGTGAACCGGGCAGGCCTCTCTGTCGGAGCAGATGTCCCGCAGGGTCCGGGCTCTCTTTGGGGCCATGAACTTCTGGGCCATCATCATGTACAACCTTGTGAGTCTGAACAGTGTCGAGTTCACAGAGCTGGTCGCCCGGCGCCTGCTGCTCACAGGTGAGGGGATGCAGAATGTCTGAGGCATCACCCTCGAAGACTTCTGAAATGTCCCCCAGCCCCACCCTGCTCCAACCCCAGGGACTCAGCAGGGAGGCCCAAGTGGGGAGAGGGAGGGGAAGAGAACTGTCACTGAGGAGGTGCTGCTGCCCCTGGGTGTCAATGCCTCTCCCCGCCCAACAGGGTTCCCCCGGACCACACTGGCCATCCTATGTGTCACCTACTGTGGTGTCCAGCTGGTGAAGGAGCGTGAGCGAACCCTGGCCCTGGAGGAAGAGCAGAAGCAGGACAAGGAGAAAGCGGAGTAGGTGGGAGTAGGGAGAGGGAAGAGCTCCGCTGGGCTGTTGCTGGGCTCCTGGCCCACAATGGGCTAGCTGGGGCCTGACCAAATGAATAAAACACTTTCCTACCAGAGTCTGGCTGTTCCCTGCCCCCTCCCGCAACAGTGTCCTGTCTCCCTGTGCATGCTGGCTAAAGAGCTGGAGGTTCTGGGCCTCGGGGAGGGGGTCGAGCTCTTGGAGGACACGGGGGGTAGAGGCGAGAGACCACCAACCTTGGCAGCCCAACTGATGAACACTGAAGCTCGGAATCTCCAAACCACCTGCTCACTGACTCTTGAAGTACCTAACTCCAGACCCTGAGCTGCTTGCTCAGAAGGCACTTTATTCTTCTTAAAGGAGACTTAGCCACACTTCAAGGTGTACCTCATGGGGACACTCCCCATCAGACAGGCGAGCAGATGGAGTTCTGTGGGGAAATTCACCCAGCACACACAGCCAGGTGGGGGCAGGGCCCTGTGGTTCTGGATCATGGACTAAGGAGACCTGGTCAGGGGATGGAGATGCTGGAGAGGCCTCAGGTCTCATCCCTGCTCCAAAGGCTGCGAGCAGGCAGCAATTTCCCTTCCCTGGTCAAGATGGCCCTTCAGACATCAGGACGGGATCTAGGTGGGCTCTGGCCTCTCCTAGCCTCTTCCCTGGAGCCCCTGAGAGGCCAGGCCCATAGGGGCCACAGAGTAGGAGGGCTGCTTCGTTTAGATCCCCTGGGCCGGTCACATCTTGGTCAGGCGCAGCACGTTGAGCCGCACAGGGAGGAAGGTGGCACCGGCCGCGTAGGCAATCTCCCGCAGGACTCCCTCCCACTTCTTCTCATCCTCGTTGTACCTGGGAGGTGGGGGGCAGGGGTAGGGAGCTTGGTCAGGTGGGTCCAGGGTGGGACCCAGCTCCCAGGAAGTGCCTCCCAACCCCACGCCCATTCCCAGGAAGGCCTGGACTCACCTCCAGATGTCATTGAGCTCAGTGGGAACCAGCTCCCCAGACTCAGTCTCCAGGGTGGCAAAGCCGCCTATGGCATAGAGGGTGCCCACCAGGCTGACCAGGCTGAGCGAGCTACGCTCCTGTGGAAAGGCCTCAAAGGGTGCCCACCTGGGGAGGAGGCGTGAGAAGGCACATCATCTGGGGGCCTTGGGGCACCCCAAGCCCAGTGGCGACAGTCCCTACCACCCCAGTGCCCAAGCTGCAGCTGCACTCCCTGAAACCTGAAACCCAAAGTGTATTCCACTTTGAGCAGCATCAGCTCCACTTGGGGGGTTGTGAGAAATACAGACCACCCCAGACCTCCTGAATCAGAATCTGCATTTTAACAAGATCCCCAGGTGATTTAGGTGCACATCACAGTCTGAGAAACTCATCTGACTTTGTCCAGTGCACCCCCTCCACCCCATCCCCTCTGACCCATTCCCACTGTGCCCCCAGCTCCAGGCCACTATCGTCTCTTCCTACACAATCATCTCTTTCCCCACCTGGCCTCCCTGCCTCCTAGGAAGTTCCTAATCTGTTCTCATGTCAGCTGGCATGCAGGGTCTTAGTAAAACCCATCTGGTAAATCAAAATCACTGTGTGTGTATGCCATACCATTTCATAAAAAAGAAAAAAAAAAAAAACAAAAACACCCTGTGTATATATCACCCTGATCAAGAAGATGGCAGGGTAAGGTGCTTTATGGTTCCGTCCCCTCATCAAGGCTTTGAACAACCAGCAAGAACTGGCAGAAACATCTTTCTCAATGCTCAAAAAAAAAAAAAAAACAGCTAAAGGACTGCAGTAGGAGGGCCAAATCAAGACAAATGCTACTTAAAAGCAGTAGGATCTCATGGTGCCCTGGCCCCTCCCCGACTCCTCACTGGTGGGAGCCAGCCCACCTCCCAGTGAAGATCCCTGGTCCCAGACCCAGAAGGAACAGAGTAACCCTCATGCACATACTGGGAGCCAAATCTGTCTGATGGTGGCCTGAGGGACTCACTGTCCCAGAACTTGTGCCGTGTGTAGAAAGTGGCTCACAGAGCTCTCCTACAGAGCCTTTGTGGGAGAGCAGTCAGGTTGTGCCACCTGGGACAAGAGATTGCTGGCTCTCTGATTGAGGCAAGAAGGCAGCACAGGTCAATCTGCAAAGACTGGGAAAACTGTTTTCTTTTTCCCCTCTTTTATTTTTGTTTTGGATTAGCACTTGGCATTCCAAAAAGCTTTGTCATAACACTAACTGGATACAATCTTAAGGAACAGACACCTCAGCGTCTAAATTTCAGCAATAGCATATTAAAATACAAAAATGTCCAGGTTTCAACAAAAGGTTACAAAACATACAAAGAAACAGGAAGCAATGGCCCAGACAAAGAAAATTAAAGCAGTAGAAACCATCAAAATGAAGAGGACCAGAACTGTTTTGTTTAATAGACAAAAACTATTAAAAAAAAAAAAAAAAGAAAAAGAAAGCAAAGGAAAAAAAAAGGTCCTAAATATGCTCAAAAAGCTAAAGGAAAACATGGACAAAGAACTAAAGGAAATCAGGAAAACTATACATAAACACAAAGAGAATCAACAGAGAAAGGGAAATTATGAAAAGGAACCAAACAGAGCTGAAGACCACCGTAAGAGAAATTTAAAATTTCCCAGAGGGGTTCAACAGCAGACTGGAGTTGGAAGAAGGAAGAATCAGTGAACTTGAAGATAAGACAATTGAAATCATCCAGTCTGAAGACCAGAAGGAAGAAAGAATGAAGAAAAGTAAACAGAGCCTGAGGAACCTGTGGGACACCATCAATGGATCCAATAAATGCATTGTGGGAGTCCCAGAAGGAGAAGAAAGAGAGAAAGAGACAGAGAGAATATTCAAAGAAATAATGGCTGGAAATTCCCCAATTTAAGGAAAGACATGAATATACTCATCCAGGATGCTCAATGTACTCTAAATAGGATAAACCCAAAATAGACCCACACTGAGGCATATTATAATCAAACTAGAGAATAGTTGCCAAAGATAGAGATTAAATACCAGTTTCTCATCAGAAATCATGGATGCAAGAAGGCAGTGGGAAGACACAACTAAAGTGCTGAAAGCAAAAAATTGCCAACCAAGAATTTTGTATCTGGCAAAACTATCTTTCATAAATGATAGAGAGAGAGAGACTAACACGTCCCCTTGAGGGGGTGGGGAACTGAGGCAGTTCATAACCACTAGACTGGCCCTGCAAGAGATGCTAAAGAGAGTTCTCCAGGTTGAAAAGAAAGGACAATAGACAACAGATCAAAGCCACATGAAGAAAGAAAGATCTCTGATGATGATAACAACATGGGTAAATATAAATGCCAGTACTATTGTGTTTTTAGTTTGTAACTCCACTTTTTACTTCCTACAGGATCTAAAAAAAGGCAAATGCATAAAATGTAATGTTAAATCAGTGCTTTTTGACTCATAACATATAAACATGTACTTTGTGACAAGAACTTCATAAAGGTGAGGGGATGGAGGGATATAGGAACATAGTTTATGTATACTATTGGAGTTAAGTTGTCAAAGCAAAGGAGATTGTTAAACATGTAGGATGTTAAATTTGGGTTCCATGGTAACTACAAAGAATGTATCAGAGAATATGCAAGCTGGTAGACAGGGATTAGAGTACAGGTTGTCAGGGGCAGGAGTCAGAGGGAAGGAGGAATTAATGCATCATAGGTGTAGGATTTCTGTTTGGGGAGATGGGAAAATTTTAGTAATGGAAGGTAGTGAGGATACTACAATACTGTGAATGTGACTAATCCCACTGAATGATATGCTTGGGAGCAGTTGAGATGGGGAAGTTTCTGTTGTATATATGTTCCCACAATTAAAAAGAAACAGGAAGGAGGTGCAACTAAAGAGAGTGACAAAATGACAATTAAATGCAATACATGATACTGTATGGGATCTATGAATGCAGGAGAAAAGGCTGATAGGGACATTATTGGGACATAAGAAGAAAATTAGAAAACTATAAGCTTTATGTCCATATAAAATTGCTTGAGCTTGATAACATCACTTAAGGTGGTTATACAAGCAAATATCCTCATTCTTAGGAAACGTACATAGCAGTCTTAAGTGTACAACCTACATCCAAGGTGGACTGATAAATAGATGTAGACAGATGGATAGAAAGAATGATATGGCAAATGTGGCAAAATGTTAAATTGGTGGACCTGAGTATGGGGTGGAGTGGGAGTTTGTTGGAGTTTTCTGTATGGGGTCAGTATTATTTTTATAACTGCCCTGTAAGTTTGAAAGTATTTCAAAATAAAAAGTTAAAAAAAAATAACCGCCTCAAAATAGATAAATAAAACTCATAGGGTAGCGTACAACTCTTCCCAGGCATTTCATTGCCCTCAGGGTAAAGTCCCTCTGCCCTGCCCACGACTTCTCCAGCTCCAGCGCCCCCCACTATCCCCACCTCCCTTTACCCATCGCACTCCATCCAACCTGAGACTGGGCTTTCCTCCAATGGGCCCTGCCTTTTCCCTCCTCACTGCCTTACCACAAACTTTTCCTTGCCTGGGGCATCCTTCTCCAACCCGCCCTCGACCCTTCTGCAGGCTGAGTCCAACTGGCAGTCAGCTCCATTTTCTCCTTCCTGACCTCCCAGGGCAGGGCAGCTTCTGACTTGCTCACCACTGTATCCCTAGCACCAGTCCAGTACCCAGGTGTGGGTCCCTGAAGGAGACACCTGGGATCCCCTACACCATCCAGGGAGCTCCCTCCTGCAGACCAAGCTGTGACCATGACTTTCATCCAGCTTTGTGGGGGATGCCCCTCCCCACCTCACTGCTGCTCCCAGCAAGGGGAGAAGGGACTATTGCTGTGTTGATGTCCAAGATCAACAGCTGAGAGCCACCAGGGCAGACCCAGAAAGGGCCAGCACAGGCCCAAAGCCACACAACAAGGGTGGGTGCAGTGGGGCTCCAGCTGTCCTGCCTCTGTGTGTGTATGTGTGTGTGTGGGTGCATGAGGGGAGAGCAGGGCCTCACTTGTTGTCCGCGATGTTGTACACCTCCGCCGAACTGGTCAGCCCAGTGTCGGTGACCCCGGCCGCCACAAAAATGCGGCCGTCATGGATTGTGGCCCCAAAGAGGGAGCGGGCTGTCTGCATGGGAGCCAGCTCCTTCCACTCGAACTTCTGGGGGTCATAGACGCACATCTTGTTCAGGCACTTCCTGGTGGGCAGGGGCGGGGGGCGGTGAGTAGCGGATAGAAGCAGGAGCAGACGCGCCCCTCCCTCGGCCCAGTCCCTCCCGCGGGCCTCCCTGTTCGCCCAGCCTAAGCCAGGACAGCTTGGGGTAGAGTCTGCTTCTGCTCTAGCCTAAGACCCGGCTGCTGCGGCCTCACTCCAGGAGGGAGCCTCACCTGTCGCTGCCTTTGCCGCCAATAACGTAGACCAGGTCCAGATGGGAGAGCACCGCGTGGCCGTACACGGAATAAGGCAGCGGATCCGACTCGCCCCATTTGAAAGACCTGGAGGCGACGAGAGGGAGGGCGGGCGCCGGGCTCAGGCTGAGCGCTCAGTCCCTGTCTGTCCAGCCGCCCAACCATCCGACACCTATTCAAGCTGCACGCGATACCTGACAGAACTGCCGGGACTCCTCAGTTCCCGGCTCCCAGCCCACCAACCTTGGCCGTGGCCCCGCCCCTAGCCAACCCCGCCTCTCCCCCAAACTCTCCGCGCTAGCTCCCCAGCCCGCTAACCTAAGGACCCAGGCAATCCCGCGTCTCTAGGCAAAAAGCCGCGATCCTAGCCCCGCCCCCAAGGGCCCCGCCCCCGCCCCGCCCCGCCCTGCCCGCGCTCACAGCCTGTCGTAGCACATGACCGAATCCAGGCTGCGCTCGCCGTCCTTCAGCTCTCGGCCGCCGACCACGTAGATGGAGTTGAGAGCTTCTCCCAGGCCGAAGAGGCAGCGCGGCGAGGGCAGCGGCGGCATCCCCAGCCACTCTGAATCCAGGTGGTCAAACTGCGGGCCGGGAGGGCCGTAGAGTCAGCTGCTGCCCCCAGGCATCCCAGCCGGATCCCCCCCACGGCCAGTCACCCTGGGTCACAGAGGAGTCAGGGCCGCCAGGTAGTGCCAGCGCATCCTGGCGGCGGCCCCCGGAGGCAGTTCCCCTCCTCCCTTCAGGCTGGGAGCAGTTGAGGCCCCCCGGGGGGTATATGATGGGGTAGGTGCTGGGAGACCACCATTATAGCACTGTGATGGGGACACCACCGCGCAGAGCTGAGGAGGAGGCTCTGGGGCCCAGCTGTGGCCCTGGCCCTTCCCCAGTACCATTCCAGAGCAGTTGAGTCTTGTCCGTCCCCAGCTACAGCCCAGCTTGTGTGTACAACCTCAGTGCTCTTCCTCTGCATAGGAAACTTCCAAATACAGTCCTGCCACTCACCCCTTTAAATCTTCAGGGTAAGTCTGCAGCCCTGACCTTGACAGCTTTATAATACAGTTAATAGTGGCTCATCCCTTTGGAGAGCGTTCTGCAGACAGGGTACTGTTCTGAGCACTTTACAAGCAACATTCATTTAAACTTCAAACAACCGTGTCAAGCAGGAAGAATATTATCCCCACTTTACAAACAGAGGCCCAGAAAAAATAAACAATCTGCCCAAGCTGTTTGGCTGGTACTGGCGGAGCTGGGATTGGATTTCACCTCCACCCCCACCCCAGTCTCACTGTAAGGCCTGTGAGCTTAGCCCTGGCACCTGGTCAGGCCTCACTGGGCACACCACTAGCCAAGCTCACTCCTGTCTGTCTCTTTCCCTGCCTTACACCATTTCCTCACCAGAAATACCACCACCCTCCCCTTCACGTCTCCAAATTCCACCCAGATGGGAAGGTTCAAACCTACAGAACAGGTTTCCAGGAAACTGGCCCTCCCCCCTGAGATCACAGATCACCTCTCAACTTAAACTGGGCACCCACTTTACTGGTTCTTCCTGGACCTCAGTTTCTCCATCTATCCAATGGGAAAACTAGACAGGATGGTCTCTTTGCCTGGCCCATTCTGTGTTCCAGGCTCCATTCCTGGGCCTGGGGACCCTGCCCAGGACCCCTGCACTGGCCCTGCTTCTCCTCACTATGCTTGACCCCAACCTGTGTGCAGGGCCAGGGCCACCAATATGCAGGACCATCCTGGGACTGACATTCCCCTAAAACAGAAACACCAAGGTTGTGCAGCTCTTTGCTATTTGCATACACCTGACCTCAACCTCCAGTCCCCTTATCTTTATTCTCACCCTAGACACAGTGTTATTCTCTGAAAAGTTAGACATAGGGCCCCCAAGGCTGCCGCCGGTGTCCAGACTCCAGCACTGGATGCTCACCCCTCCCCCACCCCCCACCCCCACGTCCCAGGGCTGGCCCCGGCACCTGCAGGAAGTAAGCGCTCATGGGGTCCTCCTTGTTGTCCTCGTTGTAGAAGAGGCCCCCTGCCACGAAGACCTGGTTCTCCTTGGTGACAAGGCTGACATGGTTCTTGGGGATCTGAGTGGAGAGGGAAGCACAGTAGCACTCGTTGGCAGCAGGGTCGTAGGCCACGGCACCCTCCTCACTGATCATGAAGATGAGGTCCTGCAGGAACATGCCGAAGCGCAGGGTGTCATTGAGGATCCCGGGCAGGACGCGTTCAGCCTCCTCCTCGGCCTCCTCCTTGGCCTCAGCCTCGGCTCTGCCCTTGTCCGCCGCCTTGTCCCCGGCAGCCTGCTTTTCCTTCTTCTTCTTGCGCAGCACTGTGAGGCGGCCCTCGTGCGCATCCTTCACCATCTGCACCTTTCGCAGCAGCTCGGGCTGGGCGCGCACCAGCGGGTGGCGCTCCACGCGGCTCTCCAGGAAGGCTCGCGGCAGCAGGCGGCAGCGCACGCTCTCGAAGACGGTGGGTAGCGAGCGCTGGCGCTCAGCCTGGGCCTCGGCGTCGCCGCTGCTCGCCCACCGCATCACAGCCTCGAACACGGCCTCCTCCTTTTCCACATTGAGGCCGTCGCTGGAGATGATGGCGATAAGCTCGTCGGCAGACAACCCGAGGAAGTCGGAGTCGCGCGCCACCAGCGTGAAGCGTGCGCAGATGAAGTCGCGGGCGGCCACCGCCAGGCGCGCACAGTCCAGCATGAGGCCCAGGCGGAAGACCGCGAGGCAGTTAGCGAGGCAGAGGCGCTTCTGCAGGAAGGACACACAGATGGTGAAGATGGACGGGATCTGGAAGCGGTGCGCCGCGGCGAACAATTCCTGCACGCTCGCCTCGTCCAGCGCAATCTCCGACGTGTACAGGTAGTGCAGCACCTGGCCCATCACGTCGGGGGACACCTCCTCCAGGCGCAGCTCTCCAGCGCTCTCTGGCTCGGCCAGGAAGCGCGCGCGGAAGTAGGGGCTGCAGGCGGCCAGCACCAAGCGGTGGCATGGGAACTCCCGCTCACCCGCCCACACCACACAGTCGAGGAACTTGCCATGGTCCAACATGTCCTTGAGCCCGTCCTGCAGGAGCGTCTGCTGGTACAACCGCTGCTCCTCGGCCTGCTCTAGGCCCAGCGCCATGGTGAGTGGCCTACAGTGGGGCGACCTGGCTGTGGATCTCCACCCGGTGCTCCCCTGCCCTCCTGCTGGGGCGCGCTTCGTCTGTGCAGCTGTCCTCGCCAGGCTATATATAGAGGTGGCCTCAGCCCTGTAAGGCGAGTCGCCTGACCTCCTGCGGGTGACGCAGAGGAGACAGCTGGGCAGACGCCCCCCTCCCGGAACAGCCTTGACTCAACCCCGAGGGCTCATGGGATGTGGGTTGGGTGTCTGGGCCCTCCCCCTAAAGATGAGAGCTTCATTGCCTCATTTCTAAATGGGGCAGGCAGAGGCCTTGAGTCTGGATTCTTTGGTTCAGCCATGCTACTGCCAAGAGGGAGTGGCTCAAGCTGTGGTCCTCAGCCCATGGCGCGGGAAGCATAGGAGGCCCTCTTCAGGAGTCTCCTTTCCTTCATGCCCTCTGGGCCTTTCTGTCCCAGGAACCCTATCTTTGTCTCTCAAGTACCTCACTAGCTACCCCTGGGTTCAGTGTGTCTCCTGTTCCTGCTGGGTGAGCATGGGCATGGCATTTGCCGTTTGGGGGCTGTGTGGCCTCATCTTTAAAATAGGAAGAACTTTACCCTTTCTCCCCCAGCTCTCAGCCCCTCCTTGTACTGTGCCAAAAAGCAAGAAAATGCCTTAGATAAGCAAGGTTGCCACTGTTTTGTAGGGTCTGTGGCAGGGCAGGTCTCTGTTGAGCCTCGGTTTCCCCTTCTACACAATGAGAAGGTGGAGGAATTAGGCTCTCAGGGTCTCACTTGAGTCCTCCTGAGGTTCAGAAGCTCTGAGGTTCTGTATTCTTGAGAGTACACTGTTCTAGGGTCTTAAAATTCTAAGGTGTTCGGCATACTAGAAAATTAATTTCCTAGAATGCTAATATTCTAGATTTTTTAACACCCCCCCCCCCACCATGGGTTTTAACATTCTGCAGCAGTAACATTCTGATGCTAGTGTTCAAAAAGTAACTCTCTAAAGGCTTAATATTCCAGGAATTTGGCTGTCTGTGCTCATTGTCCTTGGTTAGTACTGGGCCTGGCCTGGCCTGCCTGACTTCGGGAAACCCTGAGTCCCGTCTACAGTCTGAGGGATCAGTGTTGATGCCTAGAGCAGCTAGTCCCAATGTCTGTCCTGCCCTGGACTCCTGACACTCAGCCTCACATACACATCAGCCTTGGCCACCAAGATTAACTCATTCCCAAAGTGCCAGAGGCTGCAGCTGTGGGTTAAATTTAGTCCCTGGGGCATTAGTGTGAGTGTTGCGCGGCTCTCCCCCATCATTCCTCTGAGTCACTTGTTTATAGCCCCAGGGTGAGGGGGTGGGTTTGGGAGGGGGGGCTAGGGCTGGGTCAGGACTGAGTCTCCTCCCCATGTCACCTCCTGCTCCTCTGGAGCAGCAGGTCCGACCATCGCTCACTCACCCCACCAGCAGGTCCCAGAGGGGCACAGCACCTGGGCAGGCCTTGGAGGTGATCCTGTCCGTCTTGCAAAAGGATAAGGGCCTACTCTGGAAAGGCAGGTGGTGGTCTCCCAGCCCAGCTCTGCCCAGCCCCAGACTCCAGGGCACTGCCAGCAAGCACTGCCAGTGAAGAGACAAGTCACACAGCTGGCAAGTGGCTGAGTCAGGATCAGACCCAGGAAGAATACTGTGGCGCTCCCTCCCTATCTTGCTGTATCCCAAGAATTTATGAAAATGTCCATTAATCTAGCCTCATTTCCAAAGACCAGGACAGAAGGTACTGACTAAGCAATTAACTTACATTTATCAAATGACTCAATGAGGTATTTTTAGATTATGATGAATCCCATAGTGCTCACTCCCTACCAGACACTCCACTAGAATATTTATATGTTGCATGGTCATTCGTCGAGAACCTACTGTGTGCACCATTCTAAATGCTGGGGACTCAGCAGTGAACAAATCAGACAGGAATTCCTGGTTCATGGAGTGTACATTCTGGGAGAAGGGGGAGAGACAGCACAAACAAACAGTGGTACAGGATGTCAGATGATTGCTATGGAGACAGCTGAAGCAGGAAAGGAGGCATGGGAAGTGATGGGTGGAGGAGGTAATGATTTTAAATGGAATGGTCAGGAGCAGGTTGAAACCACTGGGGAGAAGGATTCCAGGCAGGGGGCAGCTCAAGCAAAGGCCCTGAGGCTGGAGAGTGCCTGGCATATTCCAGGAATGGCAAGGAGGTCAGCAAGGCTGGAGCACGGAATCAGGAGGTGAGTCGGGGAAAGGAGATGAGGACAGAGAGGTGAGGCTGGGATGGGAAGATCATATGGCCACGACAAAAAAGATAAAGTGGGAGGAATCCCTCTATCCAGCATGTTAAGGCTTCCTATATAGATACAGGAATCAAGACAGTATTATTCTGACACAGGGATAGACACATAGATCAAAGGAATAGAATACTAAACCCAGAAATAGAACCCCACAAATAGGCCTGAATGATTTTTCATGAAGGTGCAAAAGCAATTCAATGGAGAAGATAGTCTTTTCAACAAATGGTGCTGGGGCAATTGGATATCCATAGGCAAAAAAAAAAAAAAAGAAAGGAAGAGGAGGACTGCAACTTAAATGTCACAACTTATACAAAAATTATAAAAAATAGATCATTAATTTAAATTTTAAACATAAAACTATAAAACTTTTTGGAAAAAAACATAGACAATCTTCAGTGCTAGGGCTAGGCAAAGAGTTCTTGGACTTCACACCAAAGCATAATCCATAAAAAGAAAAAATGGTAAATTGGACCTCACCAAAAGTAAAAACTTTTACTCTGCAAAAGACCATGTGAAGAAGGTGAAAAGACAAGCTACAGACTGGGAGAAAATATTTGCAAATTATATATCTGACAAAAGACTAGAGAATGTACAGGACCCCCAAAACTCAAACAAAAAAAAATCTGATTAGAAAATGGGCAAAAGGCAAGAACAGTCTTCTCACTGAACAGGATATACAGATGACAAACATGAAACAAAGCTGAACATCATTAGCCACTGGGGAAATGCAAATTAAAACTGCAATGTGATATTACTAAACACCTATCAGAATGGCTTGGATGAAGAAAAGTGACAACATTAAATGCTAGTGAGGATGTGGAGAAACTGGATCACTCATTCTTTTAGTTTGCTAAAGCTGATGAAATGCAATATACCAGAAATGGGTTGGCTTTTACAATGGGGATTTATTAACTTACAATTGTACAGTTCTAAGGCCATGAAAATGTCCAACTTGAGGCATCAACAGGTGATTCTTTCTCCCCAAAGACCGGCTACTGGTGATCCTGCCATATGGCCAGGCACATGGCGGTATCTGCTGGTCTCTCCCTTCTCTCCCGGGTTTTGTTGCTTCCAGCTTCTGGCTTCAGTGGCTTCCTCTCTGTTTCTGTGGTTTCTCTCAGTTTCTGTGAGTCCTTCTCTCTCAGCTTCTCTGGCTTTTCTCTCTCAGCCTCTCTAGATTTAATTTCTTATAAAAGATTCTAGTAAGAGGATTAAGACCCACCTAGGGCACTCCTCAACTGAAATAACCTAATCAAAAGGTCCCACTCACAATAGGTCTCTACCCACAGGAATGGATTAGCTTTAAGAACATGATCTTTTCTTGGGTACATACAGCTTCAAACCGTCACACTCACACATTGCTGAAGGGAATGTGAAACGATGCAGGCACTCTGGAAGAGACTATGGCAGTTTCTTTCAAAACTCAACATGTGCTGACATATGACCCAGGAATTGCATTCTTGGGCATTTATCCCAGAGAAATGAAAACAGGTTAATGCAAGAACCTGCACATGAATGTTCATGGCAGCTTTATTTGCAATAGCCCTAAACTGAAAACAGTCCAGGTGTCCTGCAACAGGTGAATGGGTAAACTGTGGTACATCCATACCACAGAATACTACTCAGCAATAAAAAGGAATGGACTATCGATACATGCAACAACTTGGATGCATGTGATCAGTAAAAAAAAGTCAATCCCAAGAAGTTACTGTATTATTGCATTTATATAACATTTTTGAAGTGACAAATTTTGAAATGGAGGACAGATTAATGGTTACCAGGGTCTGGGGATTGGGGTAGGGTGTGGGGTGAGGAAGAGGGTACCAGGAGGGAGGTAGGTGTGGTTATCAAAGCACAGCAGAGGGATCCTTATGGTGAAGGAACTGTCCTGTATCCTGACAGTGGTGGCTGATGCACTAACTTATATATGGGATAAAACTGTATAGTCTAAGTCCACATACACACAAGTGCAAGTAAGACTGGGAAATCCAAGTTAGATTGGTGGATTGCATCAGTGTCAATATCTTGATGTGATGGCCTACTATAGTTTTGGAAGATGTTATCACTGGGGGGACAGGCCAAAGTTACTCAGAATCGCTCTGCTCTATTTCTTACAAACACATTGGGAATCTACAATTATCTGAACAAAAATTTCAATTAAAAAAAAATTATCAATGTTCACCAAACATTTAAGGACAGTCTCTAATATAAAAGAGAAGCAGGAAAAAAGGAAATCAGAGGAAACAAAGGAGAAAAAAAGCAGGAAGAAAAGTTTTCAAGTATTTCTATTAATAATATCCTCAAAAATATATATTGCTCACATGATATAAAGAACAAGCACTGTACAAAAGGAACTTTCAGAGGACAAGGAAGAGCTTTTGGAAATTAAAAAAATCTGATGGTGGAAATCTAAGACTCAATGGAAGGATAGGAAGATAAATTTGAGGAAATCTCACAGAAAGTAGAACAGAAGGAGATGACAAATATAAGAGACAACATAAGAGAATTAGAGTCCAAGAGTTCAATATCTAAAGACAGGAGCTTAAGAAAGAACAGAGAAAAATTGAGTGAAGGAAATTTTCCCCCCTTGATAGGACTCACCAAGTATCCAGCACAATGGATAAGAAAAAAACACATAGCAAGCACATCATTGTGGAAGTTCACAATACTGGAGACAAAGTGAAGGCCCTAAAAGCTTCCCTACAGGGGAAAAAAAACAGGTCATACACACAGGATCAGGCTTCTCAACAGAGACACGGGCAGCTAGCTGATGAAGAAGGGATGCCTTTAAAGTTTTGAGGGAAAATGTCTTCCAATCCAGAATTCTATACCCTGGCAAACTCATCTCCGTGTAAGGGTAGAATCAGTGGTCAAGGACTCCAGAAATTTACTTCCCTGAAGCAGTCCTGAAAAGAAGGTACAATTTAGGCTTAGGAAAAATTAGTCCACTTAGACATAAGTCTTCTAAAAGTTTAAGACTTCTGCGGTGAGCTTAAGGGATACTGTCTCCACAAAGTACACCTGGGAGCTGGGGGGTGTTGGTAGGCAGTTTCTCAAGTTTCCTCATGGGAGATGGTTTCAACTTGGTGCACCCAGGGCCATCTGGGTTATAATATGATCAGGCGTCATGTGTGCAGTCCCTTTGCAGCTGTGTGATGGTAGCCACCGGCCTGCGGTCCTGGGAGCTCCGTGGGCTCCTGTGCTACTGGGCCTGGGAGGGACCAATCATGTCAGGAGTGGCCACGGCTTTCCACAGGCCCATAACCCCTTCCTCAGGAAGTCAGTGGAAGATGTGCACAAAGTGAGGGAGCAAACCAGATAAAGGCAGGCACAGGAAACGGGAGCCCCATCTAGGCAACAGGCTAAGGGGGTCCTCAGGAGGATGGGGAAGCCTAGAGAGCAGCCCTTCCAAATGCCAGTGGGGGTTGGAGTGAGAGAGGGCTCCGAGAGGAAACTGACGGCACACCTGCCATGTTTGCACATATGAGAAGGAGAATTACATTTAAGGCAAAGAGTATATGGGTGCAACAGTGATAAGACCATAGAAACCTACATAAATAAAAAAGAGAGAGAAGTAAAAAGTTGTGCAAGGAAGGAAATGAAATAATATTCTATTATAAGCCTTGGTTGAGAACAATGTTTATAAAGTCATACTAATATATATACTGAATGTTAATCTAACCCCACATTATAACTATACTGGGAGAAAGCAGGAGAAGAAACCATGGATATGGTGTTTGTATGAGTGAGGAGGGAGTGCTGAAGAGAAAAACCAATAGATGTTGCCTAAAACTGGAAAAATCCGGAAGCAGTGGTGTAAGCATACTGTTTGTAGGTACAAAGGTAAATATCAATAGAAACAACTGAGTTAAAACTGGCTGCCTTATGGGGAATTACAAGGGAGGAGGGCAGGATCTGCATTTTTTTGGTTTTGTTTGTTTGTTTAAAAAATAAAGCTTCTAGAAATGTCTGTCTTCTTAAACCATGTCCAAGTAAAACTTTAATTTAAAAAGAAGATTTTTTCCCCATGCACATCTATAGGAAACGATGAGTGGCACTGTGCTGTTGCTTGCCGAGTGCACTGGTCTAACCCATCACCTAGAAGCAGCTGACTCGATGAAAAGGGTGGGGTGGTCTATGGAGGAATCAATCATGGTGCTAACTCACAGACCCCACTTTGTGAGATTGGGGTGCTTCCTATAGGGTGCAGTATATACTCTGAACCTCTGACCAATATGCATGTGGTTTCTCTCAGAATGCCTGGGTCCCTGAACTGGGCCGGGAGGAGTGTGGGGTGGGAGGGACTCTTCTTTCTACTGTAGCCTAAATTCACTCATAGAATTTTCCTTCTTGTTCTTATGTCATGGAAAGATTGAAAGGTCTCCATCTTCCTATCCAAGGGAAGACTGTTTTCACAGGGAATTCCATCATGTTTCCATTCATTTGGAAGCTGAGACTACCACTCAATGAACTGGGGGCTCTGTGCCCCAGAAAGAACGGGCAAAAAAGGAAGACATGTGGACTAGGGTGACTGGTCCTGGCTTCACAGAGAAAGCTGGTTGTGGCTGCACAGTGCGGGTAGGAAGCAAGCAGTGTGACTAGAACCCAGGGATCCTCTTGGGGGATTCCTGTTGCTCCATGTTGGAGGTAAAAGGTAAGTGGGCAACTCAAGGACCATTATCAGAGCCACCAGAGGCTCCTATCCTTCAAGAATGTAAGTTTGGGACAGTCTTCCAGGGGTGTTCCTTTGGCCATCTAGGGTGCTGGCTAACGGCAGGGGAACGTGAACTGGGGAGTGAAGGAAGACGTCATCAGCACCACCTCTGCCCTTTTACCAGTGGTGGAGGACAGTTAGCAGTGTCTTCGTGGCTTTTCTTCCTTGTTGGGCCAGGCCTTCCCTCCTTTTCCTCTTCTGTTTTATCCAGGATCTGGTTGGTGATGGTTACATTTACAGCATAGTCTATAAATTCCAGAATACCAACACAGGATCGTGGCCAAACTAGAAGAGGCATGGCCAACACCTGCAGATGCTGGATTTGGAGCTAGACACAGTCAGTGAAGAGAAATGACATTGTCCTCTTTTGGGAAGAGGATGGATACATTTTTATTTGTATGAAGAAGGTTGTTAATGGAGAGCTTTTTGTTGTTCGTGTTGTTGGAACTTTGAAGAGGCTGAATGTTGCTCTCGGGCAGAGAAAAAGCAAATTTCCCTTGTTTGGGGAATAAACTGCTTTGTGAGTCCCACCTGCCCCAAGTAGAAAACATAATTTGCTTTTCCAGCCTCCTTTGCTGCCAGGTACAAACATGTGACCATGAGCTGCCAATTAACACAGCCATGCAAGACTCTGATTCCGATGAGAGAAAACCCAGGAAGCAGGCACAACACAGCATTTTGTGAGGGTACCAGAGGAGGTGTTTGCCTTTTGGGGGGCATTGGAGACAGAGGTTCTTGTGTCTAGCCGTCAACATCATTAGTACCCAGCTGGAGTAGCAGTCATACCTACCCCAGGCGGGACAGCCCAAGCTTCTGGTTCTCTTGGAGATTTAATTAACACCTTTTCATGAATTTGTTCCTACTTAAATTAGCTAGAGAAGGCTTTGTTGTTTGCAACCAAAAACCTTGGCTCACCATCCACCCTGTGCTCTCTCGAGTGTGCCCAGCTCTGTGCTGGGGGGACACAGAGAAGTCAAGCATAGGATTAAAGAACATGGCTCTGGAACCCAGACAGACCTGGGTTTGAACCCTGGCTTCACTTTCTGCCCAGATGCTACTTTACCTCTCTGAGCCTGTTTCCTCGGGTCCTCTTCCACCTCAGAAGTTTATGGGATGAGGAGGACTGTGAAGTGTTCCCAATACATGGTCATAGGTCAGGGCTCCCAGGGTGCACGGGGATAGGTTTGGCCACAAGATTTTCCAGAGACCCTATCTCCAGCTGAATGGGGTAGATGTGTGGGAGGCTGGATGGATGACAGCTTCCTCCCCACTCCCTAGAAGACCCGATGCTCTCATCCGTGGAGACTGGGGCAAGTTATCTCACCTTCTAGCCAGACAGAATCTTGGGAGATGCTGCACTTCCATCTTGCTGCTGACCCTCCAGGGACTTCAGAACCCAGCTCCATGGGCTGGATATCTAGCAGCCTGATCTCTAGAATCTAAAAACCCAGGTGTAGGAGAGAATATTGCTGCTCACCAGTATTTCCAATTCTCTTCTCCTTTCAGGCACACAGTAGGACTGCATTTCCACAGCCACTTGAAGTAAGCTCATGGTTAATAGTACTTGCTTTGAATAATGAGATGTAAATAGTAGTGATATGTCACTTCCAGGTGGTAGCATTTAAGGGCTCTTTTGTAATTCTCCACATTATTTCTTCCCTGGCTCTGGTGGTTCTAGAGACCCATGTTGACACAGAAGTGCCAGAATATCAAGGCAGCCTGGAATTCTGAGCCACTACAGGGAAGAGGGCTGCCCTGGAGCTTCCCCCAGAGCCGCAGTGTTGAACCACTGACATTTGGAGGTGGTTTGTGACTGCAGCAAAACCCAGCCCATCCTGAGAACAAAGTGGGGGGGGGGTGCTGAAAGAGAAAGGATGTGTAGAGAAGCAGTGTGCAAACTGATGGGTAGCAAGAGAGGAAGAGCAGAAGCACAGACAAGCAGAATCCCAAGAGACCAGGGGAGCAGCCCGGCCCCCAGGCCTGTCGGCAGGACTTGCTTTGGGGCAACCTGAGCAAGTGCCCGTTCCTTTCCATCACAGCAGTGGAACAGATCCTAAGAATCTGCACCTCCTCTCTGGGAGATCCCTCCCAGTCCTGGGAGGTTCTGCCAGACCTCTCTGCATATCCTGGTAAGTGCCACAAAAAGCAGGAGCCTCTTTTACCACCTGTCCCCACGACCTGGAATTGCACCCAGCACAGAGCAGGTGCTCAGGATGTCACTTGCGCAATGAAAGAATTCTCCGAGGTCCCAGGGAGAACAGCCTAATCCCTCCTTGGAGGCAGCCACGTCTTCCATCTGAGTTTTGCATCCTCCCCCCATCCCCACTTCCTCCCACACAGGGGCCCATGGCAGCATCTCTGGCCCCTTCCCACCTCACCTGCCTTTGAGGGAGAGATGAGTCCACCTTGCCCATCCCAGCATTCCCCAGGGCTGAGCTGAACTGGAAAGGCTGGTCCCTGCTGTCCTGGGGCTTCTGAGGCAACATTCCTCTGGCCTCCTGGCAACATTCCTTTGGGGCCTCAACTTCAGAAGCCCCAGGATTGCACCTCTTTCAGGTCCCTTCTGCATCTAACCTGAGACCCAGCACCAGTCAAGGGCCCACCTCCGTGCTTGCCTTAGCTGCTGACTCTGGGTATTCCTGAGGCCCAGCCCCCACTTAAGGGAGGGAGATGTGATCCGTGGGTGCTCCAGGGCACAGATGCCCGTGTAGTCTGCAGGTTGGGCCGTCATTGTCCGCTCTGGTCCAAGTCTTTCCAGGTAAGAGTTGGGACAGGCAGGCAGCAAAGGGTAAAGAAGAGGCTGGCCAAGGGGCAGGAGTGTACTGACTTTATTCCCCTTTGTCCTTGCCACTCACCCGCCTGCCACCCCCCATGGGCTCTGGGGCCTTCGGTGCCCACTCATAAGCAAAGCTCCACACACCTAGGCACAGCTGTCCTGCCCTCTACTGAGCCCACAGTGAGGGGCACTGAGGAGGCCGTGGCAAATGCCAGGGAAGGAGGCTCAGGCTCTGGACCCAGCCCTGGCTCGCAGAACTGTGGTCACAGACTTGTGGCCCACCCGGTCTCTCTGTCTACCCATGGCCAGCTGGACCAAGACTAGGCTCCAGGCCCGAGGTCTGGCCAAGCAGGCTGAGTTCCAGTTGGATAGAGGGAACACCCAGCAGACCTCCAGTGGGAAGTGATGATGCTGAACCCCCACTGCCAGCAGCCCTGGGAAGTGGATTTGGTGCCCCAGTCCCCTCACCCCAACATGCAAGGCTTGTTAGTTCATTTTAAAAAATGAAAAGGAAATGTAAAAGCTGGTAAAACAAGAACCCCTATTCATACTGGCATTGCTGAGGTTCCATTATTGCTTCAGACTCTTGTGGTGTGGTCTAGCCAGAAAGGAGCTCCCATCAACACTGGCCCAAGAGGAAGAGAGCATTTAGCACCAGGGATCCAGGGCTCCTGTCCCCACTGGGATAGGGGCCTCCCAGGAGAGGAGCTGGCAGGGCCTACCTGCAGCTACAATGAGCCGCCTTCACTGCTGCCCAGCCTGCTGTCTAGCCCCTCTCCTGCCCCAAGCCCTGGAACAGCATTTCACCATCAGCGCCACCATATTCATCTTCAACCCCCAGGCACGCTCAGGCTTCAGCGGGGCAAGCAGGTGACAAGACCACCAGCCCCCATGGGAGTCCTTGGTACTTGTGACAGGGCTTGGGGAACCCATGGTGGTGGGGGGTGGGGTGGGGTGCTCCAGTCCCACAGCCAGTTGGGGAAGATCAACTTTTTTGGAAAAACATGAGCCAGCTCTGAAAAGGTGTCAGGCACTGTGATTGGAGGTTAGAAATAGTACGGGATGGAGGGAAACAAGGAGGGTGAGGGAACCCTGAGGACGTCATGGAAGCCAAGAGATCAAGGGGTGCAGGGGAGGGAAAGAGCTACAGTAAAGGAGCCCGGGAGGCCCAGTCCTGGCCCCACAAGAGACTGGAAGGTTCCGGGCTGCACAGAGCTGGGAGCCAGATAGGAAGCTTCCTCTCTTGGGGAGGGGCCCAGCCTCCTCTCCCTAGAGCACAGCAGGGGTGCCTGAGGGGGAGCGCTGGAGGCTGTGGCTTCTACTGCTCCAGCTGCACCCCAAGCTCGTGGCCAGGGCAGGGCCCCAGCATATGAAAGCTCTCATGGCACTGCCCCCTCCAAGCCAGCAGAACCACCACGGTGGTGCTGCTTGGATTATAAATCCTCAAATCACTCAGGCGCCTAGGGCCTGCCCACAGCTGTACAGAATAAAGTGCTTCGTTTATTGATGATTAAGATGTCCCCAGCTCCCTGCCCCAGGGCCATGGGCCTCAGCCCTCAGGCTGTGGGGCCCAGTGCCCCCTCCCATTCCCCCAGCAGCCAACTTGGGCTCAGGCCTCTTCCTACTCCAGCCAGGCTGGGAGGGTAGTAGCGGCGGTGGGGGTGGGTGGGCAGTAGCAAGGGTTTAAGGTGCAAAGAGTATAACAAACAAAACTGTATAAACACAATAGGAAAGAGCTTAACTAGGAAACATGTAGCTTATGGAACCTTCCTCCCCATTTTAAAGGCAGGAATTGAAATGTTAAATGACAACAGAAAATGGCGTCCTACTAGTGCCCGGCCTCATTGGGGCAGGCATTGGGCAGGGGCTAGGGCTCCCTGGGCCGCCCACCCAGGGACCTGAACGTGCTCTGCTCACCTGCAGCGGCCCAGGAGGGTCAAGAACGCTGGAAACCAGCAGGGGGTGGAAGCTGAGGCCTGGTGCTGGCCTTTGGGGAGCAGAGACGGACACGGACACAAACATCTCCTTGGAGCGTGGGAGATGTGGCCCGGGCAGCTGGTGAGGGATGGGGCGTCCCTTGAGCAGCGGCCCTGCCCCACGGATAGCACCTTGAAACCCTAAACACTTGCTCAAACCTGCTCCTAGGGTCCAACCCACTTGCAGGGGCTCCTTGACTGGGGCCCTTGGGAGCTGGTGCTGTGGGAGCCACAGCCTGTCTGCCCATCCAGGTCCTGGCCCACAGCATCCTGAGGCCCAGCGGCTTCTGGGGACATCCTCTCCAGGACTTGGGGCCCTCAGTGCAGCCTGGTACAGGTTAGGGATCCCTGTGCCTGCCGGCAGGGGTGTGGGGCAGAGAAAGCAAATCCCTGGGGTCCAGCCCCTGCCTGCCCCACCCCAAACGTGCAGAGCCGGGTATGGTCTTGGGACCTCTCCCCTCCCCTCCCCAAGGCGCTCATGGCTATCTAGCCTCAAGCCTGGGCCTGGATGCTGGCAGCCCTCGGACCAGGTCCACACCTCCTCCAAGGGGGCTGGCAGCCCCAGCTTCTCCCCAAACCCTGGAGTTGAGACGATGAAGCTGACCCAGGCTCGGCCTGGCTATTCCCCTGGCTCAGGCCTCAGCAGAGTAACTGGTGACGAGTCACACCCGCTTGCTGTACCTGCTGCCTTCAGCAACCCCCTCTCCGGGAGGGTGGAGCTGCACATAGTTTCCTCATTTTTTTCCTTTACCACTTAAAAAAGGTAAAGGTGTCAATGCGTTGCTGAAAGGTGGGGCACTTGGGAGCGAGGCTTCCTCCACCAGCTCTGCTGGGCCTCCAGCCTGCACCCCCGCCCCGCCCCCAGGGCCAGGGCCTTCCAGCAGAGCAAGTCCGGCCACCTCCGGAGTAGGGGGTGTGTGGGCTACAACCCAGCCCCGTGCTGCTGCCCTGCTATAGGAAGGACGGGGAGGGCACGGCAGCCCGCCGCTAGTTGTTGGCGTCCAGCCTCCCGGCGGGGTTGGCGGTGGGGGGGAAGAGCGGAGGCGGCGGCGGCAGGTGGGGCGGGGGCGGCAGGGTCTGCGGGAGGCCCGGGAGCAGGGGCAGGGCGTGGGCCAGAGGCTGGGCGGGGGGCAGGCCTGGGGCCGAGGGGGCCCCGTCGCCGGCCAGGGGGTGGCTGACGCGGAAGCATTTCTCCTTGTGGGCCTTGAGCATGTTGGAGAAGCGGAAGCGCTGGCCGCAGACGTCGCAGGGGTACGGCTTCTCGCCCGTGTGCGTGCGCCGGTGCCGCTTCATGTTGGGCCGGCTGGTGAAGCTCTTGCCGCAGATCTCGCAGATGTATGGCTTCTCCCCTGGGCGGAGGGGCCGGGCGGGTGGCAGGCGTCAGTGGGGGGCGGCTCACCTCACCCCAGCCCAGGGTCAGCCATGGTGGGGCCCGGCCCTGGCATGCCTCCCTACTCCGTGCCATTTTGTGCCGGCCTCACCCAACTGTGGGAGGCAGGGAGGTTGGCCCCCAGCCTTAGACAGGAAGATAAGGTGAGGCCCAGGTTCATGCATGTGTCCTGAGCAGGGGTCCCAGCCCCTCCTCCCGGGGCTGCCTCACCTGTGTGGGTCTTCATGTGCTCATCAAAGTACTGCTTCATGTTGAAGTCCTTGCCACACCACTGGCACATGAACTGCTTGTGGCCAATGTGGATGCTCATGTGTGATCGCAGCTGGTACTTGTACTGGAAGCGCTCATTGCAGTTCTGGGCGTGGGAGGAGGGGCATGAGAACCACCCAGAGGGGAGAGCAGCCCTCAGGCTGGGAGGCAGGGGCAGGCCAGGGTGCTTCTCGGTGTGGCTGGGCATGAGCAGAGCAGAGGCCACAAGCACACTCAGGCCCCGGGCAGCGACTGGGAGAAGGCCATACAGCAGAAGACCTCCTGCTTAAGGCCAGAGGCCCCGTGCCTCCCTCCCCCAACCACCAACCCCACCTATCTCCATCTTTGATCTCCCTGCCTTGGACGCTGTCCTTTCCACCTTCCCAGAAAGCCTGTCCTCATTGCTCCAGCCGATACAGATTCCCACCCTGAACCTGTGGGTGCTGGGGGAGGGGAGGGGTGGGTGGGGCTGACTGGGCAACCAGGAAGGGCAGTGGGAAGCCAGGGCCACAGACATCAGAGGGCCGGCCCCTGCACTCCATTTTCCCCAGCCCCCCAGCTTTAAGCAGCTGCTGTCAGGGCTGGTGCCCTGATTCCCGTGTCTTCCCGAGTCGCACCTGGGGCAGGTGAAGAGAAGGAACTCACCTCACATCTGAAGGGCTTCTCCCCTGAGTGCTGCAGCGAGTGCACCTTGAGAGACATGCTGCGTTTGAAGGACTTCCCGCAGGTCTCGCAGGTGAAGGGCATGTCCTTGGTGTGGGCTGTGGGGCAGGCACCACGGCCATCATGTCTCAGCGGACCATTGCTCGAGCACCCCCTACGTTGGGCCCAGACCCCACCTCCTGGGACAGCCTGGGGCTGCCACTCTCCCCTGGGGCCTGCCTCATAGCCACTGTCCCAGGGAAGTCAGAGAATGAGGTCATCATCCCAGAACCTGGGGCTGACCTGCCACTCAAGTGTAGAGTGCAGTCCAAGGACTTCCAAATGAGGCTCCCTTGGCTGAGGGTCTCCCCACAACCCCCTTCCCTCTGGAGGGTAGGTCTCCCTGTCTGCTCTGAAGGTCTGACTCAGACAAGCACTGCAGGCCCTCATGGTTCTTCAAGCTCTTGCCAAAGGAAACAGCTGAGGCCTCTTCACTCCCAAGCCTTCAGGGAAAGACTGAAGAATCCCAAGGGGGACCAGCCTCAGTTCAAATCCTAGCCCAGCCACTGGCTCCCCTGAGGCCTCTCCATGCCTCAGCTTCCTCTTCTATGAAAAGGGACTAGTGGTGGTGTTGACACGTCAGGGGGAGTTGGGCTTTATAGGGGATGATGCTGGTAAAGGCCCAGTCTCGGGCCCTAAACAGCAGTCCTGAAGGAGTAAGGTATATTGCCCCAGATGCCCAACAAACTCTTCAAAGATTTGGGAGAAAGTAACTGGAGATAGGGATGGCCCCCCTGAGCTCAGAGCTGGGACTTCTGAGCCCAGAAAGGACCACAGCCCTGGGTTTCCCGGCAAGCTCCTGGCCAACACCTAGAACTCAGGGTCCCAGCTCCCAGCCAGTTCACACAGAGGTCCCTGGGCACTGTCCAGGGGAGAAAGGGGGCAGGCCCTGGCCCACCCACAGCAGGCAGGGGTGGGAAGGTCATTACTAGAGGGGAAGGGAAGCCATTCCTGAGGCAGTGGGGTGGCCCAGTACCCACTTGGGGTTCTCCTTTACTGTGTCTAGGCATGACTGCTGGATGGAGGGTGGCATTCAGAGAAGCCTGAAGCCCTGTGAGGGCCAGGTGAGAAGGAATCAGAGGCACAGCTGCCATCAACCCAAGAAGAGCCTGAGCCAGCCCACATGGCACTTTGTGTATTGTAGGAACAGGTGCTCCTTCCCCTGAGTGGACACAACCCTTGCCAGGATGCACAGCCTGGTTAGCAATGTGCCAGCTAGATTCCAATCTCTACTTGCCCCTTGGTCCAGCTGCCCTTGTGCAATGTGTAACCTGCCCAACTGCACATGGCAGCCCTGGCCCAGATCCTGCCCAGGCTATACCTGTCACTGCACCCAGGCTTCCCAGCTAAGAGGGACCTTCTCACCCCTTCACACTGCCCATGCCCCCAGCAGGATGGAGTCTTTCCCAGCACACCTGACAGCTGGCCTCACTGGGTCCTCAGTCTCCATACCCCCCACTGGCCCAGACTTACCCACCATGTGCTTGCGCACGTGGGCCATGGTGTAGAACTTCTTCTCACAGATTTCACATGAGAACTTCTTCTCTGCATAGCCGTGCACGATCTTGTTGTGCTCATGGAGGGACCAGAGCTTCTTGAAAGCTTTGCCACAAGTCACACACTGCAGGGTGAAAGGACTTTAGGCCCTAGATCCTGTTAGAACTGTGTGATCTTGGTTAAGTCACTGCCCCTCTCTGGGCCTCAGTTTCCCCACCTAAAATGAGCTGATGAGAGAGGATCAACTGGGAGCTAGGGAAGGTAATTCCCTGAACACTTACAGCCCCATCCCAGGCCTTGGAAGTCCAACTAGATCAGAGGTCACCTTTTTTAGGTTGACCCTCTCCCCCACCCCATTGCCATGCTCACTTCAACAAGACCTTCCAAAGGCCTCAACCTGCATCTCTGTACATAGAGGAGACAGACAACTTGTTGAAGACCTGCTACATGTATGGAGGGCCATGCACTCAGTTCACAGAGAAACCCCTTTTACATAACAGGTCCCGGCAGACCTGGGGGGCATTCTGTCTGCTGCCTCTCCCTGCTGGGACCCATGCCCCAACATCATAAGAGACCTCTGAGGGGATGGATCCCAAAGGGGCAGTCTGGGGAGGACTGCAGAAGGGACCAGGTCCTATCAGGCAATGGAGGGTGGTGAGAACCTTGGAGACCAAACCCCTCTCCCTGCTCCCCCTGGGCCCTGGTCATGCCCAATGTTCCTGGTTGTCCTCTGTGGGACATCTCCCTCACCCCCCATAGGGTTGCAGGCTAGGCCAGGGCTCAGATAAAAATTGGGACAGGGTGCCCAGGTCAGAAGGGGGCACAAGTTTCTCTCTCTTTCAGGAAGGAGGCTTAGGTGTGCGGCTGGTGGAGAGCAGAAGGGCAGCCCAGTTGGCAGACAAGTACGAACAGGTGCTTGAGGGTGGGGCAGGTTACCAGGGAACCCCCAGGTAACTTTCTTTACAGGGTGCTGCAATTAGCAATTAGCTTAGGCAATTAGCACCCACCTACCTGCCCTACTGTCTCCTGGACAAGAAAAGATAAAAACCACCTCTAAGGAACCTGGCTGGCACAAACCAACTTAGGTTGGCCCAAGGCCAGGCAGCTAGCCCAGCTCCCCAGATCAGCCCCAGGAGCCCCTGCTCCTCCCAAATTTCTCATGCAGGGCCTTTTCCCTAGCCCCAGGCCAGCTGGCTCTCCAGAGAGCTGACTGCAGAGGCTTCCTCCTGCTGTGTCACCCTCAGCTCTACAAAGCACCTTGGTGGAAATTTGAAAGGGGTGCCCCTTCTTGGCAAACCCCTCCTTCCTATGTGGGTGCTTTTGTGCAGGGCACAACCTGTGAAACTATGCAGTGGCCCTGCTGACCTTCCTGCAGCCTAGGAATTTGCTAGAACACTGTCTGACTCAACTTCCAAATTGCTGACTGTCCCCCTGACCTCATCTCCTGCCTAGACAACTCTCTGCTGTCACTGTCCCAAGTCTGTGCTCCTCTTTGCCCTCTCACCAAGGGTACTGTTTGTTCCAATCCTTTCTGCGCATCCTCTCCATATGCCAAGGCCCAGCTTCATCCACCTCTCCCAGGAAGCCCTCCTTGATGCTCCAGCTGCCCCTGAGCCTCCCACCACTTGAGAACCTGGGTCCTGCCCTCCTTACTCACACTGGGGCTGGGGGTCCGCCTGTGTGGGGGCTATATCTTGTCTCCCCAGGGAGGGTGGCGCTGGGCCAGGCCTGCCAACTGTATGGCAGCAGGAGCAGCAGGAAACTGGTGGCCGGAGCCTAGTTCTGGCCTGGCGCAACCTGGCTGGCTGTGTGGCCCCAGCTAGCCATCTGCCCCGTCACCCATGGACCCCGCTGGAGGCCCACCTGGATGTTGCGCTCGCAGTCCGTCTGCCGGTGCAGCAGCAGCTCACTCTCCAGCAGGAAGCGCTTGCCACATTGGTCGCAGATCTGCATGCGGCTGTGGGTCACGTTCATGTGTTTCTCCAGGTACCAGCGGTTGTTGAAGACACGCGGGCACTTCTGGCACGGGTGGTGCTGCTTCTCCTCCAGCTTCACCTTGGCCCCCAGCCCGTCGGTGGCAGGCAGCCCTCTGGCCGGTGCAGCGGCCACTCCCGGGGGTGGCTTTGGCCGCTTCCCACCCCCTGGGCCGGCTGCCTCGGGCTCAGGGCTACCCGGACGCCGGGCATTCTCCCGGGACCGCGTGGCCATGCGACCAAGGGGAGGGGGGTCCACCCGACTGCCCCGGCGCCCCCCGGGCCCTGCTGGCACCTGCCTGCCCCCAGCCTCCCCCTCCTCTTCCTCCTCCTCTTCTGAGCTCTCTTGATCCTGCTCACTGTGCCCTTCCTCCTCCTCCTCCTCTTCCTCCTCCTGCTCGCTGTGCCCTGCCTCCGCCTCATCTTCCTCGTCTCCCTGACTGCCACCCTCCTCTTCCTCCTCCTCCTCCTCTCCTCCGCTGCCCCCACCCTCTTCCTCCTCCTCCTCTTCCTCCTCCTCCTCCTCGTTGTCCTCCTCCTCGTCCTCCGAGTGTCTCTGTAGCCCGTCCTCCCGGCCCAGCACCATGGTGGCCGGGCCCGTGCCAGTGCCCGGCTTCCCCTCGGGCCCAGTGGACACGTGCAGCGTCTGGTTGTTGAGGTTCACCTCCACGATGATCTGGGACTGCTCCCGGCGGCTGTAGGTGCCAGAACCCCCCAGCTCTTCCTCCAGCTCCTCCCCGCCCTCCAGCTTGCACAAGGTGGCCGGGGGCCCGCTGGCCTCCTCGACACTGCCCTCCTTCTCCTCCTTGAAGAAGGGCTGCGTGGGCCCAATGGTGGTAGGCACGGTGCCACCAGCAGCCCCTGCCCCGTCTTCAACGCGCACTGAGTAGGGGTCAGGGCCCTCGCGGGCGTAGATCTTGGGCAGGCCGGGGACGTCGGCCTCCTGCTTGATGTCGCAGTAGTAGGGTGGTGCGGCCGGGGTGCAGCTGGTGGCTGGCTGGGCCAGGGCCACTGCGCTGGGGCCTGGTGAGCCGAGGGAACGGGCGTCCAGCAGCTCCTGGCAGGATGCGGCGATGTCGGCCATCTGCAGCAGTGAGGCGGCACTGAGCACCTCGTGGACGTTGGCCGCGTTGACCAGCAGCTTGGACGTGTAGATGAAGTTGAGGATCTGCTGCAGGCCGCCCGGCGCCAGCGCCTCCAGGGACAGCTCCACTCGCTGCAGCTGCTTGTTCTGGGTGAAGAGCGAGTGGAAGAACTGGCTGTAGGCGGCCAGCACGCCCTTGTGGGCCGGGAAGACGCTGTGCTGAGGTACCAGCACGAGGTCCACGTCGCACAGGTCGGGCTGGAAGAGGCGCTGCTCGTTCAGGCGGCCCATCAAGCAGGCGAAGTGCAGCGCCACGTCCTCCACCAGCGAGAACTCGGCCGCTGGTGAGTCGGTCGTCTTCTCAACCAGCAACTGCGGGAGTGGAGAGCGCAGGAGAGGGTCACGGCCAGCAGGCCCCAGCCCACCCCCTGTGGCCCACCCTTCCCCAGTGGCGTCCACCATCGGGAAGGCAGCCTATCACGGAGGAAGAGCCGAAGCTCAAGCAAGGAAGTGGGGGAACAGGGGTTCAACCTCAAATCAGCTATCCCTTGGAGCTCAGACTCCAACCGTGGCTGTCTGAGGCCAAAGATCAGCTCCTGGATTGGTTAACTAACTTTTCTGGGCATCTGGCTCTTCCCCTGTGAAAAGGGAAGGGAAAAAAGGACAGGTAAGGACTGGGAGGACAAACCTTCCTGGTTTGCCCAGGACTAGGGGTTTCTAGGGATATGGACTTTCAGTACTAAAACCAGGGCAACTCCAGGCAGACTGGGATGGGTTGGTCACCCTAGTAGGGACCCAGGCACTCCTTCAGCATTTCCTGAGCTCCCACTGTCTGCAGCGCGGTGGATTCTCCTCCATGGTCTCTCACACATACAAATACAACCAAGCCTGCCTGACTCCACGCACCTCAAAAACAGACATCAGACTCACTCACAGCTCAACCTACAGCACCCCTGGGGGCAGCACCTGAGGGAACCTGTCACCTCACCAGCAGGGGGCCTCAAGGCCTCGACCCCAAGGCCTGCAGAAGTAGAAGACTCTGTGAAGATATCTGTGCCCTGCATATAACTTCTCCTTGCCCTGCTCCCACTGCCCTGCCTGAGGAGGCCAGTGAGGTCCAGCCAGGCCCTCTTCATTCAGCCAGAGCTGGACCAGCCACCCTGCTACCCTGCCTGTGACCTCAGGTGTGATGACCCCACACCCCCACCCAGGAGTTCTGTGAGAATGGGGTTGGCAGCTGTTATCTGTCCACCATGCTTGGAAGCAGGAGGCCCCCAAGGTGGCCCCAGGCCCTTTGCCCACCAGGCCTCCAGGACCCCTGGTCAGGGATGGTCCAGGTTGGGGATGGCCCTGTCTTGGGGGTCATACTACCTGGGGCCTCTGGAGCCTCACAGTGGCCCTCAAAATCCAATGGCTCAGACTCTCAGGCCCTTGGGCCACATCCAGTACCTGTGAATTGCCCAGAATAGGAGCCAGCTCAATCATTCTCCGCCCTATCACAGTGTCCTCCCCAAATGGTGCACAGCACAAAGAAGAAGCCCACTCAGTCTCTTGCACAGGGTCCAGGGTCCCACACCCAGATGTTCAGTTAATATCTGTTGACAGATATTATCTGGGCTGGACCAAACCCTCCTGGTTCCAGGTTCTGGTCTTCCTCAGCTCTGTCCTCCCATACCTGAGGGATGCCTTAACCCACAAAGCCATCCACTCCCCACCCTCCTCCAGCACCTCCCTGCAGGCCCCAGGTGAAACTCCAGCCCCCGCCCCCCATGCCAGCTCCACCACCCAGGCAGCAGTGGTCCAGACTGGTGGGTCTGGTGTACAAGCTCACCTCTTCAGGAGCCTGAATGGAAATCCACCCACCCCATGCCCTCTCGGATCCCAGGTCTGTCCAGGCCTCTGGCCATGGATGCCATTTTCCTTGAGTTCTTCCATCGTGCTCCTCTCTCCTCAGCCAAGAAGCCGCCATCTGCCCCTCTCCCCTAGGGCTGCTGGCCTGTCTAGACTCTGCTAACCTAATGGGGACATGACACCAAGTCCCTCTCATCTCCCTCCTCTGATTCATCTTCTGGCTACCAACCCCTCTACTGCACAGATGAGAAAACCGAGGCTCATAGCGGGAGGGTCCGAGAGCACACAGCAGCAGAGACCCTGGATCCCAGCTCTGCTAAGGCCACCCCCTCCCCTCTGGGCTGAACACTACGCCATGAGGCTGGATTTCTTGGTCTGTGATGACTTATAAAACAGGAGGAGATGGCTGCGGATCCTCCCACCCAGGGGACCAGCTGAGCTTCCCTAGGCCCCACTAATACCCCAGCAATCCCTGCCTTCCTCCCCGGAGCCACGGACACCTGCAGGTCAGTGAGGGGTTTTGGTCCAGCTTGGGTTGTAACAAGGCTCCTTAGGGCTTCCAAAAGCCAGAAAATGGCAGGAGAAGTGACCTGGATAAGGGCTTGCCAAAGTCAGGCCTGTGGGTGGGAAGCCCATCCAGGTTGCAGGGCCCCAAACCACTCTGCTCCCTTTCACAGGATGCACTCCAGTGTCCACCTGCCATAGGGAGAGAGGAATAACCAACTTTCCCATGAGAAGGTCCTGCCCCGGCTGGCCACAGCAGGAGAGGGGTTAGCATGATGGGGGGGGGGGGGAGCAAAGGCTCCATTTCCAAGACAGAAGGTCCAGGCAAGTCACCCCCTGCTTGCCCTTGAGGGGCCTGAGAACCACACCACCAGACTGAACTCCCTCAGCAGGACATACAGATGTTGCCTGAGTCCACAACTGGTCCCCTCCCAGGCAGTGCCCACCAGTTGTGCTGGCCTCCCTAGCCAGGTGTGCAGTTCCCTACAGCTGGGGACACCCCTCCCATCTGGTTGTGCCAGCTGTAGCCACAAACCCTCTCTCCCATCCCCTGGGGTCCAGGCCACCCCAATCTGGCTAAGATGCAGGACCAAGAGAGTGGCCAGGCACCTCCATTGCCAGGGGGCTTCATGCCTTCAAATCCTCTTCCCCAAGCCAGGCTGAGGGAAGCCAGGTACCAGGGATACCTGCAGAGGCTGCCCACCAGGGTCAGAGCCTTCTACACCTGAGGGGTACCTTGCCTCACAGCCACAAGGCCATCAGCTTCCACTCTGCCTCAGGCCTCCCTGGACAATGGAAACCCCCAGCCACCCATGCCATTACTTCCAGAGCCCAGGAAGCAGTGGGTGGGCCCAGACTGGGTGAGGGGGCATAGGTCTATGACCTCAGGCCCCTCCTTTGGAAGAGTCTACGCTAGCCTTCTCTGTGTTCATGCACACCCCAGCTACAGTTTCCACTACAGGCAACAGGCCCAGAGAGGGCCGGGGACCGGCCCAAGGTCACACAGGAGTTTACAACGGAGATGCGGGCACCCCCTGCCTCCACCCCCAACTTGGCTCGGAGGGTCCCGAAGCCCCCCAGGCAGGGCGGCTCCAGCGCCCACGTGGCCTGAGGCCCGGGCGGGAATCCGAGCCCCTCTCTTCCCGCATTACCCAGCCTGAGGGCGGCGCCGTCCCGGACGCTGGGAAGCGCCCCCCTCCGTCTGTGCCTAGCATCCCGCGCCGGCGCCCCAACCCCAGGAATTTAACCCCTCTCCCCGCCGAGGACTGTGCCGTTGCGCCGCATTCCCGGCCCGCGGTGATCAAGGATTGGGGGATAGAAGGGCCGAGGAAGGGGGAGCATCCCTCGAGCCCCTTCACCTAGAGCCCGCCGGCCGCAAGCTTTGGAGGGCACAGCGGGCAGGTGGGCGGATAAGCGGGGGGACAGGCAGGGCCCTGCGTACCATGGTGCCGTGGCGCTGGGGGCTCACAGGGCCCTGCGTAATCGCGCTGCCCCCGGCGGCCGGGCCGGGGCCGCTCCATGAAGCGCCGCGCTGGGGGTCGCCCCCGCGCTGGGCCCCGCGACCATGGCCCCGGGGGGCGCGGCCGGGCGGGCGGAGGCGCAGGGCCGCGGTGAGTCCAGCAGCCGAGCAGCTGCGGCCCCAGAGCCTCGGGCGCGGCGGGCGGGGGGCGCGGGGCGCCTATTGGAGCCGGCGCGTCAGCTGGGGCCGCCGTCTGGCCGCTTAAAGGGCCAGGCCGCCGTGTAAGCCGGCGGGGGGCGCGGATACGCGTGGTGTGCGCCGCCTGGGTGCAGCCCGCGTTGCCTGGAGCTGCCGGGGCCACCCAGCCATCCCCCCATTGCTTGTTTCCGAGCAGATGGACCGCGGCCCCACCCTGCCGCGCCCAGCCCCCTTTCCCAACGGGAAGTTCATCCCCGAGTCTAACCTCGGTGCCCTCCAGCTGTACCACGGGGGGTTGGGGGTGCGCGGTTGGAGGCGGCCCTGGAATCGGGAAGCTGGGCGTTGGAGAGGCGGCTTCCACCTGCTCCTCTGAGCGACCCCACGCTGAGGGACCGAATCTCCGCGCCCCCAGCCGCATACACCACACACTCTCCCCGTCTGGGCTTCTCTGACCTGGGGGAGAGTCTGGAGTCCCCAGCTTGTCTAGGTCTTTCCCTTTCTTCCCCGAAGGTTGTCCAGGGTGGCGCAGAGCTCATTTTGCTCTGTGCTTTCAGGATTTAGCTCCAGTCGACCCATACCTACCTGGTGGCCTCCTTTGGCTGTGGGGATCAAATCCTTAAGGTGACTGTCCGAGGGCCGGTTGCTGGCAAACTGAGGAGTGGAGGCCAGAGGCCCAGGCCCCAGTGCTTGCCTAGCCGTGTGACCTGACCACTGCTGAGTGGCCTCTCTGCTCAGCTTCTGCTGGAAAGATGCTGCCAGGCCTGCGGAATGCTGTGCTGGCATGGACACCCGTGGGGGCAGGGGGCTGGCTGCACTGGCAGGAGGCTGCAGAGGAGCACTGCCAGGCTGGGCAGGCAGCAGAGTGGGGGCAGGGGGTGCTGGACCTGCCAGGGCCCAGGTGGTGGATGCACCATTGTGGAGAGGGAGCCTCTGTGGGTCTCATGTGTGCCCATGTCATCACCCAAATACATTCCTGTCCTGAACCCACCTCCCCCCACAACTCTCTCCCATCCCAGGCTGGCTGCTGCCCCATCCTTGGTCACTCTCAAATTGCCCCCACCCTAGCAGTACCATACAGCACCCCAACCCCTCCCCACACGTGTGAACATGTGCTTACAAGGCCATGCCAGGGGCAGCATTTCCCCCTGGGTATGCCACCTCACTCATGAGTGGGCAAGGACCCCAGGGTGTACTCAGGGTGACTTGGTTCCAGGTAGGAAAAGCAATGCAGCAGAAGTCAGGGTCCTAGGCAGGCTCCATGGTAGAACCTGGTGATCTAATGCCATCGGATTGCTAGGGGCTCCTCAAGACCCCTAAGGCCATCCCAGAGCCAGGGAGAAAATGTCTCAGGGCAGAGATGAGGGTGAACAAAGAGGGCCAAGAGGAAGAGGAGGAATGCATGTAACCAGATGGAAGGTGAGGAGAGAGACCTTGGTGGGCAAAGGGGTGGGAATGGAGAGGAAGGGGCACAGAAGGGGAATGGGGGGCCTAAGTGAGGAGTGGGGAGCTGGGGCAGCTGGGGGACTCCTGACAGCCCCTGCAGACATCCTGCTCCTGTGAGGCCATGGTGGTTGCACAGGAAGCTGACTCGGCTCCCAGGGGCCTTAGGCTAAGGCCAGGCCATGGTGGCCTACCTGCTTCTGGCTAGCCTTAGGGCTACCCTGCCTCTTCCTCCCACCCAGCCCACTTCTTCCTCTGCCTTGCTGTGGATCCTCACTGACTTGGAAGGTGTCAAGGGAGGGCCCATTGGTCAGATGAGGACATCGAGGCCCAGAGAGGGACAAGTCACACAGCCAGGCACCAGCATCAGGAGCCAGGATTAAAGAGAGGCTAGGATAGAGTAGCCTCACCCATGTCTGGGAGGAACCTGGCAGAGAGAGGCTGCACAGGACACGGCTGGGCCCACTTCTCAGCCAAAGAGAGTCAGTCTTGGCTGTGACAGTCAAGCCAGAGGAGATGGAGGCCGGGTGAGAAGGGAGCGGATGGACAGGGGTTGCTCAGTGTCCCTGAAGGTTTCAGCTGCCCCCCTTTTGCTTCTCTGGCCTACACAGCCCATCTGCCAGGGGAGCCCTGGGCCCTCTAAGAGGCTGTTGGCATGTGGATCACCTTTAACTTGGCAGGAAGGAGCCGTCTGTAGAACTCAGCCCAAATGGGGCAGCTCAGAGCTGAGGCCTGAAAGTTGAGTGAACATTAACTAGAGCAAAGAGGGAGAGAAAGGGCACTCCAAGCAGAGAACAGCACCTGCAAAGGCCAGGAGGAAGGCAATATAGTTTGTTACTTGCAGGAAATTGGAGGCAATTTGGTATAGCAGTTAAGATTCTTCTCAGGTGGGAGTAGCTGTACAAAAATAGCCAGATTTGCTCTCCTGGCCATGGCCTCTCAAGTGGAAACTAGGAAGAAGGGCCCCGAGCCTGGGTCCAGGCAGATGCTGATGCCAGGAGAGGGGCATGCCATGGCAGTTGCACACCTGAGGGGTCAAGACAGGTTTCCTGGAGGGGGTAGAGCAGGTCTGGGTCTTGGGGGACTGGAGATGGGGATACAGGCCAAAACTACATATCCCAGGGGTACCCAGGTGAACCCCTGCCCTGACAGGAGTTTGTAGAGATGGGAGAGTTTGGTGATCCTTCAGGTATTTAGGGCTGGGTACTCAGGTCAGCAAAACCATGCCCCTGCCTCTAGAGACCAGCTCACAGGTTTTCTAAACCTCTGTAAGTATCTATCCTCTTTTCTTTTCCAAGACAAGGGGGAGGTGGGGAAGCCAGACACAACGCCTTTGACAAAGGAACAGCCCAGGCTGGGTATGATATGTGTGTGTAGGGGACAGGGAGTTGTGGGTAGAGTGCAGTGCCCTGGAAGATGTGGAGTTGTGGAGAACTACAGAGAACAGAATAGACAGTGCTCGACAATGGGAGACCTTGACTTGCACAGAATGGGGTCAGTGGGGTGGCAGGCAAGTTCAAGCTATCTGCCAGGGTGCTGCCCTAGGGCCCTGCAGGGTGGGGTGGGTTGGAGGGGCTACTCCTCTGTTCTGCCTCAGCTGAACCCTGCTCTAATAGGTTGCAGCTGCCTGCGGGAGGAGGCCGAATGCAAACCAGCAGTTGCCTGGTTCTCCCTCAGCATAAGCATCAGAGCCTTGGTATTCAAGGCCTTCCCAATAGTTTCCAAGCCCTCCTCTCTCCCTGTTAGTTCAAGGGACTAACACTTAAACCTCTCAATAGTGACTGCACCTGGCCTTCCACATGCACCCTTGTGGGATGTCTTTGCTCCTCCTCCAGGCAAGGCCCAGGGGCCACTGCCCCAAGTCACTGTGATGGATGCTTGGTTCTAGAAGGCACCTGACACCCTGGGTCACTCCTTTCCTTTTACTCTGATGTCCTCATGGCTCTAGGCTGGTGAAAGAGATGTGATGCTTCTCAGGCCAGCCTGAGTTCTGCAGTCTATGAGACTCAGTTCAGACTGCAGAACTGCAGCTGTAGGCTGATGGGCCACAGATGGAAAAGGGTGGCTCTGGGGTCTTCAGGAGCAAAGTGCTTGCCCTGGCCTCCCACCCCTTTGTGTCTGATGCCACAGTAGGATCCCCGTGCCTTTGCACTCAAGAGGCATTGACTGGAGCTTTCCAGGCTGGCCTGAGATGAGCAAGTGCCATATCCTTTCAGGGTATCCAACCCCTCTTGCCACGGGGCAGGATTCACTCTCCCTAACACCTCCACCTTGACTCCTGAGAGGATGCTCCCTGCCAAGCAGAAGCCCTCCTCCTGGTACCCTTCTCGGCTCATTCTATCCCAAGTCCCTCATGGAACGTCAGACTCTCACCTCTTACTATAGGCAGCAGAGTCGATTCCCTCTTCTAAGCACCAGAGCCCTCTGGAAATCTGAGTCCAGTTCCTAATACCCTGAGAGGCATGGCTTCCAGGTCCCAAGCTGGCCACACAAATTGCAGCTCTCCTCTTTGAGGCTGAACACTTGCCACTGGGCTTCTTATTCTAACACCAAATAGAGCCTTCTCTCCCTTCCAAACAGTGATGTCTAGTCAGTGCCCATGGTTTCTTGAAAGAGGGGCATTTTCCTTGGATTGTTTTACTTCCTATTTAATGCTCAGTTAATTCAGAATATCCAAGACCAAAACTCCTGACACATTTTCTCTCCCAATACTGCCCTAATTGATCAAGATTAAAAGTCATACATTCAGATTTGACAATTTTCAGGAGTTGCCCGACGTGAGGGTCCTCTGTTAATTTAGAAAACTGAGTATCTCTTACAGTGATAAGTTATATGTATTCAGTAAGAAAATACAAATTCCTTTGAATTCTGAGAAGACAAAAGTTAATGTACTGCCCTGCAAATTCTCATGTGGATGCTAAAAACATCTCCACGACTGTTTTCTCTGGGAGTGCCTGCTGGGTGAACTGTTGTTAGGGAAGGGCTTGTGGAGGCTATGGGCAGTGTAGCAGGTAAATGTGCTGTCCCTAGTCAGCGACTGCAGATGGGATGGAACATAGTCCTTCCTCAGCAAAGACATCAATTTGCATTTTGTATACAGGTCACCTCTGCTGGATGATGACAACCAAGTCTGGAGGAAATGTGGAGTTTCTAGGTGGAGAAAGACCAAGCACCATTACTGCTTATCTGTGGAGGATAACGTCTTTGTCTGCAGTTCTCTAACTCCACCTCCTGCCCCATCATCACTCAGCTAGAGGAAGAAAGGAGATGCGAAGAAGGAAGCCTCTTCACTGGCTGGGTCAGCAAAAAGATGTTTTCTTCTCCATCTCAGAAAGACTATTTGAAGCCTGGAGGAGTAAAGAAAGAGGAGACATACACAGACTCAGACTTAGACTAAGTATGTATTTTAATATCTACAAGGTCCCACTTTCAAGTTGTAGGGAAATTGAAGCGTATACAAATTAGACATTGTTGATAGGTATGAAAGTATTTTCTACAGTTCTGAACACTACCAACTATCATATTTCATTTACAGTAAACAGGACATTATAAAAACAGCCCAATAATGCATTTTCTATTAAGAAACACAATACACAACATAATTCAATTTTATTCAAAAATAACTTCAAAATATAGAACAATCCTCTTTAGGAAAAGAAAGCTATTTCTGGAGTTCACTTCAATAAACACACAAGCTGAATGATACAGCTGAGGGCTGTACTTTTCCATGGAGAAAATGAATGAGGCTGGGGGATGGGGGAAGGTACCTTTTCAGGACAAAATTCCACCCACAGCTGAATGGGCTGGGCAAAGTTACTCCTGTGATTGGCAGAATTCTAAACATCACCCCCACCCAACCCTCATTCCACACCTTAATCCCCAGAATCTGTGACTAGGATGAGCTATCACTCCTGTGATTATGTTATGTTATATGGCATAGCTGAACCTTAAAATAGGGCGATTATCTGGGTGGGCTTGATCTAATCATATGAACACCTAAAACAGAGGAGAAAGGCAGAGAGATTTGAAGTGTGAGAAGGACTTGACAGCCCATTGCTAGTTAGAAAATGGAGGAGACCATGCAAGAAGAAATGCGGTGGCTTAGAGAGCTCAGAAGCCCCGGCTGACAGCTAGCAAGAAACGGGAAACTCAGTCCTCTTGCCACAATTAAGTGAATTCTGCCAAAAATCTGAATGAACTTGGCAGCAGATACTTCCTCAGAAACTCCATAAAGGAATGTTGCTCTGCCCATCCTTGATTTCAGCTTTGTAAGACCCTGAGGAGAAAATCCAGCCATACCATGCCAGACTGTTGGCCTACAGAAGTGGGTATTGTTTTAAGCCACTAGTTTGAGGTCATCTGTTACATGGCAATAGAAAACGAATACATTTGCCCAAGGGTAACTTTTCTTAACCTAATTAAGTATATCTGGCAGTTTTCTGTTTGGATTCTGAATTTTTTTTCCCCTACTGAGTATTATTAAAGCAATATTCTCCTTTGCAGGTAACTTTTGAAAACTCTTGGTATCAGTCATGTTGTTTTGTATTCAATAGAAAGTATTTTTTGTTTGACTTAAAAGTCCTATTTTATAATGTACTATCAATTTGGGAAACAACTGACCACCTATCCGTTTACGCACCTTTTTATACAGGTGATGGTTTTAATATGTCCCAGGTCAGCTCTCCATCATCAAAGGCTGTCAAAACCCTCCAAATGACGACTCTTTCCCACTGCCCAAATACACCAGGCAAGGCCTGGGGTAGGAAGGCATAGAGTTCTACGTGAAACATCCAATATGAATTTCTTCTGCATAAATGGATTAAACTGGCACTGTGGTGATTAAGTACACTTGGGGGAAAAATCAAACTAAAGATTAAAAATACACACCAGTTTTTACAGCTCAAATTAATTTTGGAGGAACTACCCAAAGTCTTGAAAATGTGTAATTTATGTAGTATCTACACCTGTCTTCCCCTGTCTGCTGTCCTAGGTTTACTCATGTTGTGCCAGACTCCATGGAGTCAGCCTGGGTCATGGTGGAAGCAGGAAAAGCATGTTGGTGCTCAGACCACTTGCATCACTGCTGCGGTATAGCCCTGTCTTGAAAGCCCTGCAAAATGTCTCCAGGACAGTGGCAAATTCGATTTCAGTGATTTTCCTCAATCCACTATTCCAGAGGCACACACATCAGTTATGTGCAGCAAAAGAGGGTGGCCACTCAACCCATTATGGCAATCCTGCCTGCTCTAGGGGGCCCCTGGCCCACCTCTGTGCTTGGGAGGAGCCCCCCAAAACAGTCAAAGTGGAGGCAACTCAGAGGGAACCATTTTTGGTGCCAGTGAATTAAAAAAAAAAAATTTACTTTTCTCTTATGGTTTCTAATGTATGGTATATAAGAACAATGCTTAAAGAGGCACCAAAAGGTACCAAGCACCAAAGCATGAACTGGAATAGAATTGCAGAATCTGAACTTCTGATAGTATTTATTAAAAAGCACATAAAACATTAAGTCCTTAGGGACAGTGCAGGTATTTACAGTTAAGGCCGATTTATTCTCCTTAACAGTGCCCTCTAGCCTGAAGTAGCGCAGACAGGGGGCTGTATTCAGATGACCACTTTCCTGATCCTCTGAGACAGCAAAGAGGTAAGTAATAAATTAAGAACTCCAGAGCCACTGCCTTATACTCCTGGCTACCATCAGTATCACTTCTGGGTGGTTTGTTTTTAGGAACACATATGTACAAGACTCTGTGTAATGTGTATATAAATATTTGGCCGCTTTTAACAGTTCTTCACAGCTCTAAGCTTGGCAGTATATATGCTAAAACCTGAAAAGCAGGCAAAAAGAATCTGGAGGATTCTTAGGAAAATATGAGATGGAGAAAAAAGAGTCTATCTAAAATAATAGTCAAAATTATCCTTTGATAAATTTCATGATTTCTTGATTCAAGAAAATGAAATATTTCCATAGTTAGCTACTGTAAAATGTGGATAAAAATATTTCTAGGAGACATATCTGTGTATTTTAAATACTTCTGCGCACATGTAAATAAACAAGTAACAACTACAAAGTGTATCTATCCTTGAAATTCAACTCTAATATTGAAATAGAACAAAAGACCGCCATTAGGTTTCTTAAACTTTTAAGTCACCAGATATTTACAAATAAGATATAATTAGTATATATATATAAAAAGACATTTTCAACTATATCTGCTGCTTTCACTTGGGCTCCGGTGATGAGAGTAACTTCGGTCACTTTCACTGTCAGAGCCGTAAGATCTACAACTCCTGTATAAAAAACAAAACAAATATACAAAAACCTTTTAACTGTCAAGCCTTTGGATTCTTCTTGTAGCTTCTTTTTTAATACTAGTGGCTTGAAAACATTACTGATGTAGCACAGCACAGTGGGGAGACTAAGGGGAAACAAGGATGTTTTAAATGACAAATGGTAGTAGTATCAAGGTTAAGATAAAATCAAGAAATGTCACATCTTGGAAAATGATCTGAAATCTGTATGTACAAATGAGCAAAATAACTTTCCATGTTACCCAAAATGAACACTGATATTTGATTAGGCTGTTTGAGGAAATAAGAGGGGAAAGGTACATGAAGAGAGATTCCAAGGAAATCAAAATGGGGATCCAATGAGGGGTGGAGGTGAGGCTGGGCACGGACAGGATACTGAGAGTCAAGAAGACCTGGTTATGGTCACCACTCAGTTTTTGTGAAAAATATTCACTGAGAGCCAGTCACTATGTCAGAAACTGGGCACCAAAAAAAGCGGACAAACTATAGTTCCTCAGGGCACAAGTATAGTCAGGCAAGACAAAAAAGTTAAAGAAATGAGAACCCCAGGAGGAACAAGGGCTGTCTTAGAAGCACATAGGAGGGGCCACACTCTAGGGTTAGCAGCCTGGGAAGGCTTCCCAGGGGCAGTGGGTCAAAGTGGAGACCTGCAGGGTAGGTGGGAATTGGCCATTCCAGGGGGCAGGAGGAGAGATGGTGGCATGGGCTTATGTGTCTTCAGGCAGAAGCAAAGGTTCCAGCACATCAAGGGAGGGAAGCCAGAAAGAGCCCTCGCCAGAAGTCAGTAAGCGGAAGGGCCCTGCATGTGATACTCCAGAGCCTGACCTGAGGGCAGCTGGGAGACCTTAAAGGGTTTCAAGAAAAGGAGTGTCCAGACCACACTGACATCTGACAAGTATCACCACAGCTGCAATGGATGGGGGAGGGCAAGACCAGAGGCTAGCAGGAAAGGGACATTACCAAAAAAATTACCATAAAAACCTGTGTAATACTAGCTTTTAAACCTCAATCCTGCCTCTGAAGCATATGACATTTTATAATTTTTTTTTTAATTTAAAAAATTGACACACTGCTTTGCTCTTTGTAGCAACTAGCTCCATTTAAGGAAGTGGGCCTTGATTTGGTGGCCATCTGTCTTTACTCCTTCCAAAAGAAATGCTTGTCCAAGGACGCATGAATATTTAAAAACCCGTTTTAGATTAAAACATTAACAATAACCAACAAACATTACTTGGCAGCTCTTAACACAAAGGCCACTTTTAATAGCTGTCCATGTGCTGTTGAAATACTGGAAGAGAAAGAAGTATTTCCGTCCCCAGAAGGTTACACTTTCTCTTTCACTTCCAAATACCCACAGTAACCCATAGTGGTCTAAAGGAGAGATACCCACCTGGACCGCCTATTGTAACTTCTGCCTCGGTGGTAACTGTCACTTCTCTGGCTTCTACTTCGACTCCGACTCCTGCTATAGTAGCTATCGTAAGTGTAGGACCTGCTTTAATAGCAACAACAAACACTCAAGTTTCCCATACAAATGCTTGTATATCCCATTTCTTTTTAGGGTCTTAATTAAGAGTGTTCTAGTTCAGGACGTGGGCACTACATACAGTGTGAGGATACATTTGTCTATCAAGTACTGTGGAAACATTTAACAATTGCTCCAAATCAGATTATGGGTATTAAACAGAAAAATATCACAACATTAATACCAAGTTAGTTTAATTGAGGCTGGTGGATCTTATTAGGCAAATATCTTCAACAAATACCTGCCATTACAATTTGACATGGTCACTTCTGACACTTGAGTATAATGGACTGAAATAAAAATTGTTGAAAAGACCTCATTTAGAAAGGGTATGATTTCATAAGAGAAATAATGTGTTCAAGTTATTCAATAAAAGGCAACACTTTGAATTAGGGTTTATAAAACAAGTCTTTCAATTCTGCCCCTGCAGGTGGTTACCCAATCCCAGTCCATACCTGGACCGACTGTGGGGATCATACGAGCTGCTCCTGGATCTGCTCCTGCTGGACGTCCTAGTATCAATCACACACAAGACCATCATCTTGTGGCTCAGGGCAGGACAGGCTATACCAAAAATCTAGACATTTATTTGCCCACCAGGGTGAAAACACAGTGAAATCCAGAAGCTATATTTATATTTTCTTATCAAAGTATACTGGATTTTTTTTAAAAAAAAGCATACTCAATTTCATTCTGGGTGGGGAGGGGAAAAGGTCTGGACAGGTAGGCCACTTAAAAGCAAAGCAAGGCTGCAGCAGTGGTCCACACATCAGAGGTCAAAGAGGGTAAGAAGTAGGGAGAACTAGAACCCCACCCCCCCCAACCTTGGGCCCTTCTCTAAGATCTTCCTATCCTAATCTCTAACCTAAGCCCAGAGATGACTGAAGATGTGAACTTAGGTTACAGAAGATACTGTTGGGGGTGGAGGGTGGTGATGGAGGTTTTTAAATATCTTTACTGTTTCTCTTGCTTCACTCTGATAAGATCCCATTCTGGGAATAGCCAGCAAGAATTCCACTGTTCTTTGAAAGAAAGATGAGAACACAGGCCAGTCTGGTGTTCAGCAATGTCAGGATTCTCCTCCACAATACACTACTCTGCCTGTGCAACCCTTGAAAGGCAGAGAGGATGGAGGCCACAGTGCAGGGCGAGGACCACAAGCTCACCTATGACTTTTGTAACTGCGGTAGGAACTGCTCCGGCTCCTTGTGCGACCTCGGCTGTACCATCCTCTGCTCCGACTTCTTGAGTAGCTTCTTGACCTACAATTAAAAGAGTGGGGAAAAAAAATCATATTAATTTACCATGCTGTTAAGATTAATTACTGGTAGGGCAGGAAGGGGAAAACACAACAGGAGGAAAGGTCTTTGGGAAGTTCTCTTGTGAACTCCTCAAAGTGAGAACAACAGTGACAGCTAATGAGGCAATCCAGAAACAACCAGGGTTTAAATAGAACAGAATGAAATAGAGAAACTAGGAAAGGCTGGAACAAGTATGTTCAGAGAAGCTCTGTCTTAATAACAAAAAAGGAAATAATCCAAAACCCCATTAACAGAAGAAAGGGTTAAAAAAAAGACTGAGGCAGAGATGTATAGTGAAATATTCTAAAATAGGAAAATGATTGAACTACAGCTGCATGTATTAGCAGAGATGTATGTCTGGAACATTATGCTGAGTGAAAAAGGCAAGTGTAGAAGAAAAGAACATCTCCATGTAGTAGGATTTTTACAGAAAGTCAGAAAACATGCAAAAGCAACGCGGTATAGAAGCATCTGCGGTAAAACTATAAAGAAAAACAAAATTATAAACCAAAATTTAGAATAATGGTATTGGGAAAACCTACATCGGGTATGTAATGCTTATTTTTTAAGCAAGATGACAGGTACATGAATACCCATTACATCAATTTCATACCTTACTCATTTGTTTTTTTTTATAACTATTTAAATATTTAATAAAACAAAAAACTTAAGTAACAGAATTCTGCCCCTCTGTATTCACTTGGCTCCCAACCCTTCTCCTCTACTTTACACCTGTCATTCAGAGACAGAACAGATAGCCATATGTACAGGTTACCTATGTAATATCATCATAGATTTTATTCAATATGCACTTATGTTTTGGAGACAGGATCTGCTTCCACAGTTTATCTGCAAGAGAATGAATAGGTTATGTTTCGGGACTCTAGCCATTTACTTGACAAATGACTATAGGGCCAGATCCTGTGAGGTGACTGAAAGATGAGTGAAGACACAGTTCCCGACCCCAAGGAGTTCCCAGTCAGTAGGGGAGTCAGGCTCCAGTGGGCAACCAAAACAGGGAGGGCAGGGCAGTGCCCAGGCTTGGCCATCTCAGTCTGCTAGCATCAGCTGCATAACCTGGAATAAGTTCCTTAGCCTTTCTATGCCCCACTCTCTTCACTTATAAAATAAAATACCACCCACTCCATAGGCAAAAGTATGAGTAGTGCCCAGCATCACCAACAGCTAAGAGCTGTCTGAATATAAATGGAAGACAGTTATTACAGATTAAAAAAAAAAAAAAAAAAAAAATCTGGGTGAATGTAAAGAGAAGAAAAAGACAAGATGGGTAACTAGAAAGGAAAAAGTGGTCAAAGATTCTTACTATATTTTAAGTTCAAATGATGAAAAATCAAGCACCATATGATAAGGGCAATGAGTACCCAAGAGTCTGTGAGGTAAAACCATGAAATATTTACATGAAAAAGAAAAGATACAACCACTTACAAACTTCATATCACCATTACCAATTTTAGTTTTTAATTCTCATTTTCTGCTATGCTGAGGACAAGAGTAAGATACAAGTTGAAACTATCCCTCCACCCCTCAAATCTGAAGGTGATTATTTTTAGCATATCTTTTTTCCTGAATAAAGATCAACTGGAGGCATGCCTGGGGCAGGTAACTTTGCCTCTCTGGCCCTCAACTTCCACATGTGTAAAATGGAGGGTCAGAATAATGATCTCTAAGTCCTCTATATTTGGGAATTTAGGATTTTCTTCTAAAGCATCACTGATGGGCCAGAGAGCAGCTTCGTGCCTTTAAAGATGGAGAACTCACCACCTATCATGGCAACTCACTTCTGCAGCCAGAGAGCTTTAATTGATAGCAATGGTTTTTCACAATGAATCCAAATTTCATTCCCTAAAGCCCCCCCTCCCTATGTCCCCAATCTGCTCTCTGGGCCACACAGAACAAGACTTCTTATTCCCTTTCAGGTATTGGGAAATAGTGATCCTGTCCCTAACTGGTATTTTTTTCCCCAGCTAAACAGTAACAAACTCTCCCTGAGGAAAAAAAAGGGAAGGAGAATATTGCTCACCTATAAGAGGATGTGGAACTTCGAGACCGACTTCTTGAGTAGGAGACAGACCTTGTTCTGTGTCTTGATTTGGTTTCAGATTTACTTCGAGATCTACTTGGACTCCTGGACTGGCTACCACCATCCCGACTAGGTGTCTGCTCATCACTTGAACTCTCCCGGTTTCTTGGCCTCCGATTTAAACGAGCCGTCTTTCTTACTTCATCAAAGAGAGAACCAGGCCGAACTTTGTTTTTGCTCTTAATTTCTATTCTCAAGCCTTGTGGCTTCATTTCAGGCACAGCAGTCAAAGCCTTAACTTCCACAGCACTGGATGTGGGAGCAGCAGGTGCTGCCAGGTCCCCCACGCCTTGCAGGGGCTTCCATTTATTATCCATGAGGTTGACCAGGCTCTTCTCAGCTACCTCCCTCTTCACAGTACTTTCTACAGCAATAGCCAAGATGGCAGAACTGCTGTCCTGCTTCCCCACTTCACCCATCATTTTGCTTTCAGATATGCCACTTTCCTGTTTCACTACTTCTGCCTCCGGATGTTCCATCTGAGTATCCTGTGTTAGAACAGTGCCTATATCTGGGGTATCAAATCTTGTATTTCCTGGAGGGGAAGCCTCTTCTACCTTTGCTGGGGAACTCCTATCGGGAGTGCAAATTTCCATATTATCATCTGTTTGAAGCACATCCTCCACTCCGCTTGGGACACTCTCTTCAATATGCTGAACGTTTTGGGGAAAATTTACTACATTTTCCTCAGTATTTAAAACTGTGGGAGAAATGTCAAGTTTACTATTATCTTTAGTAAGCTTTTCAAGATCTGATGAAATTCTTGTTACGTTATGGTTACCCGAAAGGCTGCCATCTTCATAGGATTTTTCTGTTTTAGAAATATCCTCTTTTATGGTTTCACTGTTTTCGGAAACTTGTTTTGTCTCTTTTGATTCCTGACTGACTTGCTTTTCATTAATCTCCTCCTCCTCCTCTTCACCAAATTCTAGTGGAGGCTGCCAGTGAAATGCTTGTTTTCGTTTTGGAGCCTTGTGCTTCTTATCTTTTTTCCCTTTCAATTTTTCTTTTACTTTTTTGGTGTGTTCCCTTTTAAGATTTTCCCTTGACCCACGTTTATGCTTCTGTGGCTTTTCTCTATTGTTTTCTGAATTGGAATAGGACGCCTCAGAATCTGAAGTCGATAGCCGCTGTTTGCTCGGTTTCCAAGCACCATCGCCATCAGGCAGTGAAGTATTTGCTAAAGACTTTGTTGTGGATTTGGCTTTGATGTGAATTTCACCAAATTCTGATTCAGAATCTGAAGTGGCCTCACCTTCTTCCTTATCAGAAGATAGCCGGGAAACATTTTTACTGTTTTTGGTTATATCTCGTTCTGAATTTGACTCAGAGTCCCATTTGCTCCCAGCATAATTCTTCTTTTTGGGCTTATTGCCATTTCTAAAGTGATCAGAAAGATTCTCTTTCAATGTTCTTTTTTTTGAATGAGGGCATTCCCGTTCTGGCTTAGACTTCTCATCTTCTCTGTTCTTTTCTTGTTTATTCTTAGTTATTTCTATTTGGACCGGATTCTCTTTTTCCTGGGCTGACTGTGTAACTTGAACAGTTGACTGTTCACTGTCTGAAGAATAATCTAAAGATGACCTGCTTTCGCTATACTTGCTCTGACATGAAGACTTGCGTCTGCCTTTGACATATTTATGACGATGTGTCTTTTCAAAGCTGCTGCTCTGCCTTTTATTTGAAGTGCTATTTTTTTTCCCATTGGATCTAAATTTTCGCTTGGCTCGTCTCCCCTCATCACTGCTAACTGAAGAATATGAAGATGATCTACTACACTGTGATTGATCACTGTATTTATTTCGTGAACGTGATCTAGATGATGGAGACCTAGACCGTGAGCGTGAACTAGCCAGACTACGTGACCTTGTGTACGATCTGGAGTAAGATCTACTCCTAGAAGATCTGCTCCTTGACCGTGGTGAACTTTCTGAACTTCTATCGCTGTATTTTGAATAAGCACTCCGATCACTTTCTGAGTTTTTTTCTCTTTTATGGTAGGATGATGAACTACTAGTCTCTTTAATATTTGCTAAACTGTAAGTGCTTTGGGCGGGCAGCAAATGGGTTGTTTTGGCTTTCATTTCCTGAATTCGCTCATAAGAGGGCTTCCAGGGTTTCTGTCCAGGCTTCCACCGTGAAGGGGGTGGACTGTCGCTCAGTGGTATTACAGGAATATTTTCTGTTGCCACCACTGGTTGTACTACTACATTTTCGGTTTGTGGCACTGTTGTTCTTAAAGGTTCTGTTTTAACTAGTTTATTTTCACTTAAATGAGAGACTGTTCTTCTTGGTGATTTTGATGCTGTCCTTTGGTGCTCTGACTTGGAACTGGATTTGGATTTTGATCTACTTCGAGAATGTGATGAGGATTTTGAAGCAGTCCTTGATCTTGAGCTTCCTCTAGAGTAAGACCGTGAGTGAGATTTTGATCTGTATGAGTCTCTGCTGGAATGGGCTGAAGAACTCTGGTCATCCTTATCAGATTTAGACCAGTCCCTCTTTGATGAGTGATGAGATGAAAATGAGGAAGAACGAGATCTCCTTTCTCTATCACAAGAGGATTTCATTCGTCGGGAGGAAGATTTTAAGGATTCTACGTCAGATGGTACAATAACCCTTCTTTTCTTAGTCTGTTTGTGTCTTCTGCAATGTTTCTGCTTTTTAGTTTTCTTTTTATGCTTAACCTTTTTCTCTTTTCTGTGTTTCCTATGGTGACCATCAGAGTGTCTTGCTGTACTAAGGTCTGAATAATATCCATTATAGGACCATGATCTGGATCTCTGGGACAAGCTTCTTTCATCCCATCGGCTAGAACAGGGGTCACTTAACCTATGGAAAAGGAAAAAATATGCATGCAATTATTTAACAAGCATGTTTTTTATGCTTTAAAATTAAGAGATATTTGCTGTTAACGCAAACGCATTGACAAAGTCTGCTTAAATAACAAAGCACTGACTCCAACAGTTTAAGCACAGGTAGGAAAGATGAATCAAATAGCAATAGTTCTGTCTTGACCTTGTGATGTCAGAGACACACTCTGGACAAATACTAATAAATATATTAACAAAAGGATTATTTTCAAAGCTAAGCAAGGAGTTTCAAATTTGATAGGAAAATATTTTTGAAAATCGAACTAATTGCAAGAGCACTGCTGACACACTGAGTTCCTGGCTGTGATCCACTCACAACTTCCTCCCCCGAGAGCATTTTTTGAGGGAGCATCAAATCAAGTTTCCAAACAAGTGTGTTGATTCTCTGCAGGTAGAAGAGAGCTGCCTGAAGTTCAAGAGAAGTCTCTTTCTTAAAAAGCTACAATGATTGCTGTTTTATCTCAGCCTCACAAAGGCAATCAAGACTTTCCTCTAAGGCTTCAAAAAAACTACATGAAAACAGATGTGGGCTTTATAATTTCAGTGATAATGTGAGGGCTCAAAAGTAAGAGTGCTCAGCACTCCCATGCAACAAATCCATGCCGTTTCCTCCCTCTTCCAATTTCAAATTGTTCTGCAAGAGGCCAACAGAGAAAAAAGATAATTTTGCTGTGACGAATTACATAGGATCCCACTGATATATTTTACCAGCTATTCTGGGGCTATTTCTAAAATAAACATTCCACTAGGGAGCATCATTGAGTTTAAGAAGTGGGTACATTTCTGAAGAAACAACAGTCCCCTGGGGTCAGAAGTTAACACTCAAACTGGGGACAGACATTCCTGTCTACCAATTAATTCTTAACTGACTATTGAAAGGCTAGGAAATAATTTCCCCTATAATTTTTAAAGTTTTGGTTATTTCTAAAATTGAACAAAAAAATCTTTAAGAGATTAAGTAGGCTTACAATTTTGTGAGGGAGAACAGAATTTTGATTTAAAGCCCCACAGAGCCGTTCAGCCCTCCTAGTGAACAGCACTACTTTCACCAAGTATTCCCAAATGTATTCCCTTTGGTCACAGTCTCATTTTGACTATGAATCTTTAAAGGTCCAAATATAAATCTCTATTCCCTCAACACGTAAGATACAGCAGATGTAAGACTGTACTTATACGCAAAGCTCTTACTTATCTCCTTTACTCCACTTTTCTCCACTAGGTGGTCTGTATGCTCTTAATCTCTGCATTTCTTCTTTCCAGTGAGGAGGAGTTTCACTGCTGTCATCATCATCTGATTCAGAACAGGATCTTGATCGTGGGGGTGTGTGATAGCGCTTTAAAAACAAAGATGGGAATAACTATTTAAAAAGTGCCTCTCTATTACAGAGGACAGAGTTAGGCATAAGACCCTATCTCAGATTACATCAAAGGCAATGATTCAACAGTCAAAAAGATGGTATAAAGTTATTTCAAACATAACGGACTAAAAGCAGATGGGAAAGGCTGAGATTCAACTGTAATCCCACATAAAATTTTCCTCTTCAAAATCCTAGCTCAGATTGTTCAGCATATTAAGATTCCTTAACATACTCACTGATTGTTTCAATGTTCATTTCACACTTAATTAAACCATACAAAATCAGCAGTATAGTCTGATCTAATAGGAGTGCCTTCCTATATTATGGGAAATATTAGGGAAAATATAACTATTTCCTAGAACTGATTTTGGATTACACCTAAAAATAAACCTAGCATTTTACTTGTAGGTAAAGTTAATTTTACTGCTAAGACAAGTAATTTGAAAAAAAGAAGTCTTAACACACATACAATTGTGCCCCTTCCTTTAATTTTCCGCCCAGACTTTGATACAGATGGCTTCTGATCAGTTACCACAGGTGCAACATCAGGAATCTTCCTACAAAAGATTGTGAAGAAAATTAAAAATAAGCAAATCTTACTGAAGTTTTTTCAACGTTTAAATGCAGAATTTATGTCCCTACATAATAAAAAACACTTCATTCATCCAACGCTTTTGTAGAATGAGGCAGTCCACATGGCCTAATTTTTTAAGCAAACCCTTTAAATTGCTAAGACTTAAGAAAAAAAATAACCCAATTGGATAGAAATACATGAAACTATTATATATCTTTTTAAGCACAGTACTACCTTTAAACAAAACCCTCTTTTGTCAAAACAGTGATGTTCTAAGGGAATACTGAGGAATTTCTGACTTTGATTGCTTACTTGTGCTTTGGTCAGTTTTTATAGTTCATTTGTCTCCTCCACTCTAGTATAAGCTGCTACTCCTCCCTCCTTCAATGCTTTTACTCTGCTGCCTTATAGTAATTCTAAGAGTAAAGGTTTTGTGATAGCTTTAGTCCTCCATGCAGGAGAGATCTTTTCATACCTCTGTTTGGGTCTGCTATTATTCATATAATAGCTAACTTATCGAGAACTTACAATGTGCGAGGCATTAGATTAATAAGCATTATGAAGGCATTAGCTCATTTAATCCTTGCAACAACCCATCAGATATGTTTTATCATCATCTCCATTTTAAAGATAAGGGATTTTAAGATTAAGAGGTTAAAAACTATGCCCAAGGTCACAGAGAGAAACGATAGGCTTTTCAAAGTTTCTAGGAATCTGGCCTTCAGATAAAAACAGGGTTACTATAAAAAAATCTTAGCCATAAATTATATTATAGTTTTCTCAGTCTTTTCATATTAAGGTTCATGACATCATTTGATTCTCACAATGAGGTAAGTAGGTCCTCTTGGCAGACAATTAGCCCCATGCTCCTTACGAAGACAAGAGCACTGAATGCCAAATGACTCACCTACAAGTGGTTCAGATAAAACTAATGTTCATCTGGGTTCCTTTTAGGTACTGATCGAACACTGCTGCCCTCTTCCTTGTATAGCATTATGATTTGATCTGGGGTCAGGGGTGGTGGTGGCCCAGAAATTAGTATTTTTAAAAGCTCGTCAGTTATTCCAAGGTATAGCCAAGGTTGAGAAAAAGTGAAGTAGAGGAAGAGTGGAACGCAGCTTCTGCTAAGCATGTTAACTAAGTAAGAATGAGTATAACTGCTGGTAAGTCAGTACGGGGCTAAGCTCACTATCCTTGGCAGTCCTGTTTCCTTCTTCCTTGAATATGCTGAGTTATTGAAGCACACATAATTCTAGCTCCCAAACAACAGAACAACTCAAGGCTCAGAATAAAATAGATCAATCCAACCTTTATATGACACAACTACCAACCAATTATCATTTAAAATAATGCTGCATAAACTACCTTCCAAAGATTTTATTACACGAAAGAGAGCCAAATAAATGTATAAGCAGTATTCAATTACAAATACAAGACAGTAGTATAAAGTATGGAAACAATGCCAGATAACAGGGGTCTGCAAATTTTTTCTGCAAAGAGCCAGCATAAATACTTTGGGCTTTGTAGGCCCAAAGGGGAAAACTAAGGCTGTTACATAGGTACTTGTTATATATAACAAGAGAGAATACAAAGTTCCACAAATGTTTTATTGATGATATTAAAAATATTATAATTGAGTACAATATTTGAAATACAGGTCTACTAATGAGAAAAATGGATTTCCTTCTTTCTTTCTTTTTTGGATAACACTTTGCTTAATTGGGGCCCAGAGATATTGCTCTCTATCATCAAAATAGGTTATAATTGCTATTCATCTGGTAATGCTGATCTGCAGTGAGATTTTAAATATTTCACTTTTAAAAATGTCTTTTTACACATAAAGGTGATATGCATTGCACTTAAAATACTGGAGAGCTGTAACTTTAAAGCAATGAGGGCACCACATATGAACTCTGTGCAACTACTTACTCTGCTCTTACAGCAGGAAAGCAGTCATAGACAATATGTGAATGAACAGATGTGGCTACATGCTAATAAAACTTTATTTATGAACACTGAAATTTGAACTTCATGTAATTTTCATGAATCACAAAATACTTTTCTTCCTTTGATTTTCTGCCTACTATTAAAAAACATAAAACCACTTTTAGCTCATAGGCTGTACAAAAACAAGCAGAGGGCAAAATTTTGGCCCACAGACCCTCATTTGCTGACACCTGCCTGCCATATAATACTGAAACTGACTTCTCACATTCTTTAACCTTCTGAAAGCCAAATGGATTTTATCAATGAACTTGGTGTCTTACATTTTAAAGAGAAGGTTCCCACTTAAATTTATCACAGGTCAGAATTTTTAATATGAAAACATTAGCAAGTTAAGCTATTAGTTCTGTTCATAGAAAAGTTCCTTTACTAATTCTAAACATCAGTCTAATACACAAAATACATTAAGTAATATTTTTCAGACTAAACCTAAAGTCACACATTAGCTTTTCCAATGCAGAGAACTTACCACTGAGGAAGTTAACAAGATTAGTGTATTTATGATACTAAATTATATGACCAATAACCATACAGTTAAAATTTTGCACTGTTCGAGTTTGATCATGTTTTATTTCCAGATCTGATCCAAGGAGTTCACCTAATCCTCTGTTCTAACAATCAAAACTTCATCCCTCTAATGAAAAGCCAAGGTAACAAAATCAGCAGTGAAATCTTTCCAGACCTCCAATGAGTACTTCTTCCCTGACCAATCTGCCTACTCCCCTTTCCCTATGAGTAGAATGTGGATTCTGAAAGACAGTATCCATATGTCATTTGTTCTGATATATCCCAGAGTATCTTTTAAAATGCTTTGCCCATGTGTTAGGCAATAAAGGAGTGTGGAGCTGCCACGAGCCAAGGAACTTCCTATTAGAGAAAGACAAAAATATATAGGGTACTCAGCCTACTTACGGTTCAGGTTCCACAGTGACAACAGGCATATCTCTTCTCAGTAAGAATCGGTTCTCAGGCACTGGAGGAATCTCTTCTGGGCGGACCACAGGCTTTTCTCTTTTAGCATTTGAATCAATGAACTTTTTTTCTTTGGTATTACTCCTTTCAGAGTAACTTAGAGAGAAGGAAACAGGTCACCAATTAAGATGTGTAGTGCTTGCAATTCATAATAATAAAAGCATATAAAATTAGATATTAAAATATTAAAAGTTTTGGATGTTCTTTTTTTATTCTAATTTTTATTTTATTTTTTGGAGTAATGAAAATGTTCAAAGATTGATTGTGGTGATCAATGTACAACTATGAACAACTGATTGTACACTTTGAAGGGTTGTATGTTATGTGACTGTATCTCAATAAAATTGCATTTAAAAAATTATCGAAAGTACTGCCAGCTAACAAGTTTCACTCAAAAGGTTTGTAAATCAGTATTCTCAAATAGAACATATAAAACATCAGTCCTATAAAAATACTAAAATTCTGATACGAAAATTGTCAAATGAGCCTAACTTTTTTTCTTTCAAAAGTATCAGGGATTATTCTCATCTGAAAATTCACAAATCTTTGATATGAAATCTCTTTGCTACCCCAAGATTGGCCACATTTCAGTTTAGGAAAAGTTCCTGAAATGCTATCTTTAGTCAACAATAGGTAATGAAAATGAATTTATATAACTACACATACTTTTCCCATTCCAGGGTGGCTTTTTGTTGTTGTTTGCTTGTTTGTTAAGCAAGACTACCCTGGTGTTTCACACACTCACCCTTTTGGGCTCACTATATGTTTAGTCCTTGGTTCTTCTGAACTGCATGCTTCCTTTCGCCTCTTTTTAGAATGTTTAACTTTTGGCCTCCTCTTATGTTTCCTTCTTCTGCTTCTCTCATGCTCAATTTCACTTTCTGAAGATGATTCTGAAGAGGAAGAGGAATTAGAGGAGGAATCCGAGTCTTCTGAATGAGTTGGCTTCTTCCTTTTTTTCTCAAAAACTTTAAAGAAATTTAACAAAAATATTAATACTGGATTCCAGTACTTACTTTTCAAAGTAAAAGACGTGAAAGTAAAACATGCTTTACATATGGCAAGATAAAAATGAAACCAAATAAACTTTTTTTCAAGTTGTTAATAAAATCTCCTGACAAGATTGTAAGGTAACAAAAGCCCTTGTCCAAATGAAGCTTATATACTAGTTGGGTCAGACAATAAGCAAATAAGTAGTAGTATAATATGATAATTGATAAGTACAAAGATGAAAAAAACAAGCAGGATAAAGGGAAGAGGGTGAGTAGGAAGTAGCAGAAGGAGAAGTTGAGAAGATAATTTTTGAGCACAGACTGAAGGAAGCAAGGCAGTCAGGCAGATATCTGAGTGAAGAGTGTTCCAGACACAGGAAACAGCCAGCACAAAGTCCCTGAGTTCTTGACATCTCTGAATAAAAGCCAATGTTGACAGAAGGCAATGAATGAGGGGGAAGAGGTCAGAGAGACATCAGAGAGCTAGACTATCTAGGGCCTTACTGGCCACTGTAGAGACTTCAACTTTGGCTGATTGAGAAGGGAGTCCCTGGAGGGCTCTGAACAGGATCATAATCTGAAATGTTTTAAAGGAATCACCACCCTAGTTCTGTTAAGGACAGATGACAGAAGGCCAAGGGTATCAACAAGGAGACCAGGTAGGAGGTTACTGCTGCTGAGAAAAGATGATAGGGGACCACAGAAAGAAGCAAAGTGAACACTTACGAGGTTACTGCAATAATACAGGTAAGAGATAATGGTGGTTTGGACCAGACTTGCAGCAGGGAAGGTAATAAGGACAAGCAAGCTGTGACAAGATTTGCTGATGGATTAGATGTAGGGTGTGATATAAAGGCATGAAGGCTTTTGTTATGTCACTTGCATGAGTTTTTTCCACTACTGAAATCTGGAAGGTTATCTTTAAGTTATAGTCTTCAACAATGCTTTATTTGTATCCTAGCTTACTCCACCCTAAAAAAGCTCTTACCATCTTTTGTTGATTTTGTTGCAAGTACCCCACAGTCAATAACTCGCACATCTGCATAAGGTCTGCTTGCAGCATCAGTTTTCAGATTTTCAATTTGTTCAATTACTTCAAAACCAGAAATAACTAGTCCAAAGACAACATGCACGCTGTCACAATACAAATTCAAGAAAGAATTAGTTTGATGATAATTAAGCTATGAACAGTAAATAAACCAACAGTTATAAATGACATGTCCACACACTTGAAAATAAAGCCACAGTGTTTGATGCATGAAGCAATTAGAAGGGAATTAGAGTTTGGAATCTGCTTCACAAAAGGAAGCAGCATCAACTAATCAAACTGGGTCTCAATTTTCTACCTTTAAACAATGGTTCTTAACCATTTTAGCGTAAAGAGTCTGTTAAAAGTCAAGCGCTTTATCAATACTCAGAATGTCTCCTACACACAGGGACACTCAAGATTGCATGGCTGAAGCCATGGACCCAGGTTAAAGACCCCTTCAGTGACATGAGAGCCACTGGGTCTCATGACCATTGTACCCTGTGATCCTCAAGGAAGAGTTTGGCTATGAGAGGTTAACCCAGAGACCAAGAGGATTCACCCATGGTCCAATGTCTCTTCTTTATGCCTGACCACCCAAATACCTTCCCAAGGTAACAAGAGCATTAACTCTTACCCATCCAGGTGTGGAGCAGGTTTTGTGGTACTGTACAATAAACATCAACACAAAGAAGATGGCAAAAACCAGGTGTTCAGGTGAAGAGAGCAGAAGGGTTTAAAGCACAGCATGTAGAGAACAAAGAGGTAAAGATAAAAAGATAGGGGAGAAAGTTAAACGTGATATACATCTGAACTTAAAAAACCTTAAAAAATGGCAATAGCAGCCATTTTATTGATAAAAACTCAACATTATAATGAATTACAAAATCAAATGTATTGTTCCAATACTGGAAAGACTACATATACATATTCAATACAACTGATCTGAACTGACTTACGGCCACGAATATACATTACAATAAAGTTACTCGCCAATCTAAAACAACCAACAAAAAGCAAAAACAAAAACATATTAAAAAACTCAAAATGTATCAAGATAATTTATCAAGAATAAAAAAGCATCTATCATTCTGCCCTACGGAAAGAAAAGTGTGATCAATACCTGCTCCACACACTTAAATGAGTTCTTCTCTATTTGTTATTTCTCATATTTCTCATACGGAGTCCATCTGCATCTTTAGGCAGGCAGATGAAGGTGGGCTTTGGGAGTCCTGTCTTCAGAACTTCCTGCCCTTTTCCTTCACCCAAGGTCACTCACAGCAATTTTGAAAATGCAATAAGGTAAAAACCTTCAATCTGCCAATACTTTCTGACAGCAAGTAAGCAATGATAGATAACACTGTAGACATTTTAAATTTCCATGGTCCCAGAAAACACCCAACCAGCTTCTTCTGTAGCCCCAAACCATCAGATAGTCACTCTGGGGAAGCCTACAGGGGTGCACTGGGTTAAGATAATCTCAACTCAAGCTGGTTTTCCTACAGCATTTTCATAGACCTTCACACTATGTGAACTGCAGTGGAAAAGATTCAAAAGCAGAACTATACACTACAGCATCTTAGTTTATAAGAATGAGAAATAAGATACTTGAGAGAAAAAAAGGTCAATGGATACCAGGTCATATTAAAGCATTCAACTGTACTAGAAGGTCCCATATAAATTTTTATACTCATTTTAAGGCAATTCTTAAGGCATGTAAAGTCAATAAAACACAATTTTAACCTTCACAACAATGCTAAAAATCATTATTCTAAAAGGAATTGTAACGCTTATACTTACATTAAAAATATTTAGCTCAGTAAGAGCACTACAGAATTTTATTTAAAAAATCAAAATGTCAAGAAGTTCTAAAATTTTAAAGGAAATTTTGACTTTCAAAACCACAAGTCTCAAATTTTCCTTAGAAGATTGGGAAGTGAAAATTCAAGCTAATGTAAACATAAAAATGCATAAAAACAAGCAGAGGAAAGAAAGAGAAAGAAAAAGAAAAAGAAAGACAGAGAAAGAGAAAGAGAGAAAACCAAATCTAGCAAATTGGTGAGCCACCGATGCATAAACCATTAAACCAGCATAAAAAAACTATTTTGGACAATAAATAACTTTAAGATAGAAACGTGCTTCCAATAATTATAAAACTTTACCAAAACACACTAAAGACAGGAAGAAATTAGTTCATAAGCTAGACAGCGGTTCCATTATACGAAAGATGTATGATTGCTTTTAAAAGGTAAAAGTACTCTACAATGTTAAGGGATCAGTTTCAAAAATGCAGCAGTGAAAATAATGAATGGTTTACTGATTAAATATATTCCTCCTCTTTCTTTGATCCTTTCTCACAACTTTTCGTATCTCCTAGTAGTGGGGAAAACCCTAAACGTTTTTCTAAAACACACAGAGCCCAATTCAATTTGCCATCCCAGCTAATAGGAGTGCTACAAAAACAAACTATGGCAAACCTTTAGAGCAAACGTTGAGATAGACATTCTAGTTAATTGCAGTGATGTAGCAACATAATACTTGAGACTCAATTTGAGGATGGAATAACTAACTATCTTCACAACAGATTCATGCTTTTTTTAAATTCAAATAAAACTGAAGAATAAACTTGAGTCTTTTATTACAGTAGTGAAGAAAGCAAACGAAGACAGGAACAACACTTTCTTTCAAAGACAACTTTCAGCCAGCCTCTGTGCCTAGACCAATGTGAATAATTAAGTCCGTTACTCACATCTGCAATTCTGGATGCAGAAATGCAAATCTATACTTTAATTGGGATAGATTATATATTACGAATACTGAAACTCTCTTAACAAAAAGGGGTTCTTAGCCTACATTCCAGGAGTAAAAATGCCAATGTAAAGCAGCCTTACTGCCACTGTGCTGACATTAGACATGGATAAACAGAGAACAATGACCAAATGGGGTTACAAAAGGGTAGAGGGAAATGCTATGCTCAGTCTAAGCTATTCAATTCTACTAAAACGGGCAAAGGGATCTCATCCCACCAACTCTTAATTGTATTACTCTTTCAAAACTATATATCTGCTTAGAGAACTGTGCAGTTGTGACATATGCTCAGTAAGTTAAGACCTTATAAAGGCCAGAGACTATCATAAGTGTGTACGCTTACACATGCTTATGTAAACATACCTAAAAGGGGAAGCAACCATAAAGAACATTTCAAATTATAAAAACGTTACAATCTTATACATTCCCATTTTCTCCTGTCACAAGAGAGACTGATTTTTCCAGTCACCCCCACCCCTGAATATATTTTAAAAACATATGTGCAAGTGTGTATTTCTAAATTTTTACACCATTATCAAAGAAGCTTTTGGTCTTATACAGAAATAGTTCTGCACCGAAATGAGATCTAAAACCATTATATAAAATATAACCCCATCTCCCCACCAGAAAATATGTAGAAACTTGATAGAAACAAGCCAGTGAAATTAAACTATACTTCCTAGGATTAACCATGAACAATAAAACACACTTGTTTTACATGGTCTGTGGCCATACAGATCAAGCAGAAATTTTTTTTCTTTTCTTAAAATGATTCAATGCACATTACAATAGGATTAAAGAGATAAAGGCAAAGAAAGAAAAAGAAAGAGCCTTAGAGTAATGAAACATTACCTTTGGAGCGCACGGTGTAACACTCTTTCTGTAAATTTTACACAAAAATGGCAAGAAATAAATTGTAATACACTTTTAAGACAAGACTGAATCTATGTTTTAATATCAATATAACTTTGAAATTAAATATTTTCAAGTTTTATGCGAAGCAAGAAAGCTTTTAAAATGGAGGGCTCTAAATTTTCTTTCATAGGATATGAGGTGAATTATGCTTAAGAAAAGCATTGTAGTTGAAGTGGGAATCTGCTCAGACCCTTAATATTGTTAACACTAGAGTGTCAGTAATAGCTATTAACAAAAACTTACATTTCTTTTCACAAGTTCCAGAAATTAGCTAAGATAATTAACAACTTTCTCAAACAGAGAACATGTATCCTGAGTACATAAATAACTATAAAAATCTGAATGTCCAGAAGCAGTTACTACCAGTCCAAAGCAAAAATTTCAATGGAAAAAACTGGGAGAATTCAAAACAAACATAAAACTTCAGGGAATGTTTTCACTAATTCACTTCAAATAGTTAAGAAAATTTTATGTTTAGATTTGCAACCCCTCTCCCACAATCCCAATGGACCACTATCAGGAGTTAATGAGCAAATGTTTAGACTATAGTTACTATTCATTGCCATTAAATACACTTTGTAGTTGTTAAGTTACTGAAAATAATAATAGTAATAAAATAATAAAGCAGTATACCTAGAATTTTAGGGATCTTCTCAAGAGGATAAAAAGGCAGACAGATGAAAATATAAAGAGTAGGCTGTCAAATCTTGGCCACAGTACTTTCTTTCCCTTTCTAATCTGATTTTCCGTATTATAAACATCTTTTTTTACCCCAAAGAATACAGGCTGCCCAATAAATTTTAACAGTATTAAACCTTAAACATATCTATTACTACTCAGCCCCCAAAGCATATTATACAGTAAACAAAATTCTTTACAGGGGTTTTAGACATAGTAAATCTTGAAATATTTAAAAATAAGTTTTAATATCCTGCAGAAACATTAGTATGTATTACTTTTGAAAAAAGAATATCATTTTTCAAATAACGTGGAGTTTTCAGATTAATGTTGTAAGAAACGTGACTCTAGATATAAAGTAGTATAGAAGAGGGAAATAAAGATAAACCTATTTCTTTCTAATAATCTAGCCTTTAACATGACATTTTTTCTCTTCAACTCATGAAACTATGATTGCATGCCATCATGGAAGAGGTGCCAAATTGTACACAATGACAAAGTTTGTGAAAAGGCAATGGCAATTGAACAAGCCACTTTACAATGTTCTACCTATGTGTTCCAAAAGTCACCAAAACAGAAGAGCTCTCTAAAATTCAGCATTCAGTTTAACACAGTACACACTAAACACTACTATGTACAAAATTTCTTTCAGATTAACAATCACATGGTCACATAAACACCAAATAATATTATGACTGGATGTTAGGGATGATGCTTGGTATTCAGAGAACATAGCTTATGGTTAAGTTTCATGAACATTTTGGTTCATGAAAAATCTTGGAAATTAACATATGAAGATGTAGTTACAAAAAAGAAGGAAAAATGCTAAATTTTTCAAGTTATTAAAACTTACTAGCACTTCTTCTCATGCAAATTCATGAATGTGTAGGGGAAGCATTCATACCCAAATCTACTCTTTCGCTACCCAAAATATAACCCCTTAAAACCAAACCTGTCTCTCCACACCCCTTGCTCTGCTACTCTGAAATGATACCACTTCTTTTCCACTCAGGTAAGAGGCCACTTGCAAGTCTGATTATTAAATGCCATAGAAAATATCCTAGCACTTTTTAGGACCCCTCCCCCCTTATTTTGCTATTTATGACTTTTAAAATGTAATAAATGCTTTTTGTATGAAGTTCAAAGTTTGACCTTTCTGTATTATCTTGTTTTTTCTTATACTTGTATAATTACTCCGACTACTATCAGCAGTCAGTGACAGGGACTGTTCTCCAAAGCTCTGCCCCATGCTGTGACACAGGGCCTGCAATGACTAAGAGCCAGAGCTTCTTTGTGGCACCTTTCAGACTGATGAAATTACGCAGTTACAACTATTTCTGGTAGGCAAGACAATGTTTGTAGTAAACATACTCTTAGAAACTTAGGGTTACTGTACAAAACAATTTCTTTCTTTTATGTCTACACTTTCATACCATAATATATATCTTTGGAAGTGGGGACAGTTTGCAAATAGAGAAGGAAAGACAAAGACTAGCCAAGGTACACAGGAAACAAAACTAAAACCAAGACTTCCTGACAGCTGGTTTAGGACCCAACCCCAGGAGAAAAGTTATTTGAGTGAAAGTTATAAACTACCTACCTAATCTTTTTAGTCTCTATTTTATGCATTATCTTCTTTATCTTTTGGATGAATGTAGATAAAAACAATGAACATTAGAATCAGAATATAAACTATAATTACTCATAGCCAAAGACCAAAAAAAAGTGTCCCCAATGTCATTTTACTTTGCAGCAATGCTTGATGCTTCTGATACTTAAAAGAAATTCAGAGCAGAGTGGTCAATAAAATTACATAGCTTACACTGCACAGCATCCTCTCTCTAGCTATCTATTTATTCCATATTATGATCAAAATCTCTATAAGATGGACTTTACAGTTTTTCTTCCTTGTTTGGCATTATCTATAGAACAAAAAGGTTTAGATGATCTCTAAATCTCTCTCCACTCTAAGAATTTATGATTCTATAGCTTTTATTGTGGTTTCTTCCTAGCTTCTGCCTTAAAATAAATAAATAAAAAGGACAAAATGACTAAACATCAAATGACTAAACAGAGTTAACCTGATAACTTTGGTCCCAGGTATCTGAATGACTTCAGAAATGCCTCTACATAAACAAACCATATTTCTTCAGTGATTTATTGGGATAATGCCATATATCACTTATTTCATGTTTCTTGAACAATACTATCTCAAAAAGAATCAATTTTCTTCTATACAGGCTCCTCAACAAAGTCATTGTGACTAATACTGTATTAGTTATTGCCAAAATTGCACATAGAAGAAAATCTGAATTTCATGGAATACGTAATTATTCCAGCCAAAGAAAGCAATTTATGTAAAATTATGTTTAATAAAAATGATGTATGCCTTAGGAAAGGGTAGGTATTAAATGTGTAAGCAATGAAGACAATAGTTAATGCACAAAGCATAGGAATCCTTGAGGGATATTTTGCCAATACCCCACAGCAAAAGCACCAAATTTACTCCTCAGGTACTGTAGCGTAACAGACTGATTAACATAAAATACAAATTCAGTTTTAAAAGGATGTATTCAAAGTCCTCATTAAGCCTGTAAAACAGGCAATATAAAGGCAGTTCTTGGCATGTTTCCATCCATTCTTACATTATCCTTTCTTTTTCAGATACCAGAACTGCTGTTCAAGGTGCCATGTGAAGACCTGGGGTAATAGGGTAAAAGGCAGGAGCCACTCTTGTGAAGCCATCAGATGAGTATGCAACTATCAACTCTTATACTCTCAACTGTTGGAGCTCTTATACATATGACTTGAAGACAATACATTATACTTTCTACTACTTCCATTCCAAAAAGATTTGGACTTGCAAGACAGATATTTTTAAAGATTTGAAAGTGTTCAATAGAGGTTTCTTTTTTTTTCCCCCTATGGGGCACCATTTCCATTTTACCTATCCTTTACATAAAGCAAGGAAATATTTAGCTTAGAAATATGAATGTTAGTTGATTTTATCCTGCAATTCATGGGAACTGACTTTAGCCAGCATAAAGGAAGCAGATAGACACAAACACTTCTTAAAAAAAAAAAAAAAAAAATCGGAGATAAGGATTTGTGTGTGTAAAAATGCTCAATTACTTCCAAGACTGTCTTTAACTGCCAACTCCTTTCTAGAAGTAAATTTCAAACTTAAGGCAGAAATTTTTCTTTCAATCACAAGTCCATAGTGATTTCAGTGCCATCTATGCTTAATCAGGAAAACAAGTTCAAAATGTTTGATCCTAATTTATCAATGTTAAAATTTTCATTTGGCATTCTATGTCAAAAATAGCATTCCAAATTAAAATTATGCCAGGTAGTGGCCTTAATTTTGTTTGATATGAAACATTTCTAGAAAAGACTTAAGAAGTACTAAATAACATAAAAACCAGATTTTTTGAAGGTAGACTCTCATATACCGGAATTTAATCAATGTATATAGGCGCACTAGTTGTATCTCCAACATTTTATAAACAAGCTAATCTCTATACTGGCAAGAAGCTGCTGCTACCTGGTACATAAAATTTTAAATGTACTGATATTAAAAAATGAAATCAAAAAGAAACTTTAGAGCCCTCGGATAGTAGCTTCTTGACCAATAAATCATTAGTTTATCATGTTCACAGTTCAGATAAGATTAAAAATGGAAATGGAAGACCTCAATCAAAGAGTAAGCAGACCCTATAAAGTTACCATGAAAGAAGTTTTTCAAAAATTTTCCCACTAATTTTGGCCCTTAAGAAGATTAATAGAAAAATACACAAGTAAAAGAAATATTACTAGAAAGAAATATTTAATAATCAAATATTCTGTGGGATTAAAATAAGATATGGGAACAACTGTTTTAGATCTTCTTTCTTGTATAACTCCAAGTATTATCATCTTCTCCACCAGCTTTCCATTTTTAGGACATTCTTAAGAACAGAATGCCCCTTATCTGAACGTTATCAGATCATGTTGGAAATCTATTTTTCAGACAAATTTAAAATATGAAATTTATTTTACATGAACAGTTTACTCCTTTAAAGACAGGGAAGCGCCATTCATACTCATCCGTTCAGAAAGATGACAAAGAAAATTTTCTCTCATAAACCATAAATCAAATATTTCTCTAACATACACAGCAAAACTACAGAGAGTTACTTCCAATTAAATGCATTAAACCTCATGCTGGACCATTATCTTTCACATTTCCTATCATGGGATTATAACAAAAATAGGTTTTGGAGTAGCTTTAGATAAGAATATAACTATAAGTATGCCCAAAGGTCTTATTTAGAATCTCCAGACGAGAAATGAGCATGTATGTATAATGATGTTTGCTTTTTAAAAAGCAATTTCAGCATTCTGAAGTTTCTGGAGTGATAATCTCATTATTAACTGCAGTGGAAATGACAGCAACATTGGGTTAATTTAACTAGGCACAGAGGTTGAGTTTTTAAAATTGCTGGCTCAACAGCAAATCACCTATTTTTATATATCTCTAAAGAACATCAGAAAATAATGGTACCTCTCTTAAACTGGCTCAAAGAGCATCAGTAAGATTTAAAAAAAAAAAAAAATCAACCATGTAATGGTTTACTCAAACCTACTGCTTTCCATGCCAGGGGTGCATCTACTCATTTATATGAATAATTTAAAATAGTCATCAATAGTTTGTGTTCCAATCTAGTTTCAGTAAAATGAGCCCCCAAATTTGGCAACAGACAAAACCAATTTCTTTTCTTAAGATGACAACGTATTTTGAAAATAACGTATCTCTTCAAGTTACATCTTTTAAGTTCCATTCTTCAAATCCAGGATATATGATGAATGCTGAGGTGCTTCCATCAGAGCTCACCAGTACTACAGCACTAGAAATCAATAATAAAGTCCAAGTTGACAGAATTCTACCATTAAACTTGGTTTAACTATACCATCTTTCTCATGAACAGCGCTTCTCTGTTTAAGAAAAGCTCAACTCTGAATTATGCCTACTCACATGAAAAACTGGGAACCATTGGTATGTTTCCCTCGATTTGCCATTGACAAAAGGAACGCTCTGTCATGTTTGAGAATAAAGTTTTCATCTGTTTGAAGAAAAAACAAATTCGTCAGTCTCCAATTATTAATGCCAATTTTAAAGTGTAATGTTTACAGTAATAAATAGAAAGCAAAGGATGGAATTCCTCTTCTGGTCAGTACAGATACTTGACTGAATACTTAGAAAAAAATTTAAACTAATAGAATAACAAAAGCAAAAAAAGACCAAAATGTACTAATTAAAGCCTTGAGGAGAAGAACATATATTTAATGCTTTATACAAACAGCCTTAGAACAGTCACTTTTAGTGGTAACATACTTCGGCTAAATGGTGTTTAACCTATTAACTTTTCAAGGAAAACTAGTAAAGAAATTTTAGAAAGATCTCTATAGTAAAGCTCATTTCCTCCAAATTGCCAATTATCCTGTCTAATACACTACTCATGGCACAAATTTAATAATCTTTTTTGTATTTAATTTCTATATGGAAAATTCATTCATTATTCAAATAAATTGAAACTAGACTATGAGAGTAAAACAATACTACATAAATTAAGTTGTAGGGATATGCCTAAATTAAATTAAGTTGCAAGTTCCTTCTAATCAATAAGATCAGAAAATTATCTAAAGAAGAAAGCTCTGTAAAAACAAAAATTTTAATGGCAAAATACAATTTTAAGATGCACAGGTATCTGCCACAGAGAGCAACCATATTAAAATGGCCTACATCATTAGTTTCAAATTGCTACATGTTAAGGGAACCAGCTAACCAGCTGTTTCCTCCTTTCTCAAACAGAAAAAATCTGTCTTAAAGATTACTTAGAGATGATGTTAATTACAGTAGAAGTATCTTGAAAACTAAGTCAAACTTACTTTTAACATTCATACAAACAAACCTTTCTTTTGAACAAACAGAAACATAGAAAACTTTAGAAAGTAATTACCTTGGGAACAGCTTCTGAAAAAGAGTAGTAATCCATTTTTCCCCAAAAGAAATATAAAAAACTATTATAACACTGAAGCTATCATAGTGTTAAAACCTAATTAATATTGGATCCCACTACAACTATCTGCAACTGACTTTTCTAAGGCTTTTTGGGGCAAGTGCAATAGTTAGATTTATGTAAATGCTAATACTATAGGAATAAAACACGATCATATAGTTCTAATATAAAAAAAGAAAACATACAAACCTTTAGAAAAAAGGGAATACCAACTTTTATTCAAACAAATTGCTTGTTTAGGAAAAAAACACAACTAGATTCTTTTCCCTGATGTGGAACAAAAAACCCATAGGGAAAAGAAAAAAAGATACAGATGGAAGTATGAAATAATATACAGAATTTTCCAAGTTGTCAAGCAATATAGATATCCAGCCACAACCTGACCAGGCTGTCCATAAATTTATTAGGAAGGGTGCAAAGGAACAGAATTGGAATTTGTGTTACTGAGCTTTGTTCTCTTACCTTTTCATTTTGCAAAAGACCACATTCTCTATAAACAAAAGAATATGTTGACAGTTTTAGGCAGGAAGATAGGAGTTTTCATGTATATAGTTGCCTAACCTCCATGCTGAAAGTCATGTTTAACCATAAAGTTAGCCTTAATTAATCTTGTCAATTAATTTATATTATAATATAATTTATCCCCAAATTCATGCAAATAAAGAATTTTCATGCAGCATTAGTTTCATGCAAAAAGTGAACTATAAGTAAACCTCTTTTCATTATAAATATATGATCAAACTTGCTTCAATATCACAACTGAACAAAGACCACAAAATATTAAGCCTTACCTTTAAAATATCCACCGTAAATTGATTCTCCACCTTTTCCATTACCTGTAAATATTGAGCTACATTAAACCACAGTGAACATTCTAAACACAGTTAATATATATAGAAGTCAAATTACTGTTCATGGTTTCAATTGGCTAGAGAAACTAACACCTTGTAATTGCTGCAGGTAATCAAAACTTTAAGAGTCCTAAATCAACCTGATCTTTAAAATATAAGACAAATCTTATTACAGTATACACTACTTAAAAATGATGTCCACAACTCACTTATTTCAAACAGTAATTGTAACAACAAAATTCTAGAAGAACAAAAGAAACTGGACAGTTCATTCATTGTAAGGGAAATTTGCCAGGTAATTATATTACTAAATATTACTAAAATAAATAGCACACGACTCATGGTCAACAACATTCATTCATCCAACAACTACTACGGACCATTTAATATTTCCATCGTGCTCTAAGAAATACGATATTTATAATTAAAAGTAATAATGAGATACTGTAGAAACTGATAGGTTAGTAGGAACATAACTTTTAGCTCTACCTTCACTGAAGTCCCCACCCTGAATCATAAAGTTTTTAACGACACGATGGAATGTAGAACCTTTATAACATAACTTCTTCCCAGTTGTTTTCCCAAGGCCTTTCTCCCCTGAGAAAAAAAAAGAATTAAGTTCAGCTACACAAACATCCTTCCTCAAAAGAAACAACCAATTAACACTTTGTCCAATACCCCCGTACCCTGGGCATTGTAAGAGATATAAGAAGTAAACGGTGTGACAATTTAAAAGAGACCAAAATTACTGATACAAAGCAGCATATAAATGTTAAATTGTATGGTTCAGACTCGATGTGCTACAGATCAAGAAAGATCACAGAAACTTATCATTCTAGTAAAATAATGGAATTAAGAAGTTCATGCAAAGATTGTGTGTGCATGTGTGTATCCAAGTAATGGATTTTAAAAATTTAATTTGCTTTCTATTTTTAAAATAACATTATAGATGTTTTTCCTCCCCATTTTTTCTACATATTTAAAATATAAATTGCATTGCTTCTCGCCTTTTGGCCAAGATCAAGTGTAGTAAAATATAAATTATATCCAATTATATATAACAGAACATTTCATTATGTTTTGGCTCTCTACCTTCTAACCCTAAATCCCTTATGGAATTTGGAATGCTGAATTTGTTCAGAGTATTGAAATTTGTAAAACTCTATCAAGACAAAGCAGTTTTAAATATGCTTTTATTTTATAAACTATAATGTGTAGAGTGGATTTTATTACATATTTGCTTTTTTCATGTTTGTGATCGTTTATCTCTCTTCCTTTCCCCTCAAAAAATGCTTCTCTGATTTCATACTGAAGTCAGTGCAAATAAGTTTTATTTGCAAAACTCATTTCACAGACCATTATTTTTTCAAGAAAATAGCTACTGTTTTTTAAGCAAGGTAATACTGTCAGCCATGACTCATTAGAAATAATTTAATAATTCACTTACCCGAGCATAGGCAAAGGAAGTTTTTGCAAGTTTTTGGACATATGTCTGAGAAGAGCTGAAACATAATACGACCAACTGAAATAAAATATATGGAAAAAAAACTGTAAGCAAGCTGATTAAATATACCACATTTTATACGAGAGAAAAAAGAAATAATGAAATAGTAAATTATTAGATCACTTTCAGTACAGTCCCCTACATAAACTAATAGTCTTAAAAAATATCCTTAGTCATAGTTGTTTAATTTATGCTTGGACTCCTCCAGTGATGAGGGCATATTATATCTCAAGACAGTCATTCTGGTCAATAATGTTAAAAGAAAGTTCTTCTGTCCTATTATTTCCAGCTTTCTACCTTTAAGCAAGACTGTTAAGAGCCAATTTTCTGAATTTAACCAACCACACTCAAAACTCATGTTCTATTCCCTGAGTAAGCAGAAAGAGAATAGGCTATGGTTCCTAAAACAAACAAACAAAAAAACTCCTTACCATAAAGAGGCAATGAGAGGAAACAAGGCTGCAACTTTATACATAACATAGAGAAGTGGTACACAAACTTTTTGCTCTCAAAACTTCAGAGAACAAACTCTTAGAAATTACTGAGCTTTTGTTTATGTTTATTTTGAAAACAAGAATACACAAAGCACACATTCCATTAGCTGTCAGAGCTATGACCTCATCACATATCATGTAATCTCTGAAAAGCTCCACTGTACACTCATGAGAGAATGAGAGTGCAAAAGGCAAACAATATATCTTAATATTATAAAAATAGTTTCAACCTCACAAGACCCCTCTCAAACAGCATAAAAAAAGAAAGTTTTTATTATAATCACACTCCTGAATTCCTTTCTTCCTTATTCTATAAACTCTTTTCCATTACAAACATTTTTATTTACTCAAAAGGACTTAGAGAATAAATCAAAATTAACTGCAATACTGGCACAAGAACAGACATATAGACCAATGGAACAGAACAACAGCACAGAACGGAAAAAAATTTTGGAAACCATGTATCTGATAAAGACTTAATATCCAGAATATATAAAGAACTCCTGAAACTCAACAACAAAAAGTCAAACAGCCCAATTAAAAAGTGGGTCAGGCACTTGAAAAGACATTTCTCCAAAGAATATATACAAATGGCCAATAAGCACATGCAAAGATCTCAGTATAATTAGCCATTAGGGAAAATGCAAATGAAAAACATGAAATACTATTTCATACTCACTAGAATGGCTATTCTTAAAAACAAAAAAAAAGACAAAACAAAATGGAAAGTAACAAGTGTTAGAGAGGATGCAGAGAACAAGAACCTTAGTATATTGTTGGTGGGAATGTAAAATCGTGCAGCCATTATGGAAGACAGTTTGGCAGTTCCTCAGGAAGCTAAGTTTAGAATTACCTACCATATGACGCAGCAATCTCACTTCTAGGTATATACCCAAAAGAACTGAAAGCAGGGACTCAGACAGATATTAGCACACCAATGTTCATAGCAGCATTATTTGCAATAGCCAAATAGTAGGAAAACCCAAGTGTCCATCAGTGGAAGAAGAATGGATAAACAAAATGTATATACATACAACGGAATATTATTCAGCCGTAAAAAGGAATGAAGTACTGATGCATGTGACAACATGGATGAACTGTGAAGACATCGTGTTAAGGAAATAAGCAAGACACAAAAGAACAAATATTTTATGATCTCACTGTTATGAACTAATTATAATAAGCAACTTCAAAGAGTTAGAATCTAGAATATAGGTTACCAGAAGATAGACTGGGGTTAGGGAATGGGGAGTTGATGCTAAATTTGTACAGAATTTCTATTTAGGTTAATGGTAAAGGTGTGGAAATGGATTGCGGTGATGGTAGCACGTTATTATGAGTGTACAACAGTGCTGAATCAGAGGTGAATGTGGCTAAAAGGGGAAACAAGGATGTGTATAATACCAGAATAAAAATTAAAAGATAGAAGTTTTAGTTACTCCTCCAGGAAAGTGGGTAGGAAGCCAGGAGCTGCGTGGACTGGACACCGCAGAGCGATCTGTCTTTGGGCATACTTCATACAACACTCATGAAAACGTGGAACTGCTGAGATCAGCGAAATCTGTAAGTTTTTGCGGCCAGGGGACTCGCGCCCCTCCCTGCCAGGCTCAGTCCCGGGGGAGGAGGGGCTGTCAGCTCCGGGAAGGAGAAGGGAGAACTGCAGTGGCTGCTCTTATAGAAAACTCATTCTACTGATTCAAACTCCAACCATAGATAGACTGAGACCAGACACCAGAGACTCTGAGAGCAGCCAGCCCAGCAGAGAGGAGACAGGCATAGAAAAAAAACAACACGGAAAACTCCAAAATAAAAGCAGAGGATTTTTGGAGTTCTGGTGAACACAGAAAGGGGAAGGGCGGAGCTCAGGCCTTGAGGCGCATATGCAAATCCCGAAGCAAAGCTGATCTCTCTGCCCTGTGCACCTTTCCTTAATGGCCCTGGTTGCTTTGTCTATTAGCATTTCAATAACCCATTAGAGCTCTGAGGAGGGCTGTTTTTTTTTTTTTTTTTTTTTTTTTTTTTAAATCCTTTTTGCTTTTTCTAAAACAATTACTCTAAGAAGCTCAATACAGAAAGCTTCAAAGAATTGCAATTTGGGCACGTCAAGTCAAGAGCAGAACTAAGAGAGCTCTGAGACAAAAGGCAATAATCCAGTGGCTGAGAAAATTCACTAAACAACACAACTTCCCAAGAAAAGGGGGGTGTCCGCTCACAGCCACCATCCTGGTGGACAGGAAACACTCCTGCCCATCGCCAGCCCCATAGCCCAGAGCTGCCACAGACAACCCAGTGTGACGGAAGTGCTTCAAATAACAGGCACACACCACAAAACTGGGCGTGGACATTAGCCTTCCCTGCAACCTCAGCTGAATCTCCCAGAGCTGGGAAGGTGGAGCAGTGTGAATTAAAAAAGCCCCATTCAGCCATCATTTGAGCAGACTGGGAGCCTCCCTACACAGCCCAGCAGCCCAGAACTGCCCTGGGGGGACGGCACTCACCTGTGACATAGCACAGTCATCCCTCAACAGAGGACCCGGGGTGCACAGCCTGGAAGAGGGGCCCACTTGCAAGTCTCAGGAGCCATACGCCAATACCAAAGACTTGTGGGTCAGTGGCAGAGACAAACTGTGGCAGGACTGAACTGAAGGATTAGACTATTGCAGCAGCTTTAAAACTCTAGGATCATCAGGGAGATTTGATTGTTAGGGCCACCCCCCCTCCCCGACTGCCCAGAAACACGCCCCACATACAGGGCAGGCAACACCAACTACACACGCAAGCTTGGTACACCAATTGGGCCCCACAAGACTCACTCCCCCACTCACCAAAAAGGCTAAGCAGGGGAGATCTGGCTTCTGGAGAACAGGTGGCTCGTGGACGCCACCTGCTGGTTAGTTAGAGAAAGTGTACTCCACGAAGCTGTAGATCTGATAAATTAGAGATAAGGACTTCAACTGGTCTACAAACCCTAAAAGAACCCTATCAAGTTCAGCAAATGCCACGAGGCCAAAAACAACAGAAAATTATAAAGCATATGAAAAAACCAGACGATATGGATAACCCAAGCCCAAGCACCCAAAACAAAAGACCAGAAGAGACACAGCACCTAGAGCAGCTACTCAAAGAACTAAAGATGAACAATGAGACCCTAGTACGGGATATGAAGGAAATCAAGAAGACCCTAGAAGAGCATAAAGAAGACATTGCAAGACTAAATAAAAAAATGGATGATCTTATGGAAATTAAAGAAACTGTTGACCAAATTAAAAAGATTCTGGACACTCATAGTACAAGACTAGAGGAAGTTGAACAACGAATCAGTGACCTGGAAGATGACAGAATGGAAAATGAAAGCATAAAAGAAAGAATGGGGAAAAAAATTGAAAAACTCGAAATGGACCTCAGGGATATGATAGATAATATGAAACGTCCGAATATAAGACTCATTGGTGTACCAGAAGGGGAAGAAAAGGGTAAAGGTCTAGGAAGAGTATTCAAAGAAATTGTTGGGGAAAACTTCCCAAATCTTCTAAACAACATAAATACACAAATCATAAATGCTCAGCGAACTCCAAATAGAATAAATCCAAAAAAACCCACTCCGAGACATATACTGATCACACTGTCAAACATAGAAGAGAAGGAGCAAGTTCTGAAAGCAGCAAGAGAAAAGCAATTCACCACATACAAAGGAAACAGCATAAGACTAAGTAGTGACTACTCAGCAGCCACCATGGAGGCGAGAAGGCAGTGGCACGATATATTTAAAATTCTGAGTGAGAGGAATTTCCAGCCAAGAATACTTTATCCAGCAAAGCTCTCCTTCAAATTTGAGGGAGAGCTTAAATTTTTCACAGACAAACAAATGCTGAGAGAATTTGCTAACAAGAGACCTGCCCTACTGGAGATACTAAAGGGAGCCCTACAGACAGAGAAACAAAGACAGGACAGAGAGACTTGGAGAAAGGTTCAGTACTAAAGAGATTCGGTATGGGTACAATAAAGGATATTAATAGAGAGAGGGAAAAATATGGTAAACATAATCCAAAGGATAAGATGGCCGATTCAAGAAATGCCTTCACGGTTTTAACGTTGAATGTAAATGGATTAAACTCCCCAATTAAAAGATATAGATTCGCAGAATGGATCAAAAAAAATGAACCATCAATATGTTGCATACAAGAGACTCATCTTAGACACAGGGACACAAAGAAACTGAAAGTGAAAGGATGGAAAAAAATATTTCATGCAAGCCACAGCCAAAAGAAAGCAGGTGTAGCAATATTAATCTCAGATAAAATAGACTTCAAATGCAGGGATGTTTTGAGAGACAAAGAAGGCCACTACATACTAATAAAAGGGGCAATTCAGCAAGAAGAAATAACAATCGTAAATGTCTATGCACCCAAACAAGGTGCCACAAAATACATGAGAGAAACACTGGCAAAACTAAAGGAAGCAATTGATGTTTCCACAATAATTGTGGGAGACTTCAACACATCACTCTCTCCTATAGATAGATCAACCAGACAGAAGACCAATAAGGAAATTGAAAATCTAAACAATCTGATAAAATGAATTAGATTTAACAGACATATACAGGACATTACATCCCAAATCACCAGGATACACATACTTTTCTAGTGCTCACAGAACTTTCTCCAGAATAGATCATATGCTGGGACATAAAACAAGCCTCAATAAATTTAAAAAGATTGAAATCATTCAAAGCACATTCTCTGACCACAATGGAATACAATTAGAAGTCAATAACCATCAGAGACTTAGAAAATTCACAAATACCTGGAGGTTAAACAACACACTCCTAAACAATCAGTGGGTTAAAGAAGAAATAGCAAGAGAAATTGCTAAATATATAGAGACGAATGAAAATGAGAACACAACATACCAAAACCTATGGGATGCAGCAAAAGAAGTGCTAAGGGGGAAATTTATAGCACTAAACGCATATATTAAAAAGGAAGAAAGAGCCAAAATCAAAGATCTAATGGATCAACTGAAGAAGCTAGAAAATGAACAGCAAACCAATCCTAAACCAAGTAGAAGAAAAGAAATAACAAGGATTAAAGCAGAAATAAATGACATAGAGAACAAAAAAACAATAGAGAGGATAAATATCACCAAAAGTTGGTTCTTTGAGAAGATCAACAAGATTGACAAGCCCCTAGCTAGACTGACAAAATCAAAAAGAGAGAAGACCCATATAAACAAAATAATGAATGAAAAAGGTGACATAACTGCAGATCCTGAAGAAATTAAAAAAATTATAAGAGGATATTATGAACAACTGTATGGCAACAAACTGGACAATGTAGAAGAAATGGACAATTTCCTGGAAACATATGAACAACCTAGACTGACCAGAGAAGAAATAGAAGACCTCAACCAACCCATCACAAGCAAAGAGATCCAATCAGTCATCAAAAATCTTCCCACAAATAAATGCCCAGGGCCAGATGGCTTCACAGGGGAATTCTACCAAACTTTCCAGAAAGAACTGACACCAATCTTACTCAAACTCTTTCAAAACATTGAAAAAAATGGAACACTACCTAACTCATTTTATGAAGCTAACATCAATCTAATACCAAAACCAGGCAAAGATGCTACAAAAAAGGAAAACTACCGGCCAATCTCCCTAATGAATATAGATGCAAAAATCCTCAACAAAATACTTGCAAATCGAATCCAAAGACACATTAAAAAAATCATACACCATGACCAAGTGGGGTTCATTCCAGGCATGCAAGGATGGTTCAACATAAGAAAAACAATCAATGTATTACAACACATTAAAAACTCGAAAGGGAAAAATCAATTGATCATCTCAATAGATGCTGAAAAAGCATTTGACAAAATCCAACATCCCTTTTTGATAAAAACACTTCAAAAGGTAGGAATTGAAGGAAACTTCCTCAACATGATAAAGAGCATATATGAAAAACCCACAGCCAGCATAGTACTCAATGGTGAGAGACTGAAAGCCTTCCCTCTAAGATCAGGAACAAGACAAGGATGCCCGCTGTCACCACTGTTATTCAACATTGTGCTGGAAGTGCTAGCCAGGGCAATCCGGCAAGACAAAGAAATAAAAGGCATCCAAATTGGAAAAGAAGAAGTAAAACTGTCATTGTTTGCAGATGATATGATCTTATATCTAGAAAACCCTGAGAAATCAACGATACACCTACTAGAGCTAATAAACAAATTTAGCAAAGTAGCGGGATACAAGATTAATGCACATAAGTCAGTAATGTTTCTATATGCTAGAAATGAACAAACTGAAGAGACACTCAAGAAAAAGATACCATTTTCAATAGCAACTAAAAAAATCAAGTACCTAGGAATAAACTTAACCAAAGATGTAAAAGACCTATACAAAGAAAACTACATAACTCTACTAAAAGAAATAGAAAGGGACCTTAAAAGATGGAAAAATATTCCATGTTCATGGATAGGAAGGCTAAATGTCATTAAGATGTCAATTCTACCCAAACTCATCTACAGATTCAATGCAATCCCAATCAAAATCCCAACAACCTACTTTGCAGACTTGGAAAAGCTAGTTATCAAATTTATTTGGAAAGGGAAGATGCCTCGAATTGCCAAAGACACTCTAAAAAAAAAAAACGAAGTGGGAGGACTTACACTCCCTGACTTTGAAGATTATTATAAAGCCACAGTTGCCAAAACAGCATGGTACTGGCACAAAGATAGACATATAGATCAATGGAATCGAATTGAGAATTCAGAGATAGACCCTCAGATCTATGGCCGACTGATCTTTGATAAGGCCCCCAAAGCCACCGAACTGAGCCATAATGGTCTTTTCAACAAATGGGGCTGGGAGAGTTGGATATCCATATCCAAAAGAATGAAAGAGGACCCCTACCTCACCCCCTACACAAAAATTAACTCAAAATGGACCAAAGATCTCAATATAAAAGAAAGTACCATTAAACTCCTAGAAGATAATGTAGGAAAACATCTTCAAGACCTTGTATTAGGAGGCCACTTCCTAGACTTTACACCCAAAGCACAAGCAACAAAAGAGAAAATAGATAAATGGGAACTCCTCAAGCTTAGAAGTTTCTGCACCTCAAAGGAATTTCTCAAAAAGGTAAAGAGGCAGCCAACTCAATGGGAAAAAATTTTTGGAAACCATGTATCTGACAAAAGACTGATATCGTGCATATACAAAGAAATCCTACAACTCAATGACAATAGTACAGACAGCCCAATTATAAAATGGGCAAAAGATATGAAAAGACAGTTCTCTGAAGAGGAAATACAAATGGCCAAGAAACACATGAAAAAATGTTCAGCTTCACTAGCTATTAGAGAGATGCAAATTAAGACCACAATGAGATACCATCTAACACCGGTTAGAATGGCTGCCATTAAACAAACAGGAAACTACAAATGCTGGAGGGGATGTGGAGAAATTGGAACTCTTATTCATTGTTGGTGGGACTGTATAATGGTTCAGCCACTCTGGAAGTCAGTCTGGCAGTTCCTTAGAAAACTAGATATAGAGTTACCATTCCATCCAGCGATTGCACTTCTCGGTATATACCCGGAAGATCGGAAAGCAGTGACACGAACAGATATCTGCACGCCAATGTTCATAGCAGCATTATTCACAATTGCCAAGAGATGGAAACAACCCAAATGTCCTTCAACAGATGAGTGGATAAATAAAATGTGGTATATACACACGATGGAATACTACGCGGCAGTAAGAAGGAACGATCTGGTAAAACATATGACAACATGGATGAACCTTGAAGACATAATGCTGAGCGAAATAAGCCAGGCAGAAAAAGAGAAATATTATATGCTACCACTAATGTGAACTTTGAAAAATGTAAAACAAATGGTTTATAATGTAGAATGTAGGGGAACTAGCAGTAGAGAGCAATTAAGGAAGGGGGAACAATAATCCAAGAAGAACAGATAAGCTATTTAACGTTCTGGGGATGCCCAGAAATGACTATGGTCTGTTAATTTCTGATGGATGTAGTAGGAACAAGTTCACTGAAATGTTGCTATATTATGTAACTTTCTTGGGGTAAAGTAGGAACATGTTGGAAGTTAAGCAGTTATCTTAGGTTAGTTGTCTTTTTCTTACTCCCTTGTTATGGTCTCTTTGAAATGTTCTTTTATTGTATGTTTGTTTTCTTCTTAACTTTTTTTTCATACAGTTGATTTAAAAAAGAAGGGAAAGTTAAAAAAAAAAAAGAAAAGAAAAAAGACAAACAAGGAAAAAAAAAAAAAAAAAGATGTAGTGCCCCCTTGAGGAGCCTGTGGAGAATGCAGGGGTATTCGCCTACCCCACCTCCATGGTTGCTAACATGACCACAGACATAGGGGACTGGTGGTTTGATGGGTTGAGCCCTCTACCATAAGTTTTACCCTTGGGAAGACGGTTGCTGCAAAGGAGAGGCTAGGCCTCCCTGTATTTGTGCCTAAGAGTCTCCTCCTGAATGCCTCTTTGTTGCTCAGATGTGGCCCTCTCTCTCTGGCTAAACCAACTTGAAAGGTGAAATCACTGCCCTCCCCCCTACGTGGGATCAGACACCCAGGGAAGTGAATCTCCCTGGCAACGTGGAATATGACTCCCGGGGAGGAATGTAGACCCGGCATCGTGGGATGGAGAACATCTTCTTGACCAAAAGGGGGATGTGAAAGGAAATGAAATAAGCTTCAGTGGCAGAGAGATTCCAAAACGAGCCGAGAGATCACTCTGGTGGGCACTCTTACGCACACTTTAGACAACCTTTTTTAGGTTCTAAAGAATTGGGGTAGCTGGTGGTGGATACCTGAAACTATTAAACTACAACCCAGAACCCATGATTCTCGAAGACAGTTGTATAAAAATGTAGCTTATGAGGGGTGACAGTGGGATTGGGAAAGCCATAAGGACCAAACTCCACTTTGTCTAGTTTATGGATGGATGTGTAGAAAAGTAGGGGAAGGAAACAAACAAAGGTACCCAGTGTTCTTTTTTACTTCAATTGCTCTTTTTCACTCTAATTATTATTCTTGTTATTTTGGTGTGTGTGCTAATGAAGGTGTCAGGGATTGATTTAGGTGATGAATGTACAACTATGTAATGGTACTGTAAACAATCGAAAGTACAATTTGTTTTGTATGACTGCGTGGTATGTGAATATATCTCAATAAAATGATAAAAAAAAAAATTAAAAGATAAAACATAGGACTATACAACATAGTAAACTTTATTGTAGATGATGGACTACTGTTAAGAGTACAAGTATAAGAATGCTCTTTCATTAATTTTAACAAATGTACGATAGTAATACAAAGTGTTAATAATAGGTTGATATATGGGGAAAAATACACTTAATGTATACTATGGACTATAGTTAAAAGTACAAGCATAAAACAAGGAATGTTCTTTCATGAATTATAACAAATGTACAACACTGATACAAGGTATTAATAATAGGGTAGTATGTGAGGAAAAATACACCTAATGTAAATTATGGATGACAAATGATAGTACGATTTTAATCATCGTTCATCAATTGCAACAAATATTATACATCAATAAAAGGTGTCGGGGGTGGTGCGGTGTATGGGAATCTTGTATTTTAGGAATGACTGTTTTGTGAAACCACAACTTCTAATTAAAAAAAAAAAAATTGTTTGGCCTCGGTACTATAGTGCTAGGTTAAAAACACTGTCACATCCGGGAAAATAATGAAAAATCCATGGTAAGAACAGATTAACGTGATCAGGCTTTAAAGGCATGACAAAGGATGAATTATGGTTATTCAGGCATTGGTAGAGGCTGCTACCTTAATTTTATACATACTGTTCATGTGATTTGAGGGATTTAAAAACAAAGGCAAGGTCACAATTTTCTAACAGAAAAAAGGAGAAAGAAATATGACTTTACTTTATAAAGAGGTATACTAATATTAATTCTCCGTAAATCAAATCAAACACTGAAACTGAACACTACAGAACACAGACTGGCAAACACGAACTTGACTGAAGCTCATTAGCAAGACCAGTAGGTCTTCAAAAATGTTTTTTAATTGAATTGCATTATTTTACACAGAAAATGGGCCAATATTTGATGATACTTTTGTTTTTGAAAACCAAAATAGAAAATATACTGAAGGCATAGTCTTTAAAGAAAAAATAAGAGTTCAGTAGTCCAATTATTTATGGCAGGTATAAACTCTGATTATGAAAGTTATTAAAAATAAAAATTAAACTGTAGTTATATAAGGAAAAGATAGTAAATCTGCAGAAGAGAACATTCTCTGGATCCCAAACTGATAGGAAAAGAAAATTGAATGTTATAGTAAGCCCATTTCCCAATAATAGTAAATGCCAGATGTTTCTCATCTCCTGTAACGAGTTAAGATACCCTGCTGATGTCTCTTCAGAAACTAATGGATGCTTCCAAATGAAAGAATAAAATCTAAAGAAAATTTGTCACTCAATAAACGCTACTTATAATTTAGTGGGACTTCATCATTACTATCAATAATATTATATTTTATATTAAAAAGTATCTTCCAAGGAATTACCACTATGCTAATAAATACACTGTTCTATAATGGTACAACTAAAATCTGAAAACAGTTAGTGTAAGCATTAGAATGGTGTTTTTAGGGTAGGGACAAAAATGATACAGAATGAGACTGACTTCCTGCCTTAATCCAAACATAACATATCCTTAAAAATAACTAAGATAGGGGAACAATCCTGAGATTAATCACCTAATATCAACACAACACATTTTAAACTTTGGCCACAGACAGGAAACACCAGACACTCCAAAGACACGTTGCAGATCCAGATTTGGCCACTAGGTGCCAGGAATGACATCAACAAGTATCCAAAAAACTGAATAAAACCCAACATTGCCTATCATCAATACAGCTCGTAGTTCTCAGAAACAGCTGTGGTGGAACTGCAGCTGCAGTGGTGACAAAACTGACATGTGCTATATCATATGTCATATCATAAGATACAGGAGTTGGAAAAATGAGCAGTGGCTAGAAAAAATATTGTAGGAACTAACACTGCAAAAAGCAAGGAATAGCATACAGACTAATTAAAACAAGTTATCCCTGTAGGAATAGATCATATTGAGTAGGCAGAAAGCAAAGTCCACGAGGAAATTTAGGGGATGGGAGCAGCATTCCAACAGAATTGGGCTATTTACTCAAATACTATTTTCCTGAAATCCTCTCCATGTTTCAGGGAGTCCACAGTGAAGAAGATACAGTGCCCAAGTTTCAGGAGCTCACATCTTAACCAGGAATGACACAAACAAACACAGTTGCTACACAATGAGATGAGCCATCAATGGTATGAACAACGAGCAGTTATAATCAACCTAGGCCTAAATGATGTGTCTGAGGGCAGGGAGATGGGGACACCATGTCTGTTTTACTCACCACTGTAATCCCACTGCCTTGTACAGTGCCTGGTACAGAGTAAGTGCTCAATAAATAAATATTTGGACAATAATAAGAATACTTGAAACATAATTATTTGAAGATAGAGAGTAATAAAATACACTTTCATAAATGAAAGAATATCTAAATATATAGATCAAAGGTATTCATTATTTATTCTAGGAAAAGGTATTATTTGGAGTAACACCAAGCTACACTCTAATAAAGCTTCATCTTTTTGGAGACATAAAGGAAAAACTCCTTCTAACATCTGGGAAGTACAATCACGTTACCCACAAAGGAAAAAAAAAAAGGCTGGCTTCAAACACTAACATTAGAAACTGAAGACAACAGAGTACTGTCTATCAACTTAAAAGGAATAATATGCTGTGAACCAAGAATTCTGTGCCTAGCAAAGGAAATACATTAATTAGATTTTATCCTGAAAAAATATATTTGAATAGGTAATCCTGGGATATGACTCAAAGAATTAAGCCTAAATATAGGGATTATGGTTATCAAACAGAATGTAAATGGTATAACTATTGGAACAAAGTTATGTAGTGACAAAAATTTTTTTTTTTGTTTATGTACTTTCTAAAAATCTTTCATTTGGATAGGTAAAGCTGTTGTGATTTAAAAATCACAGTGGAAAGGTATAGATTAAGAAGTCTTTGTTCCCACCCTGTCAACAAATAATCACTTTTATTAATTTCTAGTGCATTTTTACAGTTTCTTTTCATAAACACACAAAAAACTGATATATTCTTATTTTTCTTCATTTTTTTCATGCCAATTAACATACCGTTAAAGGTACTGTGCAGATATGTTGGAGAATGCTGCTCTGTATCACTCTCAATTAGGGTACCATGGTTGCAAGCAAAAATTCAAAGAGAATTTATTTATTGGCTCATGCAGTTAGTGCTCTGCATGGCAGAGACTCAAAAAGCTTTAGAAACCAGCATATTGGGGAACGAAGCCAGATCAGAGCGACCAGCTCTCAAGGCAAAAAGTGTTGAAACTACTTCTTTGTCCCAATAAGTGAATATGGCCCAAAATATTTTCATTAATAAATAAGATTAAAGAGAAATTAATCATTCAACTCAGTAAGACAAAAAAAAAAAGCAATAAATAAGCCTAAGAAAACTTGGAGTTTTAATAAAAATAAAAGCAGAAATTAATGAATTAAAAAACAGAAAGATGTCAGACTTGAAAAATAGACCCCAAAGCTTTTTTTCTTTATCAGGTTGGGGGTAGAAGGAGGGAAGGGGACAAAAGAAGACGAATATACAAATTAAGGAAAAAATTGTAACTATTTGGATATGGGTGAATGACTTCCAATCTTCAAGAAATATTATTAATCTTCATTAATACTGACACCATCTCAATTGCTACACAGTGCAGCAAAAGATGAAAAGCTTAACAAATTTTATGAAGCAAAATAACCCTAAAGGAAAATCAGAGAAAGATGACAATAACAGATAAAAAAACATATATACCACTTAATGAATAAAATTTAATGAAGTGAAGGGAAAATCTTCTGAACATGTTGTGATAGAAGCTAAGAAAATGTCTGATGAAATGCAACATTCATCCCTTAAAAGAACACACACGTTTTCACATTTCAGATCAACAGCCGTATTATGTTTAATGGTGAAACACTGGTATAGTGTTAAAGTAAGGAATGAGTTAAAAGTGCTTATTAGCATCAATATTGTTTAACACTGTTTTAGAAATTCTAGCCAATGTAAGTAGACGAAAAAAATACAAGAGGTATACAAATTAAAACTAGCAAATCATTATTGTATGAAAGACATAACTGTATACCCGGAAAACCTAAAAGAACCAGTGGATATATTAGTTGGTTGACATATTAGACATTGAAATTGCTGACATTTATCTTATGACCAACAAGAACTAGTAGGAAAAAATGACGAAATAAAAATCAAATTCACAAGAGCAACAAAAAACATTAGTTACTTAGCCAGAACAGTGCAGGATCTATAAAAACAAAACTACTGAGACTCTCAGAGACATAAAGGCAACTTGAATAAATAGGAGAGACATACCTATTCTTGGATAGGAAGACACAAAATTGCAAATATGTCAAATTTCCCTAAAATAATCTATATTAATTGTTTATCTCCATTCCCCAAATACCAGTAGAATTCTGGGAGGAACTTGACAGAATGATACTACAGGTCATTGGAGGGAATGAACATGCAATTTTCCCATGAAACTTTTTATTTTCAAAATTTTAAACCAACAAAACTTTTGCCACATTTATCTCTCATTCTCTACAAACAATTTTTATCTTGACCAAATTGAAAATTAAAGACATTACATTCTGATACCTCACTCCTAATTACTTCAGCACATACTCCCAAAGAACAAGCACATTCTCCTACTTAACCTCCAAACTATTATCACACCCAAGAAATGCAAGTGATTCAACAATAGAGTTTAATATACACTCCTTTCAAAACATATCCAACTGTCTCCCACAATGCCATTATATCTTTTACTTTTTAATTCAGGAATCTAATCAAGGATATGTATTAATTTGGTTGTCACGCCTTGGTCTCTTTTAATCCAGAATAGACCCCAGCTCCATTCCTTTTTTGCACCCCACCAGGAAGCATATGTCAATTTGACCCACAGCTGATGACACTAAAGTGTTAGCCAGATCTTTCTGTTGTAACGGTTATTTTTCTCCTTTTTGAATTATTAATTTGTGGATTGATACTTTGAAATATGTGCATATCATATTTCATAACAACCTTTCACCCAATGGATCTGGCCACTGATGATCCTTGCCTGAACCAAATATCACACTAAGGGTTGCAAAATGATGGTTCTTCTAATTCCAACAGTGCTTCTCAATTTATCCAGCTTGAATTCTTCCATCAAGAAGAACTTCCCAGTGAGGTCACTAAAATAGCTGAATGAGATGATCGATGGCTTAGTCCCCCCACAGAAGCTTTAAACAACAAGCAAAAAAAAAAAAACTAGCAGAACCATCTATCTCACAGCTCTGGAAAACAGTTAAAGGGTCCATATAACTGGGTGAGCACTGAATCAAGATAACGGTAACTTAAGCCTCCAGTTAAGATCACACTCACTGGTGAAAGACAGAAAGCTTTCCTCTAAGATCAAGACAAGAATGCCTGCCACCAACTCTGCTATTCAACACTGTACTGGAAGTGCCAGTCAGAGCAATTAGGCAAGAAAAGAAACAAAAGGCATTCAAATTGGAAAGGAAGAGTAAAACTACCCCTATTCACAGATGATGTAATCCTATATATAAAAAATACAGACGAATCTACAGGAAAGCTACTAGAACAAATTCAGCAAAGTGGCAGATTATAAGATCAATACACAAAATCAGTGGTGTTTCTATACTACAATTAATCTGAAAGGGAGAAATCAAGAAAACAATTCCATTTACAATAGTAACTACAAGAACAAAATATCTAGGAATAAATTTAACCAATTATGTATGTGGAAAACTACAAATCATCACTAAAGAAATAAAACAAGACCTAAATAAACTGTAAAATATCCTATGCTCAAGGACTGAAGACTTAATATTGCCAAGATATCAATACTACCCAAAGCAATTTCCAGATTCAATGCAATCCCAATAAAAATTCCAACACCTTTCTTTGCAGAAATGAAAAAGCTAATCAACACATAAATATAAAAGGGAAAGGAGCCCCTAATAGCCAAAAACATCTTGAAAAAGAACAACGTTGGAGGACTCACATGTCCCAATTTGAAAACTTATTACAAAGCTACAATAAACAAGAGTGTGGCACTGACACAGGACAGACATACAGACCAATGGAACAGAACTGAAAGTGAAGAAATAAGCCCATATATTTATGGTCAACTGATTTTCAAAAAAGATGTCAAGTACATGTAATAGGGAAAGAACAATCTCTTCAACAAATGGTGTTGGGAAAACTGGATTTCCATATTCAAAAGAATGAAACTGGACCCCTTCCTCATACCATAGACAAAAATGAACTCAAAATAGAACAAAGACACAAATATAAGAGCCAAAAGTATAAAATTTCTAGAAGGAAAAATAGGGAAGCATCTTTGGGACCTTGTGTTAGGCAATGGTGTTTTAGACTTTATACCTAAAGCACAAACAACAAAAGAAAAAACAAATAAATAGAACTTCAAAATTAAAAACAACTGTGCAAAGGACTTCATTTTGAAAGTACAAAAACAATCTACAGAATGGGAGAAAATATTTGGAAACCATATAACCAATAAGGGTTTAATTTGCAGAATATATAAAGAAATTCTACAACTAAAAATCAAAAAGACAAGCAACCCAATGATAAAATGAACAAAAGAGACTGGAATAGACATTCTCCAAAGAAGATATGCAAACAGCCAAAAAGCACATGAAAAGATGTGCCATGGGGAAACACAAATGGAACATTAGCCATTAGGGAAATGCAAATCAAAACCACAATGTGATAACATTTCACATTCACCATTGGAAAATATCAAGTGTAGGAAAGTATGTGGAGAAATAGGAACACTTGTTCATTGGTGGTGGAAATGTAAAATGGTACAGCCACTATGGAAAATAGTTTGGCAATTCCTCAGGAAATTAAGTACAGAATCACTACATGGTCCAGCAATCCCACTATTAGGGATATACACCAAAGCACTGAAACCAGGGACTTGAACAGAGATTTGCACACCAATGTTCACAGCAGCACTCTTCACAACTGTCAAAAGATAGAAGCAACTGAAGTATCCATCTACAGATGAATGGATAAACAAAATGTGATATAGACATACAATAGAGCATTATTCAGCTGTAAAAGGAATGAAGTTTTGACACATGCAACAACACAGACGAACCCTGAAGACATCATGTTGAGTGAAACAAGCCAGAAACCAAAGGACAAATATTGTATGATCTCGCTTTGGTGAAATAATTAGAATATGCAAATCCTTAGAGTCAGAAAAGAAAATAGTGGTTACCAGGAGCAGGGGAGTGAATACAGAATGTAGAATTAATGCTTAATTGGTACAGAGTTTCTGTCTGGGTGATGGAAAAGTTTCTGTGATGGTAGGCACAACACTGTAAATTTAATTAACACCACTGAACTGTATTTCTGAATATGGCTAAAAGGGGAAATTTTAGGTTATTTATATGTTTCCAGAATAAAAATGTGAAAAAAGCATAGAACTGTAAAACAAAAACAGTGAAACCTAATGTTAACTATGGGCTTAGATAATAGTGTAATTATAATATCATTTCATCAATTGTTAACAAAGGGTCCAAGCTAATGCAAAGTGTTATTAATAGGGAAAACTGCATGTGTGAGGGGAGGTGTATGGGAATACTGTACCTTCTGCATGATTTTTCTGTAAACCTACAATCTCTCTAATTAAATAAAATAAAAATTAATTGATTGAAATGAAAAGATATCTAGAACCTAATGTTTAACAGAAAAAAGGTCACAAACGATATTCAGCATATAATGCTGTTTTTAAAAAACATGTATGTAGATGTACACAAACCTTACTTAGGATGTTCAGAAATTCAGCTGTAATTTTCTCTGAGTGATAGGATTTTAAGGCGAGTTTACTTTAAAAAAATAATTTAAATTTTTTATAACGAGCATGTATTATTTTCACAAACAGAAGAAACAATGAAGCCCAATTTAGCTTAAAATGAACCAGAGACAGGAAGAGCCCAGGCGACACGGTTTACAACTTGCAAATGAACTTTACTGATTACAATATTCTTTTCTTTCTCTAATTTGTCATTCATAAACATTAACAGTCTCCACCTTAAACCTTGTATGCTTAAAAAATCATCTTTAAGTTGGTGGTTTGGAATCAGAAAGCATTTTCTAACAAAAACAATGTTATAAATGTTGATTGACTTCCAAAGACAGACCTAAAGGTCTATCTAATCCAAAATACCAATGTAAACAAGTAACTAATAGTATTAGCCTAAATTCTAGAAAGAAAAAGTGAAAGAGGCATTTTTCAGCCCCTCCTGTACACAAAAGTACAATATGCAAAAAAAAGGTTTTTGTTTTCTTAAGTATTCCCCACTGCGAAACCTATTCTCTTTTCTAGCCTAGGCACTCCACTCTCCAACCAACAAGTATCTTAATGCTGCCCTACTAAGTGCTTCCCTCACGCTTGATCTACTCTTTCAAAGAACTCCACAAAAATACTAAATTCTAGATTATAGAGCAATCATGGTATAATGGAGAAGAGGGATGACCTAGGCTAGAGCTCTAGCTCTTTTTAGCTAAGTAACCCTGGACAAGTCAATTGTCCAAACTGACCCCTCTGAGTCAGTTTCCTCATCCATTAAATGGGTTTAATTCTTACATCTTAATGTTGTGCTGATTAAAAAACCTTGCAAACATATGTTGTTATTATCCTAGTCATGATTATTAGCCTTGTTTCAAACAGACTCCGCTATTAGTAATGTGATTTATCAAAGGCCAAGCATCTAGAAAAGAGCAGAGCCAGAAATAAAGTACAGTCTTCTAAGTCTCCATCCAGCGCTTTTTCCAATATACCGAGTTGCCTTTCCAGGTTCTAAGATCACTGACCTTTCCTTGACCCAAACAAAATTCCCAGTTAAAAAGAAACCAATCTTGCTGCATGAGTTCAGGTCATATATGAAAACAAACCTTCCTAAAGGTAATCCCAAAAAGATTTACCTAATTAATCTTTATTAACCTAAATGTAACAGAATTGCAGATTAGTGTATAACATTGAAGTGGAAACTTTAAGGTTCTCTGGGAAAGATGGTACTTTGGGGCAGAAGTTAGCTACACTAGGGTTATTCCTGATTTCCACACTCTTTTCTTCTTCTACTCCTGAAATCAGATTTCTAAAAATGCACCAAGTTTTTCAGGTGGTTACTACAAGTATGAAAGACAAGGGGTAACACTTCATAAAACTACGGCTTGTCTGTTTGGCCACTTCCAAACTGCTAGTGTCACTGCAGCTGTATGATGAAAATGTCAGGGTTTTTGCATTAGTAACATCCCTTCCTGTAGCTTAATGCAGGAATATCTCTTCCCTTTATTCCTTCAAATTGGGAATCCAACCTGAGTACAGAGAATTTACTCATTTTAGCTACTCTACTCACATAACATTGCCTAATTAAGACTCAGGCTCCAATTTTATGCAAGTGTTCATACACAGTTAAAAGATCTAAAACAGGAATCCATGGCAATGAATTTCTAACTACTTTAAGACACAATCTCTTGAAACACATCAGGACTAAAATTGGGAACTACCTGGAGCAAGGTTTACAAAATAAAGCATTCAGTTAGGCGTTTTTAACAAAATGAACTATTTTATATAACAACTTAAGTGCATTTTAGAGGAGAAACAGTATATAAGATGGAAATTACAGGGATAAGATTAGCTACAGAATGCAGTTTTTTAGATAATCTTGAAAGCATTCCTCAGTTCTAAATAACCGTTGTATTAGTTAGGGTTCTCTAGGGAAACAGAATCAATGAGAGGTGTCTCTGACTATCAAATTGTAGAAGTGACTCACACAACTGTGGGTATGCATGAGTCCAAATTCTGTAGAGCAGTCAGCAAACTGTCAACTCCAAGGGAGATGTCCGATGAACTCCTCAGGAAACGAACTGGCAACTTCCACGAACTCCTCAGGAAACGCTTCACTGGGCAGCCGAAGAAAAAGTGAAGGTCCTCTATCTGTCTTGCTTATAAGTCTTCAACTGATTAATTGGATTAAATCTAGCCAATTGCATTCTCATTGTGGAAGACATGCCCTTTGGTGAGTCATCAGTCACAGCTGCAGTCAATTGACTGATGATTTAATAAACCAGCCTGTTGGTTTATCAACCAGCCTCAAACGTCCTCACAGCAATTGTTAGGTCAGTGTTTGCTTGACCAGACAGCTGGGTACTATCACCTGGCCAAGTTGACACATGAACCTAACCATCACAACCGTCATTCACCCCAGTCTTGCCCTCACTAGCCGGAGCACTTTTCTGCTGATCTAAAATTTTTCCCAGTAAAATAACTGTTTGCTGCACCCCTGACCCTCTATTTAAGTGCTTGTGGTACTCTGAAGCTGCATGTAATCCAGAAAAACATGTTCCTAAACTTTAATCCATTCCTGTGGGCGTGAACCCATTGAAAGTAGGACCTTTCTTGATAAGGTTATTTCAGTAATCAGGATGGGTCTTAACCCTATTACTGGAGTCCTTTATAAGTGGAATGAAATTAAGACAGAGAGAAACAACCATAGGAAGCAAAAAGCTGAACATGAACGGAACCTGAGGGAAGGGAGAAACCAGGAGATGTCATCATGTACCTCATCACGTGACAAGCTAAGGACCAAGGATCGCCAACAGCCAGCCCCAGAACACCAGTCTCTGGGAAGAAAGCATTGCCTTGACGATACTTTGATTTGGACTTTTTCCCAGCCTCAAACAGTGAGCAAATACATGCCCATTGTTTAACCCAACCCATTTCATGGTATTTGCTTGAACAGCCTAGGAAACTAAACAGTGCTATATTCTACCAATAGTTCAAACTGAACTACATATAATTTGGAAAGCTTTAAGACTATCTAGTGCCAAAGGCTAACCTTGGTCTTTATTCTCCTCAAAACTCTAAATGTACATGATGTGCAAATCAAACTGTAAGGAACCATGTTGGACAGCTAGTTCACACCATCAATGTCAGAATTCCCTCTGCCATAACCCTGACAGACGAACACCAACAAAGTTAGAAAAATAACAGAAAAGCATGGGGGCTCAAACTGGGACAGGAGACAGGTTAGGTGAGGAACAGACATTCTATGTTATAGGTAGAAAGGGAAATAAACCTTTGCATATTTCACTTGGAGTCTCAGGGAAGAGAAATAAAAGGTGTTAAGAAATGAACTTTCTCCTCTCAGAGTCAACATAAAAACCCATATGAGTTGCCTTCAAGACTATCCACTCAGGTATGGTGTTATTACTGGTATTTTCCTGGCCCAATTCCTTAAAAAGAAAAAAATTTCGCTCTTGCTTGCACAATCTTTTTTATTTTTTTATTTTTATTTTTTAAAAAAAGGCTTTTCCTTTTCCTAAGATATGTATAAGAAGATATCATCTATAAAAAGTCTGTCTGCATAATACCTTAACATGAAGGCCCATTAATTAGTGCAGCACCCAGGATCAGGCACATGCAATAATTAAGGCAGCTTTTAAAAAGAATGAGTCAAAATGTCCATCAGTGAACAAATGGATAAACAAATTGTGGTATATACACATGATGGAATATTATGCAGCCATAAGACACAACAAAGACATGGAATATATAATAATGTGGATGAACCTTGAGGATATTATGTTGAGTAGTTAGCCAGAAACAAAAGGACAAATAGTGTATGGTGTCAATAATATGAACTGACATTAATGAGCAAACTTTGAGAGTTAAAAGCTGATAACACAGGCTACCAGAATATAGAAAGAGGGTAGAGATCGGGCATTTGATGCTGAAAGACTACAGAATGTTCAGTAGGACTGATTGTACAGATCCAGAAATAGACAGCGTAATACTGTGTGATGGTAGCACATTATTGTAGGTACACTGAACGAAGATGTCTGTGAATAAAGCTGAAAGAGGTTGGATAGGGGAATGTACGACACCAGAGGTAAAGTTAGATGATAAGACTGGGACTGTATAACTTGGAAAAATCTGGAGTGACTAATGACTGTTGCTAAATGTACAAATATAAGAATGTTTTCAAATGTGGGACAACAAATGAATGTCAACCAGGCAGAGTGCTGAAAAAGGGATGGTATTTGGGAAAAAAACATAATCAAAGCAAACTGGAGTCTACGGTCAAGAGTAACATTGTAATATGCTTCTATTAAATGTAACAAAGGCAATAACCAAAGTTAAATGTGTACGAGGGAGGGATATAAGGAAGGGATATGGGATTCTTGGTAATGGTGTTATTTTCTGTCCTTACTATTATAGTGTATTGTAAGACATTTTATTTTTCTTTTTATTATCATTTTTATTATTCGCCAAAAAAAACCTTTTTAATAGTAATCAATATGTTCAAGTGCTGACTATGGTGATAAAGGTACAACTATATGATGATACCATGAACAACTGACGGTACACTGTGGATAATTGTATGGTATGTGAATATATCTCTAAAATTGTAGGAAAAAATACAGAAAGGGGTAAAAGTGCTGGAGAAAACATGGAGAGAGGGATATACCTATTTACTGTTGATGAGCAGGCAGAATGCTGTAGCCTTCGTGGAGGTCAGTATGGTAGTTCCACAAGAACCTAAGTATGTGAGGGCCATAAGGTCCTGCAACCTCATTATGGGGTATGTACTTTGAAGATCTGAGAGCAGAGACATGAATGGACTTTTGCACACTGGTGTTTACGGAGGCAGTATTCATGATCTGCAATGGGGGTAGGTGGCCTAAGGGTACACAACTGAGGAACAGAATGGCAAACTGTGGTGTATGCATACAATGGAATATTGAACAACTATGAGAAGGAGTGAAGCTGAGAGACGCAAGGAGGTGAATGGATCCTGTAGACAGCATTTTGAGTGAAGTATGCCAGAAACCAAGGCAAACACTATAATGCCTCACCAATATGGACTAACTACAATGTGTAAACTCAGAACTGAACCTTAGAGCACAGCCTAACAGGGAAATGATTATTGTAACGGTCCCTAGATTGTAAGCTCTTACAGCAGTCAAATCTATTCCTGAATTGTAATGGCTATCTCCAAATTCTGAGATGGTGATACCTTTGTGTATAACCTGATTGATCTCTGGAACACTGGGTATCTGTGTGACACCTGAAACTCAGAGCTAGAGCTCAGCAGATATGAATGTCAGTATTAACGCATACAGCAATGGTTAAAAAAAAAAAAAAAAAAGAGCCCAGACTTCAATTAGAGACATGAATAAAGCAGATCTGGTTAAGATGAGGGCAAATCTGTTAAGACTAGGGCAAATCGGGCCAAAGCGTAAAGGTTTAAAACCGACTGTGTCCAAACTTCAACTTCCATGTGAGACCAAGGGAAGAGATGTTTATTTGGTATAGGATCTATATTTTCTAAACAATATAACTTCTACAGTCAATTTGTTCAAACACTACAATTACAGGGAACTTTAAACAGGAAGAGAGCTATGGTAGGTCTGTACAGATTAGAATGAAATAGCAACACATCCTAAAGTAATTTGGGTGGAGAATAAGAATATATATTCGGGGCTCCCCCTGAAGAGCTAGGGGAAGATGCAAATGTGCTAGACTTCCTCACCTGCATTGTTGCTGATGTTCTCACAAACAGTGGGGACTGACAGCTTGTCATGCTGACCCCTCTGTCTTGGGGCTGGCCCCTATGAAGCTTGTTGCTGCAAGGAGAGGCTAAACCTAAGAGTCTCCCCCAGAGTGCCTCTTTGTTGCTCAGATGTGGCCCTCTTTCTCTAACTAAGTCACCTTGGCAGGTGATCTCACCACCCTCCCTACTACGTGCAATCTGACTCTCAGGGGTGTAAATCTCCCTGGCAACGCAGTATATGACTCCCGAGGATGAATCTGGACCCGGCATCATGGGATTGACAACATCTTCTTGACCAAAAGGGGGATGCAAAATGAAACGAAACTTTGTTTCAGTGGCCGAGAGATTTCAAATGGAGTCCAGAGGTCACTCTGGTGGACATTCTTATGCACTATATAGATAACACTTTTTAGGTTTTAATATACTGGAATAGGTAGAAGTAAATAACTGAATCTACCAAACTCCAACCCAGTAGCCTTGACACCTGAAGACGACTGCATAACAATGTAGCTTACAAGGGGTGACAGCGTGATTGTGAAAACCCTGTGGATCGCACTCCCTTTATCTGGTGTATGGATGGATGAGTAGAAAAATGGGGACAAAACCCAAATGAAAAATAGGGTGGGATGGGGGGGTGTTGGGGTGTTCTTTTTTTATTTTTATTTTTTATTCTGATTCTGATTCTGGTGCATGGAAAATGTTCAAAAATAGATTGGTGTGATGAATGCACAACTATAAGATGGTACTGTTGATTGTACACCATGGATGACTGCATGGTATATGAATATATCTCAATAAAACTGAATTAAAAAAAAATCAATAACAACAAAATCAACATTCTCCACAGAATTTAAACTAAACACAGGGTCACATAACATAATATTCAAAATGTCCAGGATAACAATCCAAAAATTACTGTACATAACCCAAAGATGACACAAATGCTCGAATTATCAAAGAAGTTAAAGCACCTATTGTAACTATGCTTCACTAAGAAATGCAAAACAGTGTGGAAATTAATGAAAAAAGAGCCTCAAGAAAAACCAAATGGAAATTTTAAAAGTGAAAATTATAATAAACCAAAATAAAAAATTCACCGGATGGACTCAATAACAGAAAGGCTATGACAAAGTCAATGAACTTGAAGACTAATTAATTGAAATTATCCAATCTGAAACCAGAAAGAAAAAAGGCTGAAAAATTAACAGCACCTCAGGGAGCTGTGGGACAAAAGCAAAAGGTCTAGTATTGGTGTCACACAAGTCCCAGAAGAAGAGGAAAAAGGGTGTTGCACAGAAAATACGTTTGAAAAAATGATGGGTGAAAACAACGTAAATTTTACATTTAAAATAAGCAGACTCCAAAGAGAATAAACACAATGAAATTCACTCTCAGATACATTACAATTAAACTGCTGAAAATTTAAAGACAGTAAAAATCTTGAAAACAGCCAGGCAAAAATAATACATAAATGTGGGAGAATAACAATGCAAATAACTATCAATTTCTTATCAGAAGCCATAAAGACCAGAAGGTGGTTTAACTGTCAACCCTGAATTCTGTATCTAGCAAAAACATCCTTTAAGAATGAAGAGAAAAATTTTTTTTTCTTCAGATAAAAGAAAACTAAGAGAGTTCATGCCAGAAGACCTGCTCTAAAAGAAATGCTGAAGGAATCTCTTCAGACTTTGAGAAATGATAGAAGAAAAACTTGGAATTTCAGAAATGAACAAACAGCAACAGAAACAGTAAATATGGCTAAATATGACAGACTATGTTTTGCCCCTTAAGTTCTTTAAAATATGAATGACATTTGAAAGCAAAAGTTTTCAAAATTTACAGATGTAATAAACATGATAAATACAACATGAGGTTGGGGGGGTAAAGAGATCTATACAGTGGGAAAGCTTCTACATTTTACTTGAAATTGTAAAATACTAATTCTAAGTACACTGCAAAAAGTTAATACATACTGTAACCCCTAGAGCAATCATTTTAAAAGGTATACAGAGATAGCATTAAAAACTTAATAGAAAAATTGAAGTGGAATACTAAAAATATTCAAATAACCCCCAAATTTAATTCAAAATAAAAAGCAAAGATAACAAATAGAAAACAAATAACAAAATAGTAGACAAGTCCAAATATAACAATAGTTACGTAAATTGTAAATGGTCTAAATATACCAATTAAAAGACAGATGGTCAAAATGGATTAAAAATAAGACCTAACTACTTGCTAGGTACAAGAAATCCACTTCAAATATAATGATACAGATAGATTAAAAGTAAAAGGATGGAAAAAAGATATACCAAGCAAACACTTTAAGAAACTAGAAAAAGGAAAACAAAACCAAAACAAGCAGAAGAAAGAGATAATAAAGAGCAGAAATCAATGAAATTAAAATAGAAAAATGGGATGGGGGTGTGTGTGAGGGGAATCAGTGAAATCAAAACTTACTTCCTTGAAAAGATAATAAAATTGATAAAAAAAAATTTACCAATATCAGGAATGAAAGAGGAGCTATTATAGATTCCCCACAGATATATTAAAGGGATAAAAGGGACTATTACAAACACCCCTATGCACAAAAAATTGACAACTTCAATAAAATGGACAAATTTCTTAAAACCCACTAACTACCAAAACTGACCGAAGGAGAAAGAGACAACATGAATAGTCCTGTATCTATTAATGAAATCAATTTAGTTTAAAACCTTCCGAAAAAAATTTATAAGGAAAAGTCATGGAATTATTAGAGGAACCATCTAATTAGAGTCACAGAGAAAAACTCACATACAATTTAAAGATTTTTTCTTAATATATTCTTGCATTCATTTGGTGGCTATATAACTCAAAATTTAAAATTAATTTTTTCGCTATAAAATATACAAATCCTCACTGATAGTAATGGAAAAGAGTACATGCTATTTCCAGCTCAATTTTTATCAGTACTTCCTGCTCTCTCAACAATGTGGACAGTGTGAACAATCTTAAATGACCTTTGCTTATCAAAGTAAATCAAAGCTATTACTTCATATTTACATCAAGCAAATTATTACCTATATAAGAATTCAAGGATATTACTTGAATAAGTACTCAGTAAGTATATGACATATATACTATTGATTAAATACTGTAAAGCAAGACCCCTCCCTTCATAAAAGTGAAGTGATCCTTAAGAGTTGTGTAAAATCAAGTCTTACGTCTTAGAGAGGTATTATACATGAGATTGAACCATATGAAACTGCCAATTTTCAAGCGGTTTCAACCTAACACAGTGTAAGCATTCTTTGTTTTATATATGACTCAGTATTCTCAAGAACGCTAGTCAGTTTTACTAGAATGGTAATATAATTAATTGCCTTGGATGCTGGGGAACAAACCTCATTCATCATTTACCAAGCATATTCTGGAGATTATTTCACAATAAAGGCTATTTGAAAATCTAAAATTGGAACATGTTACAAGAAAGAAGTTCTTAACATGACTTCAGAACCTGTGTTCATTTACTTCTACTTTTCTGGGATCTGTTATTTTTAATTTTTAAAAAACCACAGGCTCTCTTACGTGAAGCAGAGTTTCACTACAGAATAAGGATTAAGATCCACCAAGGCTCTAAATATTAAAAAGAGAAAGAGAACTAAACCTAAGAATGCAACAAAATTTCTAAGATCACATCATTCCTTTGCTCAACACCCTTCTATCTTCTTATCTTACTGGGTCAAAATCCTCACTATGGCCTCTTTTTCCTTCTCTTCACCTTTGCCTCCTCAAACATGCCACGCACACTCCCTCCTCAGAGCCTCAGAAGCCTCAGAACAGTAATAACTGTTCCCACTACCAGCAATGCTCTTCTCAAAGATATCACAAGGCTCATCTCCTTCAGATGTCTGCTTAAAAGTCAGCTTCTCAAAGTGGTCTTCTCTGACCAACTTCCTACAAGCCACTATATATTTTTTCCTAGTTTATTGCCCATCTTCCCCCAATAGAATACAATCTACAAGAAGCCTTTGTCTTTTCACTGCTATACCTACAGGGCCTAGAACAGGTTCTCACTAATAAGAATCTGCTGAACAAGATGCTGTATAAAGACAGTACATATGCCTCCATTTAAAACTTGTAACAAACACGAAGAAACCAAGAAAACAGTTTGGAAACCTGCACACTCTGCTACTCAGACTGAAACGACTATCCTTTAGAAGATATTTTATTTTCAACAAACCATACTAATGAATGGATGGATTCTCTAAAGGCAACATATTAACGTTAAGTGTATGCATGCTGCAATTCTATTGGAGCAGAATGCTCTGGTTTATCACACAGAACATTTGCTAAGCCATTTTCCCACGAACCAAGAAAGTATAGCTAAAGATTCTTAAGGGAAAATAGAGGCAGGGTTACCGTATTAATGATACATAAGGATCAAGAAGCACAGAATATACGAATCCAAACCTCAAAAGTACAGAGCAAAATATCAGAAATTGAAATCAAGAGTGTTTGCCACCTAGGGACGCTGAGAGAGAGAAAGTCTTAAAAGGACTGCATCCTTGTCAGCGCCAGCCGGCAAGATATTAAGACTCAGCCCGGGGCTGCCGGTGGCTGTGGGCGTGGGGTTTTGGAGGACGAGGCCGGGACTCCGAGTCGAGTGTTGGTGGTGTCACCGGGCCACCCTCCTCTCCACTGATTTTCTCACCGGAGAGAAGCGAAAATTCATTGTCCCACCCGCTCCCTTAAAGGTTTGGGGGAGTTGACGAAGGTAGAAGCCTGTCCTTTACCCCCAGGCAAGCCCAGGCCCCAGGAGGCTCCCCTATCTCCGGCTCACCCGGCTCCCGGTTGATCTCGATGTCGAAGTGGCACTGCGGCCGGTCCTGCGCCCCCATCGCGACCGAGGCGGCGGCAACAGCTGGGAGAGAGGAGTAGGAAAGCGGTCAGGGAGGGGGCTAGGGCGGGGGCTGGATCCGAGCCCGTGCCTCGATCCCTCGCGCCGGCCAGTCGCGACAGCGCGGGAGGCCGAGATGGGGCCCCTTCCTGCCCCGGGCCCCGCAGGCCCTTGGCGGCGCGCACACACATGCAGGCGAGCTCTTCACCTGGCTGGCCTCCAGCCTGAGCGGCTCCCCGTGAATAGAAGACAATGTGAAGCCACCGCCGCCGGAGCCCAACGCCACTAACGAACCGCCACCCCTCCCCTGGGCCAGGCCTCCCAGTGCCACGCTACATCCCGCGAGAATTGGGTCAAATACCGCGAGAACACGGTTTCGATGTGGGTGGTTAACCGAAAGTGGCAGCGGAGGGGGCGTGCACACATGGGCGTGCCTAGGAAATCTTGAGGATCTTCCAGTGTAGCACTCCTATACCTGGTCTGGTCCTTTCTGCCCCGCCCCTTGCCCTATAACCAGTGGAGACAGTCACCTAATCCGGAAGTCTTGGTTGAGCCTGCACCCTCCAGCTTACCCGATCGTTTCTCAGCGGCTGTGAGCCTCCCCGTACTTGGCGGTATCGCGAGGCTTCTCTTTTCTCGACAGCTGCGTACGAGTGTATCAAGTTGTTGAAGTGGGTTTTTTTTTTTTGGCTGTTTTCTCTTTCGTGGGGAGTAATAATGAGCAACATCCTATTGTTAGACCGTTTGTGTCACTTCAAAGGCAATATTCTTTTCAGGCTGAAGTGTCATTTCGTTTCCGTGTTTTGGCGCCAGCGTCTCTGGGATAGTTTATGTTCCTATGCTTACTGACTGTTGTACATCATCTTTTGTGAAGTGTATGCACGTCCTTAACTTCGTCTTACTGTTGAATGTAAGATTCTTTGTTAAGTATATGATTTCAGATATTTGCTTCCAATCTAGGTCTTGTCTTTGCATTGGTTTGACAGTGTCTTTTGTGTGTGGGTGTGTGCAAAAGCAGATTTTAATTTTGGTGAAGTCAGTTTATCAATTTTTTTCTTTTATATTTTGTGCTTTTACTTTACTAAGAAATCTCTACCTACCTCAAGCTTGGGAAGATTTTCTCCTATATTTTCTTCTAGAAGTGTTACAGTTTTACCTTTTAGGTGTAGATCTGTGATCTATTAGAATTAATTTTGTGTGTGGTGTGAGGTAGGGGCTGGGGTTCATTTTTTTTCCTTTAGGGATTATACAGTAGTTCCTCACTATTTATTGAAAAACTATATTTTCTCCATGGAATTGGTTTGGGATAACATATGTGTGGGTCTATTTCTGGATTCTATTCTGTTCCATTGATTATGCCATTGCCGCACTTTTGATTACTATAGCTTTATAGTAAATCTCAAAATCAGGTTCGTTTAGTTTCTAAAGAGTTTCTGCATCTGTGTCACTTGTGTAAAATGCAGTCAGAACTGTGATACTTCCCACACCATCACAGAAGTGCTATTCCTGTTAGAGCTTTCCAGTTCTACATCTCCCAGAGGCCAGTATCTCTATCAGAGGAACAGTTCCCTGGATTTTTAACTTGTAACCTGGGCTAATTTTATTTACAGTGCAGTGTTGCAGCTAACCATTTATAGGTTTTTAAAAACTGAAATGCATGTCTATCTGGAGATGAAATGGGTTGTTAAAGCTACTTTTGATACAAAGACTGGTGAAAGGAAAGGAAGGGGGAACACTGCCCAGCTTTGCAATTATCATGCTTTGGGACGCTGGCTTCAATGCAAGTAAGGCCTTAAGAGCTCAGAGACAAATAACTTATTCTGGGGTGTACTTTGAGTACTTTAAATCTCCTGGAATTCATTATTTTCTTGACACTCCAATAATGTCTCCTTCTATCCTGTTCCTGCCACTGATTATGTGACCTAGGGCAAGTCATTTTGATCTCCCTGGAGTTCAGTTTCCTCCTCTGTGAAGTAAGTAGGATGAAATACCTTCTATCTGAGTCTCTTTTTACTCAAGGATTCTTTTATTCTATCCTGTGAGTTGAAATTTCAGACAATTTGAACAAAAAGTATGCTATTTGGTCTGTGGCAATGGTGAAGAAGTTGCTGGGACGAGGCAGGCCTACAGTTGGAATCCACCAAAAGGACTGATACCTCTCTGGGGTCCCCAAGAGTAGTAGGAAATTGGTATCCAGGGAGTTACAAGCTCAGGCTTAATTTGACCATGTTTACCATGAAAAAGAACCCTTGGCAGTAGGAATTTCCAGGTTATGATTCTAGGTGTTGAGCCTTGGAAGTGGGATTACAGCCAGCAGTTGGGGCTTCAGGGGATAGGACTGTGGCAAAACTAATCAGGAAGGTTATTGGAGAAACTTAGATGAAATAGATTCTAATTTTCTAGAAAACAGAAATTACCAAAATTGATTCTGAAAGAAGTATAAGGCCTGAATAGTAATCATTGAAGAAACTGAATTATTAATCCCTAATCTCCCTCCAGACAACTTTGAATGACATTTTAAGACAACCAGATGGGAAATTTGATTATGATCTGGATATTAAATGAAAACTAGGAAAATGTTTGATTTTTTTTAGATATGATAATGACACTTTGGCTATGTAAGAAGATGACCATCCTTTTTTAGAAACGTGTACTTAATTATGTAGAGATGAAAACACATAGTGGATTTGTTTTAAAATACTTCATCAAAAAAAATGGAAAGAAAGAAATTTAAAATGGATATTAAGTGAAACAAATGTGGCAAAATCTAGATAATAGTTGAATCTAAGTGATAGTTATTTCAGGACTTACTGAATTATGTTGTCTTCTTTTGCATATGTTAGGAATAAAATAAAATATTAAGAACATAATAAAAAGAGTGAGAACAAAGATAGTTTTCCTTTCCAAAAGTCACAAGGTGCAATTTGTTTTTCAGGCATGTTATTAGCAGACCCTCAAGGAATAATAATCCCTCTCTCAATCAGAATATTTCAGATACTCAGAGAAAGCTACTAACTTGTTTTATGAAGTTATGATTATCTTGATATCCAGACAGGGCAAAGACAGTGCAAGAAAATTATAGACCAATCTCATTATAAAGATGGATTTTTAAAATCCAAATAAAATATTAGGAAATATAATTCAACATTAAATAAACCCCAAAATGTTCATAAACTGGTTGGCTTTAACTCAAGAATGCAAAGATTGTTCACCATCAGAAAATCTATTCTGGCAATTCCCTCTCATCTCCAAATGCACCATTCAGTATATCCTCTGTAATACACAATTCAGCCTTAAGCAGAGATCCTTGCTCTGCTTCCTCCACCCCTTCCACAAAAGTAGGTTCTACTGTTTTATAGGTCAGGGGAGGAAGAAAAGAGGTGAAAGAAAAGAGAAAAAAGGAATAAAATGAGATATATACCAAATCTCCCCTATTTGCTTATACCATTTTTTAAATAAAAGAATATTCTAGATCTTAAATGGGAAATTGTGCAGAAAAGAATCAGCATAGTAGGTCTGAGACCATGGAACCCCTGCAGCCTCACCATCTGGGCCATTTCTCATGCCTCTCTGATCCTGCATGTTGCCTTGGTCTGTGCCAAGGTGTGGGTCTCTTATCCAGTTGGGCTTAGGAACTTCCTGAGAATTGGGTTCAGTGTTCCTCTCTATTTTCTTCACCATAGACCCCAACATGGGGCCCGGTAAAATGGGGGCTCACATAATTGAACTGATGACCACATGGGTTTGAATGCTGCTCTATAAATGGCCTCAAGAGTAATAAACAAGAAAAACAACAACAACACAGAATGAAGGGTCATTGCAGAGGTGTTGCCTCTGTGTACAATGCTGTTTCCCCTTCCTGGTCATGTGTCAGATTCTTTGTTTTTCAGATCTCAGCTGCAGTGTTAACTCCTTGCATCTTCTTGGTATCCATAGTTTGAGGTAGCCACACTCTGCAATACATCATCCTGTTGTAATTCTCTGCAGGGCAGGTATTACCACGTGATGCTTTTCTTGATTATTTGTACTTTATTGTCTGTCTCACTCAACAAGAGGGACATTGTCTGGCTTCCTCAGTACATGCTACTTGATTAATATTTTTTTGGATGAATGGGAGGGAAGGAGAAGCTCATAGTGATTCAAGAGAATGTCTAGATACCAAAGAATCTGTAGGTTTTTCATTGGAAACATAGGTGACATTAATTAACTTTTAAAAATTGTTTTTATTAAAATTGAATAGATTCAAAAAAATATTTGTATGGGTGAGGTAGAAAAAGTAAAAATAAAATGAAGATGCTATGTACCCAGCTTAAGAAATATACTCAAACTTGACATCAAGAAGATGGCAGAGTAGGGAGCTGCAGGGTTCACTCCTCTTCCAAAAATAGCTAGTGGACAGGCAGAAACTGTCAAAAACAACACTTCTGGAACTCTGGAGACCAGGAGAGTACTGGGCAACATCCAGGAAAGAACAGGATGAAGACACTGAGAAACTGCAGTAAAGAAATGTGAGTAACTCGCTCAGCCTATCTATGGCTTCTGGCACCCACCCCTCACCCCTGGGGTAAGTAGCTTCCACAGTTGGATCCATGCCTAAAGGGCTGCCGGAGACTGGGATGGCCACAGGAGTCCTCCACCCCAAGAACTGAGGGGGACATGGCCCAGTACTGATCCAGCTTCTGGCCAGGAAACTTAGACTGCTGGATCCCCCTATTCTAGTCCATCCTGGTCAGGCATTGCCACACCGTTTTTTCACCTGCCTCAGAGGTGGAACTGGCAAAGGGCTAAAAATAGCTTACTTTCTAGGGCTGAGGGGAATAGGTTGCTGTAGATTGCCAACTGCTGGGCAGGTGAAGAAAGCACACTTTTGGGAAAACATCAACAAGGTATTTGGGTGAAAGACACCATCTGCTGGGCAGGCCAGGGAAGTGCAGCCTTGGAAAGCTGAAGAAATAAAAGGCTTTTGGGGGGACTTCTGGAAGATGGCGGTTAGGAGAGACAGGGCAAAAAAACACCTCCGTGAAAAATAATAGATAAAAGCCAGAAAGTCACCCAGAACACCAGTTCCAGTGATGCACCAGCTGGACAAGGTCTGCTGAATCCACAGAAACCGCGCACTTGGTGAAACCGGGAGTCTGCTTTCTGAAACTAGTGAGTAAGCCTGCTGAATATCCAGCAGCCACACTGCGGTGTGGTGAAACTGTGGGTTGGCGGTTGGAGTCAGACTAGTTCTTTTTAAAAACCCAAAAGTGGCTGCGGATATGGCAGCAAGAACCACACAGGGAGGCACGGCAGGAACGGCATCTCCACAATCTGTGAGTATGCCTCAATATCTGGCATGGATGATAGCCTTTCGCACACCCACTGCTAATTGTCTGGGTGCTAGGAAGGCAGAGATTAGCCAAAAGGGAAAAAAATCCACGCCCCTTACAGAGAACTTCCCGGCAGGCTAGGAAGGCTCCTGCCTGGTGCCGGCACCACAGCCCAGAGCTGTGCCAAAAAACCCAGTGCAACGGGAAGTGTTTCCAGCAACGTGCACATGCCACAATACCTGGCGTGGACAGTAGCCTTTCATGCACCCGCAGCTAACTGTCCCAGAGCTAGGAAGTCAGAGAGGTGTGAAAAGGGGGAAATTAACACGCCCCGTTCAGCCATCCTTTCAGCAGGCTGGGAACGCCCCTACACGGTCCGGCAGCCCAGAACTTCCCTTGAGGGTCGGCGCACACTTGTGACGTAGCCAGCTTTCCCTCAGCAGAGGCCCTAGAAGGGCACGGCTTGGAAGAGGGACCCACTCGGAAATCCCACGGACCATACACCACTATTAAGGACTTGTAGGTCAGTGGTAGAAAAAATCTGTGGTGAGACTGAACTGAAGGTTTAGACTCTTGGAACAGCCCTAAATCTCCAGGAACACCTGGGAGGTTTGACTGTTAAAACCGCCCTCGCTCCCTAACCACTCAGACAAACACCCCTCATTAAGGGCAGACAGCACCAGCTACACATGCAAAACTGGTGCACCAGTTGGACCCCACAAGAATCAGACCCCCACACACCACAAAGACAAAGTTGGGGAGAACTTGCTTGAGCGGAATAGGTGGCTGGCAGATGCCACGTACTGGTTAGTTAGAGAAAGTGTACGCCACCAAGCTGTAGATCTGACAAATTAGAGAGAAGTCTTTGAATTAGCATACATATCCTAAAAGAACCCCATCAAGTTAAATAAATGCCAAGAGGCCAAAAACAGCAGAAAATTTTAAAGCACATGAAAAAAACAGATGATATGGATAACCCAAACCCAAATACCCAAATCAAAAGATCAGAGGAGACACAGTAGTTGGAGCAATTCATCAAAGAACTAAAGACAAACAACGAGACCATGGTACAGGATATAAAGGACATGAAGAAGAGCATGGCACAGGATATAAAAGACATGAAGAAGAGCCTAGAAGAGCATAAAGAATAAATTGCAAGAGTAAATAAAAATATAGATGATCTTACGGAAATAAAAGAAACTGTCGATCAAATTAAAAAGATTCTGGATACTCATAGTACAAGACTAGAGGAAGGTGAACAACAAATCAGCAACCTGGAGTACGACAAAACGGAAAATGAAAGAACAAAAGAAAGAATGGGGAAAAAAATCGAAATGGACCTCAGGGATATGATAAATAAAATAAAACGTCCAAATATAAGACTCATTGGTGTCCCAGAAGGGGAAAGGTCTAGAAAGAGTATTCAAAGAAATTGTTGGGGAAAATTTCCCAAACCTTCTACACAACATAAGTACACAAAGCATAAATGCCCAGTGAACTCCAAATAGAATAAATCCAAATAAACCCACTCTGAGATATATTCTGATCAGACTCCCAAATACTGAAGAGAAGGAGCAAGTTCTGAAAGCAGCAAGAGAAAAGCAATTCACCACATACAAAGGAAACAACATAAGACTAAGTAGTGACTACTCAGCAGCCACCATGGAGGCGAGAAGGCAGTGGCACAACATATTTAAAATTCTGAGAGAGAAAAATTGCCAACCAAGAATTCTTTATCCAGCAAAGCTCTCCTTCAAATTTGAGGGAGACCTTAAATGTTTCACAGACAAACAAATGCTGAGAGATTTTGCTAATAAAAGACCTGCCGGGTATTCGCCTACCCCACCTCCATGGTTGCTAACATGACCACAGACATAGGGGACTGGTGGTTGGATAGGTTGAGCCCTCTACCATAAGTTTTACCCTTGGGAAGACGGTTGCTGCAAAGGAGAGGCTAGGCCTCCCTATGGTTGTGCCTAAGAGCCTCCTCCCGAATGCCTCTTTGTTGCTCAGATGTGGCCCTCTCTCTCTACCTAAGCCAACTTGAAAGGTGAAATCACTGCCCTCCCCCCTACGTGGGATCAGACACCCAGGGGACTGAATCTCCCTGGCAACGTGGAATATGACTCCCGGGGAGGAATGTAGACCCGGCATCGTGGGTCAGAGAACATCTTCTTGACCAAAAGGGGGATGTGAAAGGAAATGAAATAAGCTTCAGTGGCAGAGAGATTCCAAAAGGAGCCGAGAGGTCACTCTGGTGGGCACTCTTACGCACACTTTAGAGAACCCTTTTTAGGTTCTAAAGAATTGGGGTAGCTGGTGGTGGATACCTGAAACTATCAAACTACAACCCAGAACCCATGAATCTCGAAGACAGTTGTATAAAAATGTAGCTTATGAGGGGTGACAATGGGATTGGGAAAGCCATAAGGACCACACTCCACTTTGTCTAGTTTATGAATGGATGAGTAGAAAAATAGGGGAAGGAAACAAACAGACAAAGGTACCCAGTGTTCTTTTTTACTTCAATTGCTCTTTTTCACTCTAATTATTATTCTTGTTATTTTTGTGTGTGTGCTAATGAAGGTGTCAGGGATTGATTTAGGTGATGAATGTACAACTATGTAATGGTACTGTAAACAATCGAAAGTATGATTTGTTTTGTATGACTGCGTGGTATGTGAATATATCTCAATAAAATGAAGATAAAAAAATAAATTAAAAAAAAAAAAAGACCTGCCTTACTTGAGATACTAAAGGGAGCCCTACTGACAGAGAAACAAAGAAAGGAGAGAGAGATGGAGAAAGGTTCTGTAATATTAGATGATGATGCATTTTTAAAGCCATATAGTGACCACTGAATATAAGTTTGGCTTTATCATCAACATAGTCATCGTAAGACACAACCCTATATTAAATTATTTTTAATTCCATATTTCAGAGAGGAATAAACAGACATTGCAGAATGGTGACATTATGAAGGAGAAAACACACTTGGTATCACATCCTATTCCATGCTACCATTTCTTTCACTCTATTTCAAATGGATAACTCTGGTTTACAGTATGGCATTCTTTCTGAAACATAGAAGTCAGAAGATGATGATACTTGCCTCACTTTTCTGACTTGCTGATTGTAAATGTGGTCATCTCACTTAATTTCTAAGATGACTCTTAGTTTCCTAATTGATAAAACAGGAATTAGACTAAGAATAATTAAAAACTATTAAATTTAAGCCTGAAAATATAGACTTCTTTTGAAAATCCAAAGGAATACTCTTATGCTTTTTGAGAGCATTGAAAAATGTGTATTCTCAATTATGTTTTATTGGTTGGTGTAGATTAGATGCCATTGTCTGGAGATAGGCATGGGATATATAGAGCAAAGGCATATAGGGAGCAGTGTTGGTGAAAATGCCTATTTATATATGGAGAGACATCTGTTATTGTAGTCATTGAACGACTAAATTTAAGTGGCAATTATTAACTTCTATTTCATACACTGAAACAAAAGAACATTAATTGTGGACCCAAGATTTGCTATTTATTGCATAGTTAATGGAAAATACTGAACCATTTTGGCTCCTGAGTTCAGATAGAGGGTTTGGCAAAAAAAAAAAAAAAAAAAAAAAAAAAAAAATCTATTTACTCTCTGATCCCTAAGCTTGTATAGTTTACAGTGCAAATTCCTATAAACAAAACAAAATTATCTCAATGCATTTAGTTCCTTGGTTCAGATAAAAATAATTTGAATAGCAAGGGTTATGGGTAGTCATGTTTGTAAACATACAAAGGAGGAAGAAGGGGAAGTATTGATCTGTATTCAGATTTATTCTGCAACCTATGTATAGTGAGAATAGTGCAACAATATCCTCATCTGTAAAATTTATAACACAGCCACTATTTTGTGATATCAAATAAGAGGACTATAAATATCTGAAAATTAAATACTATTCTGAAACTTTAAAAAAAATAATAGAGGGGCATATAGGGAAAAATATACCTATTGCAAACTAATTACAGTCAGTAGTACTTTAACATTCTTTCATCAACAGTAACAAATGTACTGTACCACTATTATGAGTCAACAATGGAGGGGAGAGGGAGTTAGGGGTATGGGAGGATTTGAATTTCCTTTTTTTTGTCTGTATTTCTTTTCTGGAGTAATGAAAATGTTCTAAAAATTGAAAAAAAATTTAATTGTGGTGATGGATGCACAGCTGTATGATGGTACTGGGGGTAACTGATTGTACACTTTGGATCTTTGGATAATTGTATGGTATGTGAACAATCTCAATAAATAAAAAATTAAAAAAAAAGGCTTTTTGGAGCCTTTCCTGACCCTCTCCCCAGAGTCCTTTGGATCTAATCTGCACAAGCTGCACAGGTACCTGGTCCAGTTTTGGCTGGGAAATACAGACAAACCAAGTGTTAACACAAACCCAATCAACAGCAAAATGCTAAACAAAAGAGAAACTGACTGTGGTAGTTTGAAGCAGTGATGTTCCCCAGAAAAGGCCATGTTTTTTTAATCCATTCCTGTGGGTGCAGACCTATTGTAGGTGGGATCTTTTGATTAGGCTATTTCAATTGAGTTGCCCCAAGGTGAGTCTTAATCCTTTTACTGGAGTCCTTTGTAAGAGATGAAATTAAGAGAAGCTCATCCAGAAAAGCCCTGGGGAAGCTAAGAGAGGACCCAGAGAAGCTCAGAGAGAAAGTCACTGGGACCAGCAGCTGAAAGCAATGAAACCTGGGAGTGAAGGACCAGCAGACATCAGCCATTTGCCTTCCCATGTAAGAGAGATGTTCTGGATGCCAGCAGCCAGTTTTCAGAGTTCAGGTTTCATCCTGTTGATGCCCTGAGTTGGACATTTTCATGGCCTTAGAATTGTAAACTTGTAAGCTAATAAATCACAATTGTAAAAGACAACCCATTTCTATATATTACATTTTGTCAGCTTTACAAAACTGAAACAACATGCTTCAGAAGAAAAATCTATTAGGAAAATCAGATACCCAGATATCACAAAAAATTAAAAGTCATCCTAAAAAACAGTCATCCTAAAAAAATAGCCCAGTCAAAGGAACACAATAAAAAGTTGGAGAGGAGATATAGAATTTGGAACAACTAATCAAAGATGTTCAAACAAATATCCTAAACTAACTCAAGGAGATGAGGGAAAATATGGCTATAAAAATAAAGTATATTGTGCCAGTTTGAATATATTGTGTCCCCCAAACACCATTATCTTTGATGTAATCTTGTGTGGGAAGATCTTATCAGTGTTGATTAGATTGTAATCCTTTGAGTGTTTTGTTTCTTGGAATGCGCCCCACCCAGGTGTGGGTGATGACTGATTGGATAATTTCCATGGAGGTGTTGCTCCGTCCATTAGGGGTGGGTCTAAGTTGAGTCACTGGAGCCATATAAATGAGCTGATGGACAGAGGGAACTCAGTGCAGCTGTGAAAGACATTTTGAAGAGGAGCTACAGCCAAGAGGGACACTGAAGAATGCACTGGAACTGAGAGAGGAGCTTCAGCTTACAGAGACATTTTGGAGATGGCCTTTGAAAGCAGACTTTTGCTCCAGAGAAGCTAAGAGAGGACAAACGTCCCAAGGGCAACTAAGAGTGACCTTTTTGAGGAGCTGAGGCCTAGAGAGGAACATCCTGGGAGAAAACCATTTTGAAACCAGAACTTTGGAGCAGATGCCAGCCACATGCCTTCCCAGCTAACAGAGGTTTTCGGGACACCATTGGCCATCCTCCAGTGAAGGTACCCGATTGCTGATGTGTTACCTTGGACACTTTATGGCTTTAAGAGTGTAACTGTGTAAATAAACCCCCTTTTATAAAAGCCAATCCATCTCTGGTGTTTTGCATTCAGGCAGCATTGGCAAACTAGAAAAGATATTAAGAAGACACTGGGTGAGCATAAAGAAAAATTTGAATGTATGCAAAGAAAAATGACAGATCTTATGGGAATGAAAGGCACAATAGATGAGATTAAACCTGCACTAGAGGCATGCAATAAATTTGACCAGCCATAAAACATGATTAGTGAGTCAGAAAACAAAATCTTACAGACAAAAGAACAGATAGAGAAAAGAATGGAAAAAATTGAGCAAGTTCTTAGGGAACTGAATGACAGCACAAAGTGCACAAACATATGCATTATGGATGTCCTAGAAGGAGAAGAGAAGGCAAAAGGGCAGAAAGAATATTTGAGAAAATAATGGCCAAAAAATTCCCAATTTTTATGAAAGATATCAATATACATATTCAAGAAGCGCAACATACTTCAAACAGAATAAGTATGAATGGACCCACTCCAAAACACATACTAATCAGATTGTCAAATGTCAAAGATAGAGAATTCTGAAAGCAGCAAGAGAAAAGTTATCCTTCACATATAAGGGAGCTCAATAAGACTAAGTGCTGATTTCTCATCAGAAACCATGGAGGTGAAAAGGCAGTGGTATGATATATTTAAGGTACTGAAAGAAAAAAACTGCCAGCCAATTAATTCTTTATCTAGCAAATTTGTTCTTCAAAAATGAGAGAGTTTAAAATATTCACAAACAGAAATTTTATGTTCTTTATCAGAAAATTTATGATAAACTGAGAGTTTGTTAATAACAGACCTGTGCTATAAGAAATACTAAAGGGAGTTCTGCAGGCTGAAAGGAAAAGACAGGAGACAGTGGCTTGGTGGAGAGTGTAGAAAAGAAGAGTATCAGTAAGGGTAACTAAAAGGCTAAAAAGAGAGACAAAAATAAGATAGGACACATAAAACCCAAAGGATAAAATTCTTGAAGTAAGTACTGCCTTTCTAGTAATAACATTGACTGTTAATGGATTAAGCACCTCAACCAAAAGACACAGATTGGCAGAATGGATAAAAAAATATCCATCCATATGCTGTCTACAAGAGATTCCCCTTAGATCCAAGGATACAAATAGGTTGAAAGCGAAAGGCAGGAAAAATATATTTCATGCAAAGAGTAACTAAAAAAAGAGCTGCAGCAGCTATACTAATATCGGACAAAATAGACTTTAAATACAAAAATGTTTTATGAGACAAAGAAGGACATTACATATTGATTAAAAGGGCAATGTACCAAGAAGAAATTACCATCATAAATATTTATGCACCTAACCATGGTGACCCAAAATGCATGAAGCAAACACTGGCAAAACTGAAGGGAGTAATAGATGTCTTTACAATAGTAGTTGGAGACTTCAATATACTACTATTATCAATAGAACACCTAGACAGAGGATCAATAAGGAAACAGATCTTGAATAATATGATAAATGAACTAGACCTAACAGATGTATGCAGAATATTGCACCCCAAACAGCAGGATATACATTCTTCTCAAGTGCACATGGATAATTCTGCAGAATAGACCACATGTTGAGTCACAATGTAGGCTTTGTTAAATTTAAAATTATTGAAATTATACAAAGCACTTTCTCTGATCATAACGGAATGATGCTAGAAGTCAGCAACAGCTAGAGAACTGGAAAATTCACAAATACATGGAGGTTAAACAACACTTTTTTTTTTTTTTTGAAGGTAAACTTTTATTTTGTCCAAGATGGGGAAAAGAAAGCATCTTAATATAACATTGCCTTTTCTGTTGTAGTCACAGTCACATCAGCAGGCTAGAAAAGCCATCCTGTTTCTGCCCTAGGCACTTGTGAATGGGGAAAGGGGGCTAATCTTGTGGCCATAGCGTCAAAACAGCCTCTCTGAAGTGGCAGGGCTGGATGGCATCACTGTGAGCCTCAACACCACAGGCTGCAGTGCTCTTTTTTCCTTTTCCTTTGCTTGGTTTTAGCTGAGTCTTGTCCAGCACTCCCATTCCCTAGGGATCCTGATGTGGCTTTTCCTGAGTGCTGTAATCTGGATGTTGGAGCTCTTGGTGTAGGAGGAGGCATGTTCCCAGGGGAGTCTGGATTGGACTTCATGCAAGAACCTTCAGCAGAGTTGTGATACTGTATGAAGGTTGCAGAAATGATGTGGCTGAAGAGGTCCCCTGCTTTAGTTACCATGTCCTGCCTCACAAAAGAGCCAGATCCACCAACTGTGCCACAGTTTCATTCGCTAAATATGCTAAAATTTCCATAGCGATAGCATTAGATTTTATTTCCATACTGTTGCAGTCCAACCAGTTTCGAAATTTGGAGACTTTTTTGGAAAAACTTAATTGTCAACTTTCACTAAATTCTGCATACTGAGTTGAATCCATCATTCATGTTTGTCTTTCTGCTTCCTCCATTCTCTCTTGCTTAATTTCATCAATTTCATCATCTTCAAACATCGCGAACAGTTCTCCTGTCTGGCCAATAGAGTAGAGAAAGTCTTGAGCAATTTTTTGTCTTTTGTTTGTGTTACTGCTGCCACCCAATTTATCTTCCAGAAGATTATCCTCATCTATTCCTTTGACAATCTTTGATTTGTAGTCTCAGAAAAACATGTATTTTAGTAGTCTTCTGAGTTTTTTCTTATCTTTGTGCATCAAAAACAGATCTTCAGCAGAGATTACTCTTGCTCCACGGAGCTGAGAAATTTCAGCAGCTTGCTGTAACAGATTAACAGAGTGTGCACCACATCTTCTACCAAAACTGCTATTTCATGAAGAGGCCTCCTAGTATCACCTCAAGAAAACATCATACCCTGTAATTCAAATGCAAAGCTTATAGACTTCCCTGTACTTCTTCCATTACTTGAAGTGGTGGTGGACATTGGGCTAGATGCAGTATATTCATCTCTGCTTTAAGAACACTTGTAGGCACAGCTGTGGGTCCTGTGTGGAGAATGTGGGGGGCAGAGAAGATGTGGTTTCTGCTGCGGCAGCCCAAGATACTCTAGGAAATGGGCAGGGTAGGTGCAAAGAGTGTTGAAAGAGAAGAAGTGACTCGGCTTGGAGGGCAGGGGGAGCAAAATCTAAACAACACACTCTTAAACAATCTGTGAGTCAAAGGAATTGCAAGAGAAATCACTAAATACATCAAGATGAATCAAAGTGAAAATACAACATGTCAAAACTTATGGGATGAAGTGAAGGCAGTGCTGAGAGGGAGATTTATAGCCCTAAATGCCTACATTAAGAAGGATGAAGGAGTTATAATCAGAGGCTTAACTGCACACCTGGAGGAACTAGAAAAAGGACAGAAACTAATCCCAAAGCAAGCAGAAGGAAAGAAATAACAAAGATTAGAACAAAAATAAATGACATTCGGAACAACAACAAAAAATAGAATTAATAAAACTGAAAGTTGGTTCTTTGAGAATATCAATAAAATTGACAAACCCTTAGCTAGACTGAAAAAGAAAAAAAGAGAGAAGATGCAAATAAATAAAATCAGAAGTGAGAGGGAGGACATTACTACTGACCCCACAGGAAAAAAAAAAGGACCATAAGAGGCTTCTGTGAACAACTGCATGCCAACATATTAGACAAGCTAGATGAAATGGATGAATTCCTAGAAATACACAAACAACCTACACTGACTTGAGAAGAAACAGAAGACCTCAACAGACCAATTACAAGAAAAGAGATGAATCAGTCATCAAAAACCTCCCAACAAAGAAAAACACAGGACCAGATGGCTCACAGATGAAGTCCACCAATCATTCCAAGAAGAATTAATATCAATCCTGTTCAAACTCTTGCAAAAAACTGAAGAGGAGTGTTCTAGTTTGCTAATGCTGCCAGAATGCAAAACACCGAAAATGGATTGGCTTTTATAAAGGGGGTTTATTTGGTTACAAAGTTACAGTCTTAAGGCCATAAAGTGTCCAAGGTAACACATCAATCGGGTACCTTCACTGAAGGATGGCCAATGGTGTCCGGAAAACCTCTGTTAGCTGGGAAGGCACGTGGCTGGCATCTGCTCCAAAGTTCTGGTTTCAAAACGGCTTTCTCCCAGGCTGCAGTTCCTCTCTAGGCTGCAGTTCCTCAAAAATGTCACTGTTAGTTGCACTTGGGATTATTTGTCCTCTCTTAGCTTCTCCAGAGCAAGAGTCTGTTTTCAACGGCTGTCTTCAAAATGTCTCTCATCTGCAGCTCCTGTGCTTTCTTCAAAGTGTCCCTCTTGGCTGTGTCAGCTCATTTATATGGCTCCAGTGATTTAATTTAGACCCACCCTGAATGGGTGGGGCAACACCTCCATGGAAATTATCCAGTTAGAGTCATCACCCACAGTTGGGTGGGGTGCATCTCCATGCAAACAACCCAATCTAAATGTTCCAACTTAATCCCCACTAATACATCTGCCCCACAAGATTGCATCAAAGAACATGGCTTTTTCTGGGGGACACAATACATTGAAACCAGCACAAGGAGGGAAGACTACCTAACTCATTCTATGAGGCCAACATCACCCTAATACCAAAGCCAGGTAAAGATACTTATAAGAAAAGAACATTACAGACCAATCTCTCTGGTGAATAGAGAAGCAAACATCCTCAACAAAATACTTGCAAATCAGATCTAACAGCACATTAAAAGAATTAAACACCATGATCAAGTGGGTTTTATTCCAGGTATGCAAGGAAGATGCAACACAAGAAAAATCAATTAACGTAATACACCACATTAACAAACTGCAGGGGAAAAAAACCACATGATCGTATCAATTGATATAGACATTGCGTTTGATAAAATCAAACATCCTTTCTTGATAAAAACACTCTAAAAGATAGGAATTGAAGGAAACTTTCTCAACATCATAAAGCATATAAATGAAAAAAAAAACCTACAGCTAACATCATACTCAGTGTTCCCTCTAAGACTGGAAACAAGGCAAGGATGCCTGCTATCACCATTGTTATTCAACATTGTACCAGCAGTTCTAGCTACAGCAATTAAGCAAAAAAAAAAAAAAAAAAAAAGAAAGAAAGAAAGAAATAAAAGGCATACAAATCAGAAATGAAGTAAAACTTTCACTGCTTGCAGACAACATGATCCTATATTTAGAAAGTCCCCCAAAGCTACAAGAAAACTACTAGAGTTAATTTCAGTAAAGTGGCAGGATACAAGATTGTTTCAGTTTACTAATGTTACCATTATGCAAAATACCAGAAATGCATTGGCTTTTATAAAGGGGATTTATTTGGTTACAAATTTACAAATTTCTGAAAGCCAAGAAAATGTCCAAATTAAGGCATCAACACAAGTATACCTTCAGTGAAGGAAGGCCAATGGCATCCAGAAAACCTCTGTTAGCTGGGAAGGCATGTGGCTGGCATCTGCTGATCCTGAGTGGTTTTCTACCTCCTCTCTCAGCTCCTGTGCCTTTTTCAAAATGTTGCTCTTGGGGCATTTTGTCCTCTCTTAGCTTCTCTGGAGCAAACTCTGGGCTAGCATCTCCAAAGTGTTGGCAAAAGTCTGCTTTCAGCAACCGTCTCCAAAATGTCTCTCTAAGCTGCAGCTGCTGAGGTCCTTCTGTTTCTGAGCTTTTATAGGGCTCCAGTAAACAACCCACACTGAATGGGCAGGGCCACATCTCCATGGAAATAATCTAATCAAAGGTATTACCAACAGTTGGGTGGGTCACATCTCCATGGAAACAGCCTAATCCAAAGATTCCAACCCAATCAACACTAATATGTTGGCCCCCACAAGATTGCATTAAAGAACATAGTATTTGGCAGGACATAATACATCCAAACTGGCACAAAGATCAACACCAAAAAATCAGTAGTGTTTCTATACACTAGTAATGAGCAATCTGAAGAGAAAATCAAGAAAAAATACCCATTTACAATAACAACTGAAATAATCAAATACCCAGGAATACATTTAACCAAGGATATGAAGGACCTGTATTCTGAAAACTATAAAACATTGCTAAAAGAAATGTTTAAAAGACCTAATTAAATGGAAGGACATTCTGTGTTCATGGATTGGAAGACTAAATATCATTAAGATGTCAATTCTACCCAAAATGATTTAGATATTCAATGCAATCCCAATCAAGATTCCAGTGGCCTACTTTGAAGAAGTGGAAAAGCCAATTATCAAATTTACTTGGAAGGGTAAGGGGCCCTCAATAGCCAAAACCATCCTGAAAAAGAAAGAAGTTAGAGGACTCACACTTCCTGACTTTAAAGCACATTACAGAGCTACAGTGGTCAAAACAGCATGGTACTGGCATAAAGATAGACATATTTATAAATGGAATTGAACTGAGAGTTCAGAAATAGACCTACACATTTATGGTCAATTGATCTTTGACAAGGCTGCCAAGTCCACTCAACTGGGACAGAACTGTCTCTTCAGCAAATGATGATGGGAGAACTGGATATCCATATCCGAAAGAATAAAAGAGGACCTGTGTCTCTCACCTTATACAAAAATTAACTCAAAATGGATCAAAACTCTAAATATAAAGAGCCAGGAACACAAAAGTCCTAGAAGGAAATGTAGAGAAGCATCTTCAAGATCTTGTGGTAGGCAATGGTTTCTTAGACCTTACACTCAAAGCACAAGCAATGAAAGAAAAAATAGATAAATGAAACCTCTTCAAAAGTGAAGAATTTTGTGTTTCAAAGAACTAGCTCACTCAATGGGAGGAAATATTTGGAAACCACATATCCAATAAGGGCATAATATCTAGAATATACAAAGAAATCCTACAAAATTCAATAATCAGAAGACAACACAACAAAAAATGGGCAGAAGACTTGAAAAGACATTTTTCCAAAGAGGAAATACAAATGTTTAAAAAGCACATGAAGATGCTCAACATCACTAGCTATTAGGGAAATACAAAACAAAACTACAATGAGATGTCATTTCACACCCACTAGAATGGCCACTATTAAAGAAACAGAAAACTATGAGTGTTGGAGAGAATATGGAGAAATAGGAACACTACTGTTCCTATTATTCACTGCTGGTAGGAATGTAAAATGGTCCAGCCACTGTGGAAGACAGTGTGGTGGGTCCTCAGGAAGCTAATGATATTGCCATATGATTTGGCAATCCCGCTACAAAGTATATACTCAGAAGAACTGAAAGCATGGAGTGAGGAGACATTTTCACACTGATGTTCATAGCAGCATTATTCACAATTGCCAAAAGATGGAAACAACCCAATTGTCCATCAACCGATGAATGGATAAACAAAATGTAGTATATACATACAATGGCATATTAAGCAGTAAGAAGGAATGAGGTCTTGATGCTAACATGGATGAACCTTGAGGAGTTCATGTCAAGTGCAATAAGCCAGACACAAAAGGACCACATATTACATGATCTCACTAATATGAACTAAATATCATAGGCAAACTCATGGAGTTAATATCTAGAATATGGGTAACCAGTAGAATGAGGGTGGAGAATGGGAAGCTGAAATTCTTAATTTGTGCAGAATTTTTAATTAGGTTGATTGTCAATGTTTGGAAATGGATAGAGGTGATGTTAACACATTATTGTGAGTGTAATGAACAGTGCTGAATTGTGCATGTGATTGTGGTTGAAAGTGGAATTTTAGGGTTGTATATGTCACTCACTAGAAGGAAAGCTTGAGGATGAAATATGGTGCTGTATAACATAGTGAACCCTGTTATGGACAGCAAAGGTGGTTAATAGTACAAACATAAGAATGTTCTTCCATGAACTAGAACAAATGTACGGCATTATTACAAGGTATTAATAACAGGGTGGTTTATAGGGAAAAAATACACCTAATGCAAACTATGGACTATAGTTAACAGTAATATTTTAATATTCTTCCATCAGTTGTAACAAACCTACCACACAAATGTTGTGTCAATAATAGGGGGAAAAATAATAGGAGTGTATAAGGGGTATAGGGTTTTCTTTTTGGAGCAATGAAAATGTTCTAAAATTGATTGTGATGAAAGCACAACTCTATGCATAAGTATACTGAGAGCCATTGATTATACATGTGAGATGGATTATATGTGAATAAAACTGCTTAAAAAAGAAGAAATATACTCAGATCTTTTTTCAGCAATAAAGGTTTATTGCAAGGGTTCCAGGGCGCATGAGCCATACTGTTACTTAGCCATACTGTTACTAAGAATCCCCAAAGGTCAGACTGGGACATCAAGAGGCCCCATGAGTAAATGGAAAAATAGCTAAATATTTTGTGGGCTACACCCTGACCTCAAATCCTCTGCTCTTGCCGCTTTTGCTGCCACATCCTCATCCCAGGAGAGTGTGGTAATGACTGAAGTCACTACTGTTGCAAAATCCCCAAGGCACATTCGGAAATTCAAGAGAACAGGCTCAGACCGTGTGGGTTATTGGGAGGTTGGTTGACCGCAAAGGTTAAAGGCAGAGTGGGAGGCTCAACTCTTGAAGTAGGGGATCCTCTGAGAATGGGGTGGTGGTTAAGTCTCTCCAGGGTTGCTGTTTGGTCTTTGTTTTTTGGTTTTATTTATTTTTTAATCATCTTTTACATCCACTTTGAGTCCTGGGTCCTATACGAGTGATGGCAGATGCTTGTGCTTCAGGAGCTCTCTGAAGGAAACAAGCCGAGATGAGCTAAGCACAGTACATAATGGCTAGCTGGCCTGTACCAGGTTCTCCAGGGTATCTCCCAGTGAAGGTCCCCTCTAAAGCCTCGGGTGAGCTGTGGTTAGTGACCATGGCTATCCCCAGAGGCTCCTGATTTGTCCTGATTCAGTCCTCTAAATAGGGAATGAAACATCCTTCCAAGAGATAAAGGAAGGAGAACACAGCAAGCCACAACCCCCTTCCCTCCTGGGAAAAGCTGGGCTTTATCTTCAAGGCTGCCTTCCCCCGCCCCCCATTCTGGAAGCTCCACCTGACTGCTGTAGACCACACTGCTTACTGAGCCCATACTCCCCAGCAGAGGAGCCTCTGTCACAAACCTCCATTCACCTCTAATGTGGGCCATGGATGGTTACTGCAAGGTCAGACCCACCTTGTGCTGGCAGAAGTCCACCTCAGGGGCCTGCCCAACAGATTTCCACTTTTTTCCCCCTGCTCTGATATCTGGAGTCCCACTTGGTCACAAAGGCAGCTTGTTACTGCAGGGGAGCTAACTCCCCTGGAGGTAACCCCCAACCAGATGTCAGGTGGACAATTCTGGGACATTCTGCATGTTTCTCAGAGGTCTGCACAGAATTGAATGCCTATTGCCTACAGCAGTGACCTCCACAACAAACTCTTAGTGGCTTTTCCTCCTTCCATGTCTCACTCTTCCCCACCTCCTTATTCCTACTTCCTGAGATCACCTTCCAAATAAACTACCTACACGCAAGGCCTTGTCTTTAGGCTCTGCTTTTGAGGAGGGCCAAATTGAAACAGCCACCCATGCTTACATTCTGCCCCACCTAAGTAACTATGGGTGCTAGGCCCTATGTAAACAAGTCAAGCTGCCCAGGTAAACGGGGGCAGCTGCCATCCCACTCCAGCTGATGGTTGTCATGTGGATCTGCAAGCCCAGCATTGTGAGAAATCCAAGCTACAAGTTATATGAAAAGAGGGTGATAGTGGGACATGTATTAACAACACTAAAGGGATACAACCAGACAAATCCAGAACATGAGCTTCTGGAGCAAACAACCTAATTTTTCCAACAAATGACACGGAAAGAAAAAAGAAAAAGTGTATGTGGGGGGTGGGGGGCAGTTCGATATTTTAAAAGAAATTTAAGAACCACATCAACTAAATGCAATGTGTGAATCTTGTTTGGATCCTAATTCAGACAAATCAAAAGACATTTTGAGACAACTGAGGATAATTGACCATCATCTATTAATGTAAGATGATATTAAGTAAAAAAATAAGAACTAACAATTTTGTTGAGTATGATCGTGGTATGTTTGTTGCATGTATTCTAAGTCCTTGCAGTTTTTCTGGAAAAGTGAATGGAACACTTAATATATGGAAAGTTCTATACCTCCACACCAATCTTTCATGGAAAGGCAAGCTTTATTTCAAGGCAACCTGAAAAGAGCAGTCAGAGGGATCACAACTACAAACTGGTAGAAGGGAGCCCTAAATTATGTTTAATTGTCAAGATTTCAATTGGGAATCTCACCAATCAGTAGGACCTGATTGCCCAACACCTACTCGGTTTCCTTTCTAGGTGAAAACTAAAAAGTTAGGCTTGAAGGTGCCTGTAATGTCTTTTTTACTTAAACACGCTTCAATTTCGGGAAAGAGGACACTATTGACAGATCTGCTAAATTATTAAAATAAATATTTGCATTGAGAATACTGTTAATTTAGTAGCTTTCTTCACATTTTCACATTTTAGAAGAGTCACAGAAGTTTCATTCATGTTTTAAGCAGCTGAGTTGGTAAAGATCCTGTCTCCATTTCATAGGAGATAGATTATATTCAATCACACCTCAAAACAGCCAACTAGAAGATTAATCCATTGTTTTTGAAGTACTGGTTGGGCTGGCATCTGCAATGGTAGCCAAATAAATGAGATTTCTGTGTAACACATGCTGGTACCTAAGGGAGAAAAACAAGCAAAACTTAGCAGTTTGTTTTTACTGACTCCTAACATAAAAAAAAAAAAACCACTGGAAAAGAACTTACCCACTCTAGTGGAACAGCTATCTATGAGGTCAATATTATCAACTTTCTTGTTTAACACATTCAAGGAAAATACATCCAGAATTCCACCCATTCCACTTATCGATTCCACGGCTACCTCTCTAGTTCAAGCTACCATCTTTTCTTGCTTTGACTATTATAATAGTCTCCTAACTGGTCTCCCTGCTCTACCCTTTGTGTCCCTAATCTCGTCTACACACAGAAGCCTGAGTGATCATTATACAATTTAAAATCACGGCATTCCTCTGCTCAAAACCATCCAAAGCCTCCCATCTCACTCAGAGTAAAGCTGAGTCCTACAAGGCCCTGTGGGATCAGGGCCTCCAGTTACCTCTCTGCTCTCATCTCCTGCTGCTTCCCGTTTGCTGAATTCTGGCCACAGCTGCCTTCTTGCTGTGGCTTGAAGATATCCAGCATGCTCCTGCCTTGGGGCCTTTCTGCCTCATGCTCTTTCACATATATGCATAACTGGGTGTCTCACTTTAGAAATCTGGCCAAATGTAACCCTATCAGAGATACCCTATAGCATCCCCTCCCCAACCCTGCTTTAGTCTTCTTCCTGGCATGTATTATGTGCTTAGTTACATGATTTCCTTATGCTGGAATAGAGAATGTAAACTCAATGAGAGCAGAGTTGGTATCTAATGATTCCCCAATACCTGAAACAATGCCTGGTTCTCAGTAGTACTTATAAAATATCTATTGGAAAAACTTAAAGAAGGGACAAGACACTTCATTGATCAATGTGAGCTTACAACAGCAGTGATTTTTTTTCAACCAGAAGGTAGAACTCCCACCCAGAAATAAAAATCAGATTAGAGGTCAGGGAGTATGAAAAAGCTCAGTAGAAAAAATAACTTTTTATTTTGGAATTATTTCAAATTTACAGGACAGTTGCAAAAATAATACAACATACCCCCATCCAACCCCCAGTTACCCAGTTCCACCCATTTCAACATTTTGCCACCTTTGCAGTATTATTCTATCAATCATCCATTATTTATTCTCCAAACACTTGAAAACAGGTTGTGCACATCATACTGCTTGTATACAAAGTACTTCCATGTACATTTCCTACCATCACGGATATTCACTTATGTAATCACCTGAAGTGCAGTTATCAAGTTTAAGAAATTTAACATTGATATAAAGCTTAAATTCTATATTCCAACTTATTCTTATGCCCCAATAATGTCCTTTTGAGCCTCTTCTCCTTCATCCTTAAATTCCATCATAATGTACTGCATTTAATTGTCTTTATCTCTTTAGTTTCTCTTGTCTTCCTTTTTTTAAAATTGTGGAAAAATATATACAATATAAATCTTCCCATCCTAACTGGGAAGTATACCATTCAGTGAGATTAATCACACTCACAATGTTGCATCCATTACTAGAACTTTCCCTTCATCCCAAACAGAAACCCTACACTCATTTTGCATTAACTCCCTATTGCCCCTGCCCCTGCCCCTGGTAAGCAGTGCTCTACCTTCTATCTCTGTGGGTTTGTATAGCCTCTGATATTTTCTTTGTGGTTACCCTGGGGCTTAAATTCAACATCCTAAATCTATAACAATCTCATTTGCTTTGATACCAACTTAACTTTAACAGCATCCGTAAACTAGGTTCCTATACCCCTGTCCCCCACCTTTATGTAGTTTATGTCACAAATTACATAGTTATACATCATTGAGTCCAAAGCCATTGATTTATCATTACATTTCATGCATTTCCCTTTTAGATACTATAAGAAATAAAAAGTGGAGTTACAAATAAAAAATACAATAGTTCCGATAATTATTTTAATCCATGTCATTACCTTTATTGGAGCTCTTTATTTCTTCATGTGGTTTCAGTCTACTGTCTAGTGTCGTTTCCTTTCAACCCACAGAACTCCCTTTAGCATTTTTTATAGGGCCAATCTAAGGGTGATAAACCCCCCTCAGCTTTTGTTTATCTGGGTATATTCATTTTACCCGCATTTTTGAAAGATAATTTCATCAGGTATAGAATTCTTGTTTGGCAAATTTTGTTTCCAGCGCTTTAAATGTCTTCCCACTGCCTTCTTGCCTCCATGGTTTCTAATTAGATATCTGCACTTAATCTTATTAAGGCTCCCTTGTATGTGATACATTGCTTCTCTCTCTCTCTTTTATTCCTTAAACAAAAGTAATTTATTGGTTCACAGTCTGGAGGTTAGAAAGCCAAAATCAAGGTACCAGCAGGCCATGACTTCTCCAAAGTCTACAGCATACTGCTGGTGAGTGGCAATCAAGCTCTGCCTCCATTAATTAGTGATCTGTCTCTTTCTGTCTCCTCCTGTGACTTTCACTCATATTGCTTCTCTTTGCAGCTTTCAGAATTCTCTCTTTATCTTTGGCATTTGACAGTTTGATTAAAACAATATGTGGTATGGATCTATTTGGGGTTACCATGACTGGAATTTGTTGAGCATCTTGGGTGTGTATATTTCATGTCTTTCCTCAAATTTAGGAAGTTTTCAACCATTATTTCTTTGAATATTGTCTCTTCCCCTTTCTCTCTTTCTTCTCCTTCTGAGACTCCCATAAGGCATACACTGGTGTGCTTGAAGGTGTCCCACAGGTTCCTCAGTCTCTGTTCACTTTTCTTCATTCTTTCTTCCTTCTGCTCCTCAATCTGAATGATTTCAATTGTCTTATATTCAAGTTCACTGATTCTTTCTTTGCCAGCTCCAATCTGCTGTTGAACCCCTCTAGGGAATTTTAAATTTCTCTTACTGTAGTCTCTAGCTCTGCAGGAGAGCTCTCTAAGCTGCATTTTACACCCAGGGCATGTTTTGCGAGTCCCTTAAGGCATCACCAGACAGACTGGGCAGATATACATACTCTCAGTTTGTGCATGAGGGTTACTCTGCTCCTTCTGGAACTGGGAGCACGGGTTGGCACCATGCTGAACAGATGAGGGGATGAAGGAGCGGCCAGCCAGAGCGCCCTGAAATCTTACTAATTTTAAATTGCCTTTTTCTTGATTTGGCATTCAACTTGTTACTACAGTCCTTTAACTATTTTCTGGAGCTTTGAGAAAGATGGTTCTGCCAATACTTGTTGAATGCACAAAGCATCTGTGGGTGGCCAGAACCCTCAATCCGGCATCTTGATCAGGGCTTGTAGTCTCACTAGAAACTTTTGATAATGTTCTCAATATTATCAATAACAATCATTGATAAAGACTGATAAAGCCATTGTTCGATAGCAATGAAATAATATATTTTTCTATTAAAAATTCAGCATAATTCCTGGTATATTTTCAGAAAAGAAACCCAATCTCTGTTTTCTCTAATTTTAGTATCTGGGCTTGAGGGTACATTAAATTACTGAACAGAATTTACCTTTGGCTAAATTAGAAATCTTTTTGATATCTGAATGTGTCACTCACAAAAGTTAGAAACGAGAGGGTGCTTAGCAGTCCAACTGTCTGACTTCCTCCCACCTGAAAAAAAGATGAGCCAAGGACCCAAGGTAAGAAATGGCCAAAGGTCGCATCTCATAATGCCCAGTTTCCAGCATGTCGTCCCTGCTACCTTCCCTGTTAAGTCAGCAGCTGACATGGTTTCAAGTGAGGAAGGTTTTGCAGCGAGAATAATTCAAGTTTTGAAAAGGGAGCTAGATCTGACTCCGAGCTCCACAATGCACTGGCTGTGTCGGGCAGGTAAGAAAACCTCTCTGAGCCTCCCTTTCTTCCTCTGTAAAATGAGGCTCAACTGCAATTAACCACCCAAGATTCCTAGTTCGAGACAGCGTCTGCATCATCAAACAGGTTTCCCCTCCACCGAAGGGGATGGCAAGGGGATACTTACTGGACGCATTCGTTCGCCCGGCCCTTGTTCTGATACTCCACGATACAGCGAATCAGCTGGTCATTCTCCTCCAGGAGCTAAAAGATAACAGAAAGGGTCGACATAGCGTGGGGTAAGGACGGCAGGGAGGACTGCACGCCCCTTGCCGTTCTGTCCTGACCCGGGGCCTTTGCTGACTCCGCCCCCATTTCAGTCCGTATTCCTGTTGACTCCTAACCCGCAGGTAAACAGCCTATGAGGGCCATAAGTCTCAGCTCGGATGGCACTCCCTCCAAGAAGCTTCCCGCATTTTGTAGCCCCCTAGGATATCTACTAAGGAACCCCTTCTCTCTGCCTGCGTCGACGCTCACCCGCTGGATAGTCTCTTGATTGACTTCCGCTTTGCCCCGCAGCCAGTCGGGTACGAAGGCCACTGACATCCGGAGAGCTGGGGCTAATCCCGGCCTCAGGCACAGAAGACGATCGCACAACCCTCCCGGAGATACTCCATGTACAATACCACAGCCGCAGGACCGCACCGTAGGTATGGCTCACACTTTCGGTGTTGATTGGGTGCTCCCGCCTACAGGGCGGGAACGGGAAGGACGTCATTTGTGATTGGACGCACATGAGCGACGCTCAGTGTTCTCCTCAGGCTCTGTCCTTATGGTTCCGGTTCCTGTGCGCTTGCGCAGTCTCAGAAGCTAGGTCCTGGCTACGGCCGGGGTAAGGTCTCAGGCCCAGGAGCCGGGGCTGGAGATCCGGGCTGGAGATCCGGGCCGGGGATCACTTCCTCGCGTTTTAGAAGCTCTGTATGGTCCACCTGCAGGAGCAGCTTGCCCAAGATCACACGGGAATCGTGGCTGGAATCCAGATTTCTGTCAACAAGTCTCTTTGGATATCATTCTGGTGCTTCCACACCTGCATCTGAAGCCTGAACTGTGGGCACTACCTCCTGGCAAGTCAAACCCTGCAAGACCAGAAAACACTGGTGTTAGCTTTTGCTCTTTGCTGGGAAGAAATTTGCATATGTGTCCAAATTTCCTTTGGACAGTAATAATGCTTACTACATTTACAACAACACTTAAAAATTATTTTCTCCATTTTACAGATGAGGAAATTGAGAGGTTAAGTAACTTGCCCAAGGTCCCAGAGCTATTAACAGAAAAGCCAGTATCTGAACACAGTCAGCATGGCTCTAGAACACTTACTTAACTACTACCCCATACTGCCTAAGCGCGATACTACAAAGGTGATTTGCTGCAAGATGCAAGGTGGAAGCTGGTACCACACCAAGTATTCCTGGTGGCCACTAAGACTCAGGATTGGAGGTACAGGACTTTTCTGACTGTAACCTGGTGTCCCTATTCTGCTGGCCATAGTCCTTCAGTTGGCCCATGGGCCATATTTGAAGTGGTTGGCTTCTTTCATGGCGCATGTCAGAACAGGGTCAGTTTTCCCTGCAGCACAAAGTGAGCAGCAGCCACTTCATGTAGGAGGGAGATCTTGGGAGCCTGCCCTCCTCAGAAGGTGTCTGAGGGTACTTCTGCCTTCCTGAGTGGTGGCCCTTATCCAGAGCAAGCTCATTGGCTTTCCTGGGCTCTCCCTCCACAATCCTTTATTTAACCCTGTGAGAAGGCAGTTTCTGTCCCATTTCATGGAGGGGTTTACCCCTGGTGAGAGAAGAGGGGCAATACATCTGAGCTGAGCCAGGATTCAGGGCTTCCTGGCTCCAGAGCCTGTGTTGTTAACCCCACATCTGGCTATCTTCCCAGAAAAAGTCCCCAGGGGTTCCAGAGTGGGCAGAGGAGGAACCATCTCCTCCTCTTGTTTAGTGCTACCCAGCTCCATCTCAGGCCTATTCCTGTTCAGACAAATGAGGAATGACAATAACATGAAACGGTGTTAATATGGTGAAGGTGCAGGGGACCAACATGGTCCAGCATATAGTGAAAGCCCTCTAGAAGTAATGTCACAGTTTGAAAGGTGGTCTACATTTGAGACATCCATGGCTTTACTTTTCCTATCATTTCTCAGTTACCTGGGATTATGACTTCTATTCTCACCACGTCACTAAAACTTCTCTCATGCATCAATGACCTAATCTTTATCTTGCTTGACCTTTCAGCATCATTCATCATTGTTGTCCTATCTCTCCTTCTCAGTCACAGTTTTGTTTATTTTGAAATCCTGTGACTCCACACTCTCCTGGTTTTCCTTCTGTATCTCTAGTCTCACCCCCCACCGCAGTTGCCTTTGCATCCTCTTTTTTTCTCTGCCACCATACTCTCCTTGCGTGGTCTTACCCACTGCATGGTTCCAGTCAGCTTCCATAAATGATGTCTCTCAAACTCATATCTCCAACCCAGCCCCTGACCCTGAGTTCCAGGCCCAAACATCCAGCCACCGACTTCAACATCTCTGCTTGATCTCACCTCACACTATACAAAGTTCGCGACTGAATTTGTTCTCTTTGGAACCTTGCGATCATCTTTGATAGCTCCTTCCTCACTCCCTCACATTCATCACCAACTCCTGCTGATTTTGCTCCTGCATCTCTCTCTAGCCTGTCCTGTTCTCTTCCTCTTCACCATCAATCCAGTCCATGCTCCATTCTCTTTTGCCCAGACGACTGCACATTGGCTTCTAGGCTGGTCCCACCACAGCTACTCTGAGACTTCTCCAATTTAACGTTCATGTCAGTGGCCAAAGTGATTTTTACAAAAGGAAAATCTGATCAGTTTTTCCATTGTCATAAACTTCTTACCATGGCCGACAAGTTCGTACATGGTCTGGCTCCTTCTGTTCTTTTCATAAAGGGGCTCTCACCCTACTCTTTTGCTCTGTAAGCTTTGGCTGTCTTTTAATCCCTCAAAGGAGCCCTGCTTCCTTCCACATAGGTTTTTTAAAAAAATTATTATTATTGTTTGCTTTATTCTATAATATACATAAAAGTTTCAAATATTTACTTATTTGCTTTATCCTACAACATACCTAAATTGTTTAAAAATTAAAACACCAATATACTATTAATATAAATAAAAGATGAATATTTCCTTGCAGTTGGTTTTTTTTCTTGGAGCAATGAGAATGTTCTCATTGTTTGTGGTGGTTAATGCATATAGGGTTTTATACATGCTGTTCTCTCTGTCTGGAACACTCTTTCCTCTCCCCCTTGCCTAGTTAGCTGCTACTCAGCCAGTGTCACGATCTCAAGGAAGCTTCCTTTGACCAGGCGAGAAGCTCCTGCAAATGCCCTACAAAATCCTGTTCCTCTCTGAAAAGCACATATATGTATATATACACGTATTTGTGTGATTCTTTGATGAGTCCTGTCTTAACACAATGTTTAGTGTCAGGAGTTCCCTGCTGTGGCCTCAGTGACTGGCACCATGCCAGGCACACGGTAGGGGCTCAACATTTGTTGAATGAAAAATAGACGAACTGTCCCTCCCAAACTCCTCCCTCTGTGGTTGCCTCCGACCCCAGGCTGGGACGTCTCCCTCCGAGGTCGGACTTTGGCTCCCCGTCCAGGTTGGCAGACGGCCGTGCTCTTTGGATACCCTGTCTCGAGTGTCCCGCCCAGCCTCGCGGACCGCGGAACCCACGCTCGGGGCGTGTCACGCCGACCCACGGAACCTTCCCACCCCGGGACGTCAGCCCTGTCCTCTGCACCCGCAGGAATCCAGCTTAGACGGCGAAACCTTCTTGCAACTTCGGGCGGTGAACGTGGGACTTGCCCGCCTGAACCTCAAACTTGGCGGGTGAGAGCCGGGAGGTGGGAAGAAAGTCGGGCAGAAAGTTGGGCGGTGCGGACCCCAGTCACGGCCACTCTGCATTTGGGTCGTAGCCCTTTAAGAACCGCTCTATTCGCCACTTAACCAGAACCGGTGGTAGAGGCGCGCCAAGATTGGTCAGTTCAGTTGCGGGTGTCGCTTAGCAGCAGCGTATGGGGGCGCAAGGCTCGCGCATGCGTACCTCTTCCTACCTGCTCCTGGGTCGCCGGGAACCTGAGCCGGGTCCGCCCGGTGGGCTTAGGTTGCTGAGGAGGCTGTGGTTTGCCGGGCGGCACGGCTGGCTGGTGCTGACTCCCGGAGGCTGCAGTCCGGGTGAGGTGAGGGGTGGCGCGTGGAGGCGGGCACCGCAGCCCGTTAGCCAGGAGCAGGCGGGGCGGGCCTGGAGGTGGCGGTGGCCCCGAGCCCATCCCGCCCTCAGGCCCGGTCTAACCCCGCGAGTTCTTGTGGGGCTTCCTGGAGTCCTCTGCTCCCTGATCTCCAGCCGGCTGCTCCCGGGACCTCGGGACGACCCAAGGCGTGCTTCTGCAGGGACCCTCGGATGATAGATGCACGCTGAGCACTTCCCCCAGTGGGAGGAGACGGGGTGTGTCCAAGAGAGAGGGTGATTGTTTCCCTAAATATCCACGGAGCTCACGTCAGAGAATTGTTTAATTTTAATAGTAAGTTTCTGTTAGCTTGCAGATATTATGACTTGGTTTACCAAATACTGGACGTGCTGGGCCAACATCAGCTATAGGAGGTGATGTACGTTTGTGTTCATTATGGGTTTACACATAGACTGCGGGAGCACTCCAGGAAAAATTGGGTTTGTTGAACTCAAACCACAAGGAATATTCCTATGGTAGTAGTTGGTGAAATATGTGACATGGTCTGGGGAAAAAATATGCTCAGAAACAATGGATAGGCTAAATCTTGTTTTACACAGAAAGAAAATGATCCTGATGAACATAATTTTAGAAAAATGAAAATGGAAGCTATTGGAAATGGTTTAACATTGCTATGTAGAATTAAATTGGCTTGATAGAGTTTGCTCCAGAAAATACATTTTAGACAGTGTTGGTAGAGTTCTCATTTAAGTTTGCATTTACAACACAGAGGACATCGTAAAGCCCTTAGTTTTTATTACTGGAAGGTGCTTTGGAGATCATTTGTTGCATCCAAAAGGTGACTGATGAGGTCGGAGAGGAAAACTGACTTATTCAAGGTAATACAGTGCATAAGGAGCAAACAAGTATAACCCCAGGCCTTGACTCCTTTACTAACAGGTTTCTGATTAGTTCTGAGTGTTAGTGCTTTAGAAGAAGGAATTATTTTAGAGAAAGAAAATAGAGTTGCTATAATCCGAAAGTTGGATTATGAGTTTGTGTTGGAATCCTGGCTCTACTTCTTGAGCATTGGAGCTGCAGTTCTCCCAGCTGTCCAGTGTAGATTACACCTACCTCATAGGCGGTTATGAACACTAAATAACATTATGGATGTAAAAGTTCCTAGCACATAATATTGGTTCTCATCAAGTTCCGTCCTCTACTCTTCTCAGCTTCTGACAAATGCCAAAGTTGGCCTCCACCCTTCTCCCATCCCATCCCCAAGCAAAACTGAACAAAGGAGCCTACTGATCTACAAATTAGGCAACCAATTCTCAAGCCTTATGTTTGAAGGTGAATTCTGTGAGGGGGGCACCCCTCAATTTTGTCTTCTGTGTTATGTATTTGAGGAGTGGGGAATATTCCTTGTGGTGAACACTTGTGTTTGAAATTTGTATCCCAAATGAAGCTCGTTTTGCTTCTTTAAATTCCTGTTTTGTAAGGCCTAGTCATTTAAAACCATTTCTCTCTCCTTTCTCTATTTGGGGTGGGGGTGAGGGGATGGAGGATGAAGGATGTATGCTGTGGGGATTTGGACAGCCTACAGCATAGGAACAAAGTCTTTGCTGCTTTGCTGATAGAATAAGGATAATCTATGACATGAGCAGTTTAAAAACAGAGGCTGGGAAGAGGATTTAGGAATCGGGGAAGGCAGAATAAAATATGTATTTTAAAACCTAATAGCATAGATGCTGTATATTCCATTACTACTGCACGTTATACTTTGAAAATTTCACCTATACAAATCTTCTCTGTTTCTCTTTAGAGATTTGTTGTGGAAAAGTGTTTAAAATATTGGTCAGAATTATGGCAAGAGATCTGGAAACCTACATATCCTCTTTCAGTGAGTGAAAATAAGGCAGCCCTTAGCTCATTCATTCATTCATTTAGCAGTTTTTATGGAGAACTTCCTAAGACATGCAGGGCACGGTGCTCAGTTACAAAGTCCACTGGTCTGTGGAAGGAGCTGATTAAGACCTGGAAGACAGACCAGTGCCTCTGTGTGAACACGTTGAGGTGGGCTTTGTCCTTGTGGAATAAATAATATTTTTTCTGTAAATTTGAGATAATTTTCCAGATTCATACCACTGCTTTTCTTTTTTAAACTGAACACTAGCTGTCTGCCAGCAGCTATTTTAATGAACCCTGAGATTATAGTACCTTCCAGTATGGAAATGTCATGTAGTTGTAGGGCTCCTTACCATAGAACATGCCCCTCAACATTCATGCATAAATCCGCAGAACTATAGTTAATTACCAAAAGAGATTATTATTCTACTAGTGGAGATTTTTTTTTTTAGGACATTTAAACATAAAAAAGAAGTGTGAACATAGTTAGGTTAGCCGTACATGGGGGCCTTAAGTAATTCTTTTTTTTCCCCAACTTTTTATTTCCTAATAATTATAGATTCAGAGGAGGTTATAAACATAGAGCAGAGAGGCCCTGTATTGGCCCTTCACTCAGTTCCCTCCATTAGTTACATCTTATGTAACTTATATAACAATAGTACAATATCAAAAGCAGGAAATTGACTTTGGTGTAAAGTATGTGTATAGTTCTATATCATTTTATCACAGGTATAGATTTGTTTAACCACCACCACAATCAAGATTTAGCACTATACTGTCATCATAAAGATATTTCTCTTGATCTATATTTACATCCATCCCCCTTTCCATTTGATATTGCCAGGGGAATAAATTATTGCTTCATTCACAAAATATAATTTAGAGAATTCCGTGAGGTATACTCTATTTTATTTGTCCATATTTTTACTTTTTCTGTTATTCGTTATTCCTTCCTGATGTTCCAGGATTTCTTCTTTTATCATTTCTTTTCTGTTTAGAAAATTTGCTCCAGCCATTCATTTAGGTAGGTGTGCAGGCAACAGATTCTCTTAGTTTTCCTTCATTTGAGCATATTTTCATTTCCCCTTTATTCATTTTTCCTTTTGTTTTTTTGTTTTTTTTAATGCATTTTTTATTGTGGACTTTAACATATAACATAACTGATAACTTTCAAAGTATGATTTAACAAATAGCATATTTCAAAGAATGTCATGGGTTACAGTTCTACAACTTCAGCTATTAGTATTATTGTAAAATATGACATACATACAGAAGGGTGTTAACTTTTGAGGTACAGCTCAACAAGCAGTTACACAGGTAATTTCAAAAATTGTTATGGGTTACATTTCCACAGTTTCACTTCTTTCCTTATTATGAGATATAGGGTATATACAGAAAAGTGAAGACTTTCAAAGCCCACTTCAATGAGTAGGTATAGAGCAAATTTCAAAAAGTGTTATAGGTTACCATTCCACCATGTTATTTACCACCTTTTAGCTATTCAACACCCCAGTATCTAATATATATATAGATATAGTTTCAGTACTCATAGACCTTTGTTAAATCTTATCTCGTTTGTTGCTACCCCTTCCTCTCACTTAATCCCTTTCTCCATTTTCAGGGGTGTCTACACAATGAGCACCCTAACTTGTTCATATTGAAAGGGGGTGCGACAGGGGGAAGGGGGCTGCATCTGATTGTTCTTAAACAGGCTGTTGCCTCTGGGTTTTAGGACTTGTCTGGCATAGGAACACTCTGGTGGATCTGAGTTTCTGAAAGATAAAACTTAGTGAGTGAATCTTTTATAGAATCTCAGGTAGGGACCTAGGTATTTGGGGACAACTTTTGGTAAGGGCATGGCATACTGTTGCCATTTGGGATCCTGCAGCCACTGTGACCTCAGCTTGTTACCTTTCATTTTCCTCCTTTTGGTCAAGTAGGCATTTTTAATCCCTCACTACCAGGGCCAGGCTCATTCCTGTGAGTCATGTCCCACGTTACCAGGGAGATTCATTCCCCTGGGAATCATGTCCCTCATAAGGGGAAGGTTAATGGATTTATTTGCCAAATTGGGCTTAGAGAGAGAAAGGCCACATGTAAGCAACAAAAGAGGTTCCCTGGTGGTACCTCTTAGGCATAATTATAGGAAGGCTCAGCCTCCCGTTTATAGCCCTAATCCCCTTCTTCCTTGAAGGATATTTTTGTTGAATGTAGAGTTCTGAGTTAACAGCTTTTTTCGTTTTTTTTTTTCTTTTTTCTTTTTTTTTTTCATTAGCACTTGAAAAATGTACCACTTCCATCTGGCTTGCATGGTTTCAATGAGAAATTCACTGTCCTTCAAGTAATTTTTCCCCTATGTGTAATGTATAATTTTTCTCTGGCTGCTTTCAAGATTTTTTCTTTGTATTTAGCTTTCGTAAGTGATTATAATATGTCTGGATGTCGATTCCTGTGGGTTTATCCTGTTTGAAGTATGCTCAGCTTCTTGAATCTATAGGTTTATGTTTTTATGTCAGATTTGGGAAGTTTTCAGCCATGATTTCTTTGAATATATTTTTAGCCCTGTCCTCTTTCTCATTTCCTCTGGGTCTTCAAAGACACAGATCTTTTGTTGTGCTCCCACAGGTCCCTGAGGCTGTGTTCAGTTTTTTTCAGTTTACTTTCTTTCTCTTGTTCAGATTGGGGATTTCTATATTCTGTCTTCATGTTCCCCAGGATAACATGGAGAACATCTATTCTGCTGTTGAGTTCATCCATTGCATTTTTTTATCTCGATTACTGTATTTTTTAGTTCTAAAATGTCCATTTTGTCCTTTTTTATATCTTCGTTTTCCTTACCAAGACTGTCTTTTTTTCATTTGATTCAAGTGTGTTCATAATTGCTCACTGAAGCATTTTTATGATGACTGCTTTAAATTCCTTGTCAGATAATTCTAATATCTCTGTTATCTTGGTTTCAGTGGCTGTTTGTCTTTACTCATTCACGTTAAGATTGTCCTGACTCTTGGTATGATGAGTGATTTTCAACTGAAACCTGAACTTTTGGGTGTTATAGGACTTTGGATCTTAATTAAATCTTCTGCTGTACTGATCTTCATTGACACTGCTCAGGCAGGGTTTACTACCACATTATTGGCAGGTAGGGGTAAAAGCCCAGGTTTCCCACTTGGCCTCTGTTGACACCACTGAGGGAGAGGGACTGCTCATTGCTGGGTGGAGGTGGGGATTCTGGCTCCCCACTAGGCCTCTGGCTTGGGGCAGAGGTGAAAGTGCTGACTTTCCACTGGGCCTCTGCTGACACCCCTCAGCCTGGAGGGGGAGTGGTGCCTCATTACTTCTGGGTGGGCGGGTACTAGTCTGGGCTTCCCACGGTGATCTTCACTGACATGGTGATCTTCACTGAAGGCCTTGCTAATGCCCTGTAGCTCCCTACTTGACCTCCTATGCCACTACCCTAGTGGAGTGGGGGTGGGGAAGTTACGTCACCTTGCTGCTGCTGGACATGGGTGGAAGTCTCTGCTCTTCTCTCTGCTTTGGCTGGTGGGGTTGGGGATCAGGCCACAGTTTTCTCTGTGGTATTTGGCTGGAGTAGAGCAAGTTTTGTCTAAAAGTTTTCTGTCTTGCTCGGCTGCCTCTTTACTGGTTTTCTGGCTAGAGAGAGCAGGTATTTTTTTGTTGGGGCATTTTTATCTGTGCTCATTGGCATTTCTGGGTTGCCAGCATCTCCAGTACCAAGTCTGGGAGGTGAGGCAAAAAGAAAACCCAACAAACTCACTACCATGTCATCCTTCAGGTCCTAAGATCTGTTTCTCTCCACCTTTCAGGGTTTTCTTTTGTTTGATTTACATGTGATATTCAGGGTGTTTAGTTATACTTAGTGAGAGGAGTAGGGGGGAGAAAGTACTTCTGTTCCATCTTTCTATAAGCATAAATTCCCAGCTCATTCTTTTTTGAGCATTGGACAAATCTCTTATTCAAGTACACAGATTGCCTCATAATAGCTCATAACCTAAATTTGCAAACATCAAGTCCATGCATATGCAAAGCCCTTTACCAGGCACCATGGTATGAAGATGAGCCCCTCCCTTTGTATTAAATTTTTCCTTTGTCTTTTGGAAAACAAAATGCCTTTTCACAAAGGAAAAAAAAATGTTAAGGGTATTGTCTCCATTCCTAGATTCTTCCATAGCAGAGTGTAAAATCCCTCATCCCGTCAGGCAGCTGCCATCCTGTACATTCCACACACTCACATACACAGAAACACAAGTGGCAGTTAAGACCACATGGTCCCTTTCATTTGAGCATCGTAACTATTTTTAAAGATTTGTAGTACTAATAACTTGACAGAACTAAAAAGCTTTAAGAGTTTTTATTTATTTTGAATGCTAATATTTGAGGAAAAGTGAGTTTGATCACCAAAGGGCAAGATAGATGAACTAGAGGAGTCTAGAGAGAACTTTTGGGTCCTTTAGAGAGTGGTAGAACTGATCCTTATGATTACTATCATTTAGATATGTCACACTTTCCTTTTTTTTTTTTTTTTCATATTGCATTTTAATTTTTATTTTATTAGAGCAGTTGTAGGTTTACAGAAAAATCAGGCAGAAAGTACAGTTTCTATAACACCCCCCCCCCAGTTTTCCCTGTGATTAACATTTTGCATTAGTGCAATACCTTGCTTACAACAATTAAAACAATATTGTAATTATATTATTAACTATAGTCCATAGTTTACGTTAGGGTTCATGTTCTGTGTTGTACAGTTCTATAGGTTTTTTTTTTGTGTGTTTTTTTTTTTAAATTCAGTTTTATTGAAATATATTCACAAACCATACAGTCATCCATGGTATACAACCAACCGTCCACAGTATAATCTTATAGTTATGCGTTCATCACCACAATCTATTTCTGAACATTTTCCTTACATCAGAAAGAATCAGAATAAGAATAAAAAATAAAAGTGAAAAGAGAATACCCAAACCATCCCCCCATCCCACCCTATTTGTCATTTAGTTTTTACTCCCATTTTTCTACTGATTTTTTTTTCAATTTTTTAACTTTGTTTATCAAAAAATTAAAAACAAACAGGCAAACAACAACCAAAAAAACCCCACAACATTTCAAACAAAGCAATGGATTAAGGAAAACAAATAACCTAAAATAACTACTTTGCTTCCAATATGTTCCTACCATACCCCAAGAAAATTAATAAACCATGTCCAAACAGAGGAGTAAGAAAAACAAATAATCTAAAATAACTACATTGCTTCCAACATGTTCCTACCATACCCCAAGAAAATTAACAACCCCTAAGAAAACAAAGGAATAAGAGAAAAAAAAAACCTAAAATAACTCTATTGCTTCCTACATGATCTTACTATATCCAAGAAAGTTTACAAACCATAATCATTCCTGAGCATTCCCATAACATTGAGATTACCCTCCATAGTTTATCTGTTCTTATTACATTATCATTCCCCCTCCACTAATTGGTATCTCTAGGTCCCCTACATTCTACAGTATAAAACATTGTACATTTTTCACAGAATTCACATTAGTGGTAACATACAATATCTCTCTTTTTGTGCCTGGCTTATTTTGCTCAGCATTATGTCTTTTTTTTTGTTTTTTTTTTTTGTTTTTTTTTTTTTAATCTTCATTTCATTGAGATATATTCATATACCACACAGTCATACAAAACAAATCGTACTTTCGATTGTTCACAGTACCATTACATAGTTGTACATTCATCACCCAAATCAATCCCTGACACCTTCATTAGCACACACACAAGAATAACAAGAATAATAATTAGAGTGAAAAAGAGCAATTGAAGTAAAAAAGAACACTGGGTACCTTTGTCTGTTTGTTTCCTTCCCCTATTTTTCTACTCATCCATCCATAAACCAGACAAAGTGGAGTGTGGTCCTTATGGCTTTCCCAATCCCCTTCACACTTTCCTTTTTATTGGTTTAGCACAATACTTGTGCCATAGAAGACATTCCATAAAGACACCATTAGATTCATGTATTCATTCAGGAAATGGATTGTCAGCCAGTCAAGGATGTTTTCGGCTTGACGGAATAAATGCATACAGTTTTCCCTTAGAAGAGCATACAATTTACTCTGTACCCTCAAAATTATCTTTCTTATTTTGCCTGAGATGTTTCTGTCCTGTCTCCGACTCTCTCAGAATCTCATAGATTCACTGTGTTTTCTTCTGGCCTCAGTATCTGTATATCTTAATTTAAGGGTCTTTTGGATGTTATTGTTTAGACTATAAGCTCTGGTCTGTAATTGATCTTGTCTTTCCCCCTGTCTTTGTCAGAGCTTTGTAATTCTTTTAAAAATATTTTAAAATTAAATATTTCATTCAGAAAAGTATAGAAGTTGTGTGATTAACCTCCATATTCCCATCCCCTGATTTCCTTTTTGGTACCAGAGGTCTTGGCACTGGCTGCTCTCAGCCCACAGTGCCTTATGGCAGTTGGCCTGTCCCTTCCAATGGTGCTGAGAACCTAGTAGTTTATGGTTGTGATGTGCACCTGCATGTATATGAGTGTTAAGGGACAGAGAGGGATGTGCTCAGTGAAGAAGGCATTCCTGGGGCAGTGTTGATGTGGGGGTGGGTTAGGGCATGGTTGGGGATTCCTTAGGTAAGGAGGACTTGTACCTCAGGGGTACAGAAGTCAGGGGCCAATTGTACTGGTCTGGTTTGAAGCTAGATGCCTCCAGAAAATAATTCAAGAATTCTTCTAACTAATTTTCAAAATAACTGTACTGTAGGATTAGAAAATTTTTTTGCCTGTTAATTTGTGTTGGCTGTACCGACACAGACATCATTGTCTCTGTTTTTCTAAAACGTTCATTGATTCCTACATTTATTCATTCATTCACCAAAAGTTTGAGTCTACTATGTGCCATGCATCATGCTGAGTGGGCGTATACTGGTAAACATGGTCCCTGTCCTCACAGGGTGATAGGCATGGATGAGTGTAAGTCAGATGTAATAATCCAGTCATGAAAGGGCTGCAAAGAAGAGGGGCATGACTCTACCAGATCCCACAACAGAGGGATAAGATCTGTGAGAAGGTTGGGAAGACTCCCCTGAGGAGATGGCAGTTGAGCTGAATTCTGAAGGGGGCAGGAAGAGAGGTCCACTCTGGAACCTGAGAGTCTCAGCAGGTTTCCCATTCTCCAGAAAAGATGTAACATGTAGGGGAGAAATTAGAATGTGAGATTCCTTTAAAATTGTCTTTAATCCTTCTTAACTCACTTGTTAGTTTGAAATTTAAAAATATATTATGTATAATTTTGATGACTCATGCAGTTATAATGGCACCACATTTTGGGGAAATATTTTCATTTTACTAGGAGTGGTTGAAACAAGTAGGTACTCATGAATGTTAGGGGCATTCAGAATGTTTCTGTATTTTCCCTGGGGCTTTTCACATTTTTACTCCCCAAAGGAAGTTGTGGGGAGATGGGGCAAATGGACTCTGCGGGGTGTGTTGGCTGGTAGTCTAATTTTTCTTTTTGTTTTCTTGTGTTCTTATACCACTGCAGTTCCTACATGTGTAAAATAGGAATTCATTCATTCATTCCAGATACAGTCTTTATTCTAAGAATTACATTTAGGTAGTAGAAATAATAGATTAGTACAATAGAGAACAAAGAAGTAGGTTCTCTGGGAATTTAAAGAAGGGAGAAAGTACTTCAAGCTGAGCAAGTCTGGGAACATTTCATGGAGAGGATGGATTTGGGACAGATATTGAGGGTAGAAGCAGGATTTGAATGGAGTCGGTCAGGGGCGTGGCACTGCAGGCAAAAGTGAAGAATATGTATTACACAGGCATAGAGGTGAAGAGAGTAGTGTGTGTCCCAGGGGTACTCTTTTCTACTGCTGAAAAGAGTTGAGATTCAAAATATGGTTACTGTGCCGGTTTGAATGTATTGTGTCCCCCAAATGCCATTATCTTTGTGGTCTTATGTGGGGCAGACCCTTGGGTGCTGGTTGGATTTGCTTGGAGTGTGCCCCACCCAGCTGTTGGTGATAATTTTGATGAGATGTTCCCATGGAGGTGTGGCCCCACCCATTCGGGGTGGGCCTTGATCGGTGGAGCTATATAAATGAGCTGACTCATAGAGAGGAAAGAGAGTGCAGCTGGGAGTGATGTTTTGAAGAGGAGCAAGCTTGCTAGAGAGGAACGTCCTGGGAGAAAGCCGTTTTGAGGCCAGAGCTTTGGAGCAGATGCCAGCTGCCTTCCTAGCTAACAGAGGTTTTCCGGGGGCCATTGGCCATCCTCCGATGAGGGTACCCGATTGCTGATGTGTTACCTTGGATGCTTTGTGGCCTTAAGACTAATTGTGTAGTGAAATAAACCCCCGTTTTATAAAAGCCTATCCATCTCTGGTGTTTTGCATTCTGCAGCATTAGCAAACTAGGACAGATTTTGGTACCAGAGAAGTGGGGTGCTTTTGCTGCTGAGTTTGCAAATACCAAACATGTTGGAACGGCTTTTCAAATGGATAAGGGGAAGATTCTGGAAGAATTTTGAGGAGCTTGATAGAAAAGGCCAAAACTGCTTTACAGAGACTGTTTGTGGAAATATGGACTCTAAAGATACTTCTGATGAGGCCTTGAACAGAAATGATGAATGTGTTGTTGCAAACTGGAAGAAAGGTGATCCTTATTTTAAAGTGGCAGAGAATTTGGCAAAATTGAGTCCTGGTGTCAGATGGAAGGAAGAATCTGGAAGCAACAACCTGGAATACTTAGCTGAGGAGATCTCCAGACTACGTGTGGAGGACGTACCCTGGCTTCTCCTTGCAGCTTATAGTAAAATGCAAGCGGAGAGAGATAAACTTAGAACTGAACTCTTGGGTTCAAAGAAACCAGAGGCTGATGGCTTGGAGGATTGCAGGCTTCCAGGGGGTAGAATCCCAGAAGCTACAGCTCAACGTGAGGACATAACCAAACATGGAACCCAGCTGCCATTTCAGTACAAGCCAAGATTGAAAAAGGAGTTAAGCAGAAGGGATTTGTGGAAAGTCCTATTGTCTAATGGCTTTGACCCCTGTGTGCTTCATGCAAAGCCAACAGAATTTTTGCGAGATCTTAATAGACAGAGCCATTGCCGGTCTGGACTGGAGGAGACAGACAAGGAAAAAATTAAAGGAAAAATCTCTTCAAAGACAGAGCCATGGAGGTTGAGGTCTGGAGTCAGGAGGTCTCGGGCTGGGAGAGCGGAGCAGCCCACATGCATGGAAAGGGTGAGTTTGACCTGGAGGTCGAGGGCGGGCTTTCCACCTCAATTCTCTGGAAGAGTTTTGCCATCTGAGGTCCCAAAGAGGGCGGAGCACATTCCCAGGGAACTGGGGAGAGCCTGGCTGCCACCACACTGTTCTGAAGGGGTTGAGCGTGTGCCCCGGAGATGGAAGGGAATCCGGGAGCTGCCCCGATGTTTGAGGAGGGTGGGGCCGAGAAGGTGGTCTCCCCAGTGTGTGGATATGTTGGAGCACTCACCCAAGCATTTGGAGAGGAAACAGCTGCCAAAAAGGCCCTTGGGAAGGGTTAGACTCCCTCTCTCTCAAGCCCCAAGGATGCAACGTTGTTCTGTTAATGAGTCTCAGACTTTGAAATCTAATGGAGTTTGTCCTGCAGGTTTTAGGAACTGTTTTGGTCCTGTTAACCCTGTTTTCCTTACTGTTTCTCCTTATGGCAATGGAAATGTTTATCCTATGAATGTCTCTCCTTTGTATATTGGAAGCACATAACTTATTCTAAGTCCACAGATGCAAAGCTAAAGGAGAATTATGCCTTAGGACCCACCATGCCTGTAATTGATTTTGATGGGATTTTGTACTTAACTTTTGTTACTGAAATGATTTGAGTTTTTGTGGTATTGTGATGGAATGAATGCATTTCATATTTGGAAAGATGATGTCATTTTGGGGTCCAGGGGGTGGAATGTGCCGGTTTGAATGTATTGTGTCCCCCAAATGCCATTATCTTTGTGGTCTTGTGTGGGGCAGACCCTTGGGTGCTGGTTGGATTTGCTTGGAGTGTGCCCCACCCAGCTGTCGGTGATAATTTTGATGAGATGTTCCCATGGAGGCTTGGCCCCACCCATTCGGGGTGGGCCTTGATCGGTGGAGCTATATAAATGAGCTGACTCAAAGAGAGGAAAGAGAGTGCAGCTGGGAGTGATGTTTTGAAGAGGAGCAAGCTTGCTAGAGAGGAACGTCCTGGGAGAAAGCCGTTTTGAGGCCGGAGCTTTGGAGCAGATGCCAGCTGCCTTCCTAGCTAACAGAGGTTTTCCGGGGGCCATTGGCCATCCTCCGGTGAGGGTACCCAATTGCTGATGTGTTGCCTTGGACGCTTTGTGGCCTTAAGACTGTAATTGTGTAGTGAAATAAACCCCCGTTTTATAAAAGCCTATCCATCTCTGGTGTTTTGCATTCTGCAGCATTAGCAAACTAGGACAGTTACACTCCTAGAGTTCTTTGGAGGAAAGGTCCACTAGTGTGTATGTGATGGTCATCCTGCTTAAAGGACCTGACAGGATCTGTGAAACAGCATGTATGGACGCATGAAAAGACCCATTAAAGCTGTATTGGCCACCTCACTAATCCCTGGCCAGATCCCACGTACAAATGTACAAGTCCTCTATGGATGGGGGCTGAAACCCAGCCCATGCTCTGACCACTGAGCTGCTACAGATCCGTGTCCACCTCAATAGTACCTTTTTCTAACTTTCCATTGGTACCATGAGGACTTGATCTGTTTCCTTTTGTTTCTTAATGGTGCTCCCATATCATGGCTAACTATTTAGTTTTTACCGTAGTAGAGTTCAGTAATCATTTTGAAGACTGGCTCTGTATCACACATTTGCAGACATCCAGGAGGACATAACTCTATCTGTTCCATTTTTACCTTCTCCTTTCCTTGCTATACCAGCATTAGGTTAGATGCTCAGAATCCCTCTAACCCCTCCATCTCCCTGCAGGAGAGGACATGGCACCTAAACTGCTCAGCACCTAACCTCCCTGGGTGACCTGAAATGCATAAGTCTGCACACCCCAAACCTGCTTCTTCAGTGTCAGGTGCTTCCTGTCCCTTTAGGGCCGTCTTGCTACCTGTGTCCCTTCAACTGTCACTGCTATTGCTCCTGAGCCTTTCTGGTCCTGCTTCCTTTGCTTCTCTATTCTTTTCTCCCTCACCCTGGTTGACTCAGTTCTGGAGAAGGGAGAGATTCATCAGAGAAGAGGAAGAGAAGGATTACAAGTGAATAGACCACTAGAGAAGATAAGGAAGGGAAGAAAGTTGGGAGTGACATAGCAGTAGAGGGAAGGGAAATATAATAAAAGCAACATTTGTAATTATAATGGGGGTGAGATGGGACAACCCAGGGTGAACTTTTCAAGGGGAAGGTGTCTCTGGCACTATCGTCTGGCCCTCGGTAACAAGGTATTCTTGCTTTCCTCAGGTATCCTCATGACTTCTCCTGTGGACCATGTCCATGATCCTTTTTGCCTGTGTAGTACGGGTAAGGGATGGACTGCCCCTATCGGCCTCCACTGACTTTTATCACACCCAAGATTTCCTGGAATGCAGGAGACGGCTCAAGACATTAGCCTTGCAACTGGCCCAGTATCCAGGTCGAGGTTCTGCAGAAGGACGTGACCTCAGTATACAGTAAGCAAGCATATTCTCTTTTCCAGAATGTCAGCAAAATTTGAGTTATTTTTAACTACATGTTGAGGTAGCATTATGCTGATCACATGCCTTTAGTTTAGTAGTTTTTATCCTCACTGAGTTGCAAGGGAGGAGAAACAGATGAGGAAAGAGACACTAGCTTATAGTGTAGGGGAGGGAAAAGGATAAGAATGATAAGGCAAAGAAAATAAGAAAAAGACTTCATTTATAGTCATCTCTGTCTTTTTTGTTTAACGTTTGTTTTGTAACAGGAGCAGGAGAGTGAAAAATGAGTGAGACTAGATTTCTCTTCTCAAGGAACTTAAAGTCTAATAAGGGAACAAAAGAAATATATGACTGAATATAATACAGTGAGAAAACTGTTTCAATGGGAATTGGAATCAGTGATTACAATAATCATTGTAATAATAGCTCATATTTTTGAGTGCTTTGTATATACCAGGCCCTATTCTCAGTGTCTGTGTGGTTTATGAGATAGGTAATAGTATTACACCTGTTTAAGAGAAGAAGAAACTGAGGGTAAGGGACTTAACTAAGGTTAGACTGTTAGTAAGCAGTAGAGCCAGGATTTGGACCCAGGCAATCAGACCCCAAAGCTGCTCCTCATCACTGTATTACATCATTTCCTGCTCTAGGATAACTTAGCGCAAGAAGCAGGTCATTCTATGGAGGGCCCAGGGGTGAGACAGGCTTTAAAATATATAATGGCTTGTTATAAATTTCGTATCTATGTTTTCCAGTTTAGGCCTTTCTTTACAATGTCTCTAGCTCTCCCTGAATAATAAATTTTTAGTCAATCTGATAAGTTGGGTCCATTTAGGGGAATTAAGCCTCACAATCACAAAAACAAGTGGAAATGTCCTGACCTCTGCCAGAAGAGCTGTGGTCTGAAGGGGGGGCCTGGCAGCAGGCACTGCAGTGGCCACACTGGTGGGCCCTGGGGCTCAGGAGCAAAGGCCGGGGTACATCTTCCACATCTGAGGCTCTTTTCTCTTGGTGCCTGAAACCGCTTCGTTGATAATCCCTTCCTCACTGTGCTGTGGTCAGCTAGCATTCTATGGGAGCTTCGTACTGTAATTCAAATAGGAAACCTTTTCTCCGTTAAGGGCTATTTTTCACAGAATAAAGAAGTCTACAACGTCATAATGAAATGCTGGGTACCTTCAGTAATTTTTGAAAAGAGGAGGATGAAATGTTCTCATTTAATTTGAATTAACTGCTCACTATTATTTTCACAGAGGATAACTGGAACTTTCTTTTCTTACAGGTTAGCTGTACCATAGTTTTTGTTTTGTTTTGTTTAAATAATTAGGGGGTCATCTTTCTTATAGCAATATCTTCATCCTGGAGAGACCTAAGCCCTTTTAGAGGATTCTTTTTATAAGGAGGGCCATCCTTTTTTTTTTTTTAATTGAAAAGTATTTATATAGAGACTTCTAGTTACAACAAGATCGTAGATCAGTATAACCTAAAAATCCCTCTGCCAGAAACACCCAGCAATGTGGGTAACTATATATCAAAAATTCTTTTAAATGTAATAGCTGAGCTTGCAAGAAAGAACTCTCAGGTGCCAGAATGAAGTGAGATAAATGTGTGAACTGACATAAGGCTCCAGGGTAATCATTATGGTAAACTTGGAGCTTGAGTTTCGGCATTTGTAAGGGGAGAGGCCATTGGACCTATGGAGGGTGGGGTGTTGGAACTGAGATCCATGCATAATGGAAAGAAATCTTGTCAGGCTGCAACCCTAGTGAAATGTTGAGAGGTGAGATAGTCTACCCACTGATAACAGGAGTAGCCCTGGCTTTGGATAGGAAGGAAAGGTAAAATCTCACTTAAGAAACTAAGCCCTGCTTTTGTGCCTCCAGTAGAGTTGAAGATTGAATTTAAATTCCCCAACGTCTAGGAATTCCTAAACCAAAGTTCACACATCTGTATGGGTCCCAGACTGTTGATATGCCTGGGGTAGTTGGCCAAAGCCAATGCAGAACTACTCTGGAAGAAGTCTGCCACAACTCAAGCCTCAAAGGGTTTTTATAGGAAAAAAAGTTTCATAGTGATGACCACTCAGTAAAAAATGGCAACACACAAGAGAAAATATTCCACAGTGAGTGGGAATCGTAGACACCAAAGATAGGAGATGTAGAGCCCCCAGAACTTGAAAAGATAGTGAAATAGTCTGAAAAGGAGTAGGAAAAGAAGAAAATCCCTGCATTTGTATTATGAGACCAGAATAACCTAATACCACAACCAGATGAAGACCATACAAGAAACGAAAATTATGGGCCATCTTACTTAGCATAGACAAAAAAAGTCCTAAATAAAACATTAGCAAACTAAATCCAGCAGTCATATGTGTATGAATATGTATAAATTCACACCCAAGGGTTTATTTCAGGGTACCAGGATGAATTAACATTAGAAAATCTATTCGATGTAGGTTGAAAAAGCAAAACCATTTTTCTCAATAAATGCACAGACATCTGAGGCCAATTTCCCCAAAGGAATGCATCTCTTACTCATTCATGAATAGATAAGAATGATCTCACATGATCAGTGGCTAATGCTGCTAGACATGTTAAAGGAAGTATAAGAAAGGCACAGTCCCCGGAATAGGTCTAGCTGAAGAGTCAACATATATGTAACAAGCAGCTACAGGATTGTTCAAGACCAAGCAAGTGCAGCTTCAAGGCCAGGTTATGTCTGAGTGTAGGATGGAAGTTCACATGGGTCTGTTGCCTGGTAATGTCCATGTCACCCTTTTGTTTCAGTTTTTCTTCTTTGGGGGATGTGGCCTGCATGGCCATCTGCTCCTGCCAGTGTCCAGCAGCCATGGCCTTCTGCTTCTTGGAGACCCTGTGGTGGGAATTCACAGCTTCCTATGACACTACCTGCATTGGTTTAGCTTCCAGGCCATACGCCTTTCTTGAATTTGGTTTGTAACCCTTTTCATATTTATTATTCTCTTCTCCAGCGTTGTATGTATAAGTCTAGATTTGGCTTGAACTATCAAGGAAAATCATTAAAGTTGCAATAACCCATCACAGCCTTGGAACCTTAAAATTCACAGCAGTCAAAGTGGTTTAACACTACAGTTTTTCTTCTCTCCAGAGGTGGGGTCAAGGTAGAAAGACTTAAGGACCTGTATAGGTCCCCACCCACCCCACCCCCATAGCCCTCTGGAACAGGTGTCAGCAAACTGTGGCCCATAGGCTAGCCACCTGTGTTTTTTTTGTTTTTTTGTTTTTTTTTTTCTCATTCCATTTTATGCATTTGCCTTTTAAATTACAAAGAAGTAAAATGCAGAGTTACAAACCCAAAATACAATAGTATTGGCATTTATATTTACCTCAGTTGTTACGCTTATAGGAGATCTTTATTTCTTCAAGCCTCTTCGATCTATGGTCTATGGTCCTTTGCTTTCAACCTGCAGAACTCTCTTTAGCATTGCTTTTAGGGCTAGTCTAGTGGTGATGAACTCCTTCAGCTTTTGTTTACCGGGGAATGTCTTAATCTCTCCCTCATTTTTTTTTTTTTAAATTCAATTTTATTGAGATATATTCACATACTATATAGTTATCCAAAGTGTACAATTGGTTGTTCACAGTGCCATCATATAGTTGTGCATTCATCACCCCAATCTATTTTTTGAACATTTTCCTTGTACCAGAAAAAGTAAAAATAAGAATAAAAAATAGATGTAAAAAAGAACACCCAAATCATCCCACCACCCCACCCTATTTTTCATTAAGTTTTTGTCTCCATTTTTCTACTCATCCATCCATACACTGGATTATCCACCTGTTTTTGTAAACAAGGTGGAACCACTGTCATTCTCATTCTTTTATGTGTTGTCTGTGGCTGCTTTTGCCCTACAATGGCAGATTTGACTAATTGTGGTAGAGACTATTTGGCCCACAAGCCTGAAATATTTACTGTTTGGCACTTTAAGATGATGTTTGCCAATCCCTGCTCTAGAGCACAACTCCTCAAAGGGAGGTGTCCTAGTTTGCTAATGCTGGAGAATGCAAAACACCAGAGATGGATAGGCTTTTATAAAACGGGGGTTTATTTCACTAAATAATTACAGTCTTAAGGCCACAAAGCATCCAAGGTAACACCTCAGCAATCGGGTACCTTCACCGGAGGACGGCCAGTGGTGTCCAGAAAACCTCTGTTAGCTAGGAAGGCAGCTGGCATCTGCTCCAAAGCTCCGGCCTCAAAACGGCTTTCTCCCAGGACGTTCCTTTCTAGCAAGCTTGCTTCTCTTCAAAACATTACTCCCAGCTGCACTCTCTTTCCTCTTTGAGTCAGCTCATTTATATAGCTCCACCCATCAAGGCCCACCCCTAATGGGTGGGGCCAAGCCTCCATGGGAACATCTCATCAAAATTATCACAGACAGCTGGGTGGGGCACATTCCAAGCAAATCCAACCATCACCAAAACGCCTGCCCCACACAAGACCACAAAGATAATGGCATTTGGGGGACACAATACACTCAAACCGGCACAGGAGGTATGCAAACTTGTCCTTCTCATGATGAGATAAGTACAGTGACAATAAATATTTGGAAATTCTTTTAGCAATTTGATGTTGCTGAAATATTTTTAAATTGTATTTTATGAAAGTATCAGTGTACAACAGTTTGGAAATAAGAAAAACATGGTCTTTCACACAGAGGTTTGAGAAGCACTGCTCTAGAAGAGGATAACTCTTTCAGGTGCTACCAGAGAGGTCTTGCAGAGGGAGGCTCAGGGGCTTTGGAATATAGCTTAATAATCATAGCCTGTGCTTTTTTTCTTCCAGGTGTGATTTAAGTCATTTTGAGCTCCTGGAAGAATAAGGGTAGAGGTCAGAGTTGGGAGACATTTTATGGTCTCTGGGTAAACAGCTGCTCCCTCTGTGATACTCTCAAAAGAGGGGCTGGCAGCAGTTAGTACAAATGTTCAGGTGCACAGCCAGTGCCTGGAAGGGTTGCCACTTAGGCATGCTGGCAAACACTGCCATAGCCTCACATTCTCTTACGAGGTCCACAGGCTGATCCTTCAGGGATGGGGCCAGCATCCCCTTTTGGTGTCACCCTAGTATGCAGGCTTTGGCCTAGAAGACTAGTGATGCAGACTGAGAGTTCTGCCCACATCTCCCTGGGAGGTCTTAATCAGGCTGCTGCTCCCAGCCCCGCTGCTGCCCAGACCGGCCAGAACTGTGGTTTCTCTGGGCTGGTGGTTGACTTGGAGCGGGCTGGTCTTGTGCTCTTCTCTCCCCTCCTCTCTGCATGTACCTTCTTTCCAAAACTGTGTGCTTGATCTGACAAAAGACCCTTCTCCAGCATCATGTTTGCTCATTAGTGAGTGGAAGTAGAAGATGAGTAAAAGTACATTGATATTAGAATTATACATGATTTTGCTTTGCTAATGGGTATGAAACTTCACATCAAACCCTTATTAAGACTTGTTAAGTGATTAATACTAAAATTTAAAAAATAATTAAAACCAGACATTTCAAATATATAATAGCATCTGGTACAGCATATTCACATTCATTTCTAATATTTTTCTCACAAATTTTTTTTTGAGATAATCAGGTCAGGAATCACTGTCCCCATTTTTCAAGCTTAGAAACAAGTCTGTGATTTGCCTAGGATCCTGCTATCAGTAGTGGCTAAGATTCAAGTCCCTGTTACCCCAATTCCCTCTTCACTGAGGTTTCCTTGATGTATTGTTGCATTCTTTATAGACTGTCAAATTTTAACTACTCTGCTCTGGAGAGATTGATCACACTGGTGTTGATGTATAATAACCATTTGGCTTTTAACCACTTCTGAATCTGGCTGATTTATTAGCTTTCTTAGAAGTGTGAACTTCATTTTGCATATATTGTTTATAACATTCATTCTGATTAAAACACACAATTTGGTTTGCTCTCTTTTTGCAGACAGCATCATTCAGAAAGTGAAGTGGCATTTTAACTATTTAAGTTCCTCTCAGATAGAGAGCAGCCTGGAAAAAATTCAGGAGGAGCTCACGTTCCAGCCTCCAGTGGTTCTTACTTTGGAGGACACAGATGTGGCAAATGGGATGATGAACGGTCACATACAGATGCATTTTGAGCCTGGTAAGTTGCCTGCTATTCTCTGATGTTGATGAAGATGAGGTGGTTTTATGCATTTCAAATGGACGTTTTTTTTTTTTTTTAACTAGGGAGATTTTTTGGAAGGGTACTGTGTCTAAAATATGTGGGGGGAATTATGGACTGATCCTATTTCCAGGTGGCTGTTACAAAAATACTAGGACAGTGGGTTGGTCTGAGGGGAGGCTACACTTATGAAAATCAGAGTGACTTGGCAGGTTGTTTTCATAACCATGATGAAGTCTACAGGTTTAAATCTTGTAAACAAGACTGTTCTCTTTTGGTGGAAGTTACTTATTGAACTGTACAGATTTGTGCATTCTCTTTATATATTCATTTTTTTTCTTAGACAGTGAATCCTTATCTCATCATATTGTTTAGTGAACCATTGCCATTTCTTGGCCCAAATTGCCACCGAGAAACCACTGCCCTCCAGTTGGAGGGAGGGCTGTGATGTTGAGAGTCTTGGGGCAGGGGCCAGAGCCAGGGCTTCCAGTGCTCTCCTTGTCTGGCTCTGAGACCTGGGGCTCATCCCTGTGTCCCTATGGATCTCAGTGTTCTCACATGAAAAGCGAGGTGTTCATGGATGTGATCACAGAGCTGTGGCATCCGTGACTGAGTCTCATGAACACATTTAGCCACTCAAGGCCTAATACATAACTAAGCATAATTTTTTGCATGTTTACACACGTATAGCGATAATAGTGGATATTTACGTTCGTAGAATTCTGTAATGGTATAAAAGCTGAATCCTTCTCTAAAAGACAAAGCTGTCTACACTATAATAATATAGTCTCATTATTTTGTTTTAACTGTTTTATATGAAACTCATTGCTTGAATTTCTCAAAGTGCTTTATTAAAAATGTGAATGTTTTTGGCTTAATTTTGTATTTTGCTTTAATCTGTTTCAACCAATAAATTCCTGGATTGGCTTTCTTACCAGTCATGCCAATTGATAAGTTGTTTTAATTTATACTGGAAGGGAACTTAACTTTTGTAAAAGGAAGCCTCGATAATTGAACCCAAGCTTCTCCCTTATGCCATATATGAAGACAAGGATACCTTTATGTAATACATAATTGTTTTTTAAATACTTAGACCCTAAGAGGAGAAAATCTGGAAAGTGTCAACTTACCTACCTTTCTAGGACAATTTACTGTGATTTGACTCTCCTTATTGTCCCGAGGCTAGAATCTTTACAGGTAGCATGTTCTGTTCTAACGGGAACTTTGAATTGCTCAGTGAAAACTCTAACATACTAACAATAGACAATAAATTGGATTGCAGCTGAGTGTGTGTGTGCATGTGTGTGGAGAGGGATTGTAAGGCAAGAAAGGTTGACTTTAAAAGAGCATAGCAAGATAGTGAATCAGAATCAATTTCATTGATTATCTTTAAAGAAAGAAAGATCATTTGTTCTAATTATAGTTCTAGAAACAACTTGTAGCTTAAATAATCACTTTCCCTCTCCCCAAATATTTTAGAATTTTTTTTTAATTTGCATTTTCTGGGAATTACTCTAAAAGCACACATGATACTGAATGCTTTCCTTGTCAGAAAAAGTGGGGCATTTTTACAAGCAGAGGGTTGAGGTGTGTGATAGAAATGCTTTCAGAATTTGACAACCAACTTATAACTAAAGCCATTATCTTCTCTAGCAGTATAAAAAGTTGCTTTAATCAAGATTTCTCAACCCCAGCCCTGTTGGTATTTTGATCCAGACAATTCTTTGTCATAACAACTGTCCTGTGCATTGTAGGATGTTTGGAAACATCCCTATCCTCTACCTACTAGATGACTAGTAGCAACCTGCCCTTAGTTGTGACACCTAAAATTGTCTTCCAGTATTGCCAGATTCCCCTGAGGGGCCAAATTGTCCTGGTTAAGAACCACTGTTTTAAATAGAAAGTACAGTAAAGCACTTGAAAAACCTGTGCTTGCCCGGAGAGGGTCCTCTATCTGGAAGAAACTCACCTCAGATTCCCAGATCCATTCTGTCCTTCATTTCTTGCCTTTTCCCCCCTCTAACTTCTGCTCCTATTTAAGTTAATATGTTTGTAATTCTGTGTTTAACATAATGAATCTATCACTGATGGAGGTCTAGTTAGTATTTTTGTTCATTTTTCCTTTGGTGTAGAAATTATTTTCACTAGACACTTGTTTTTTTTTTTAAATTGTGAAGCTCCTAATTTCCGAATGGAACCAGTGACAGCTCTGGGTGTTCTCTCCCTTATTCTCAACATCATGTGTGCAGCACTGAATCTCATTCGTGGAATTCACCTTGCAGAACATTCTTTAGAGGTATCCTTTTCTTTACAGTTTAAATTGAAGGATGCATGATATGATAGAAGAAACTGATTGGGATATATTTTATTTATAAGATTTTTATTTTTAATTTTTTTTTTTTTTTAATTTTTAATCCTTGTAGTAAGTTGAACACATATGAAAACAGCTCTTATGTCTGTTGTCCCAAGAAGCCAGAGGGGCTGCTGGGATATTGGTGAAAAAGGGACCACTTGCTGCAAGGATGTCAGATGCCCAGGGCCTTTGGGCCCCAGGACTTCAGGGGCCGAATTGTTCATTCAGGGCAAAAGTTTGATTCTCAGACTTTACAGTTCAGGCTCTCTTTTTCTGAGGAAAAAGTTATATTATAGTAAATTTATGTCACGAAGCTACCACCTTTTCTGTGTCTTTGCCAAAGAACTGTATTGCTGGGAAGTTCATCTCCCAGCCTGCTTATCTCAAAGCAAGTTTCTATTTCAATGCTTTTTAAAAAAAAAAAAAAATTTAATTTTAAAGTATTTCAAACACTTTTAAAAGTATAGACCCATTGACAGCATAAACAGATAGATGCTACTTTAAAGACAGAGCCATAATGCTCACACCTATTATGTGATGACTAAAGTCCAAAGCGTGGCTGATATTGGACCTCAGGAGTCCAATGTAGACTGACCTGTTTGGAGAATGGCAGCACCATAACTGCCTGTTTCCACATCCTGTCTTTGGCCAAAGACTTGTCTTTGGTGCAGCAAGGTTTCCAATCTTACTGTTTTTATTTCTCATTAGTTTATTGTTTATGACTCTTGCCAAGTGTCAGTTTGCACTAGAACAGACACCTAGCGAACAGGATGATTAAGACATAGTCCCTGCCTCATGGCTCGCATAGCATAAAGCAGAGCATGGTAGCAGCACTGACCTAGGAGTGGGGGGAGTTAGATGAGTAGGATTTCAAGAGGTGGAGGAGTTGGGGGTATTCCAGGCTGAGGGCTTACCATAGACACAAGGAGACAGGAGAGTGCATGGTGCATCCAGGCCATTGAAATGGTTACATGCCAATCCCTGATCTGGCACATAAACAGGGACTTGTGTCTCACTGGCCAGATATTCGGCACTATCAACCATACCAGACTTAATGAGGAGTAAAGTACTCTATGTCCTTTCATATTTCCTTTCATCTAAATAGTCCTTTCCTTGTGTTCCTCATATCTGCTTTAGGTTGCCCATGAGGAAATTGGAAACATTTTGGCTTTTCTTATTCCTTTCATAGCCTGTATTTTCCAGGTAGGTGAAATGTTGATCCTTTGGTGAGGGGGTTAAACCTGATTTTGTTCTTCTGTTGAAGCATCAGCAAGTTTCTAAAACCTGTTTTTGTCCTACCAAAGTCTTGGTTCAAATCATGGACAATACCAAGCCAATAGTTCAAGGACTTTAGGCTCCTCCTGCCCAATCCCCTCATTTATAGAGGAGGAACTTTGGCCTCATAGACAGGGAAGGCCACTTATCCAGGGCCACAGAGCCATTGACAGCAGCAGAACAGAAATTTGGATTTTACTCACAAGAAGGGAAGAATGAGATTGCAGTAGGGATTGGGTTGGTCCTGACTAGTGTGAGGCAGAGTCTTGCCTTGAGCTTATTTATTGTGCAGAAGTAACATCTATGTATATGTGTGTGTGTAAACATAGAACTAGTTCATATGGAAAAATTGCTCTTTTTAATAGTAATACCATCAGACTCAAATCTATTCTTAGGAAAGGAAACAAAAATCAGAACACTAACTGGAGGGCTTTGATTATTACATAGTCATTTGCAAATAAGCTATGTACTTAAAAGGTGGATAGAAAGGATTTTTTGAACCCCCTATAGGCAGAATTAATTCTAGCAGAAACCTGACTCTAATTCTCTTTCCTCATCCGCCATATGGGTTAGGACTTCAGTACTTACTATGCATGCTTAAGCTTTTTTTTTTTTTTTTAATTCCCATTCTCAATGCACTTCCCCTCTCCTCCACATATGTACTAGAATGGCTTGTTTTTAAGAATTACGTGATTACACAAAAGAGAAAATTTCAACCCAAAATCAAAAAGGCACTTATTTTTTAGAAAACAAGTCTCCAAAACCTTGGACATTGTCACTGGACATTTCCTAAAGCCTGTATTTCAGGCATGTCCGGGCAGCTGATTTCTCACAATGCCACTTCATTCCTTCAAAATGCATTCCTACTTGGGTAGTTCCTTTGATAAGGAACTCTCTCCCTCCCACTTGAACTTGAGCCTTTGTCAGACTGTTCATGTTTGAGAAAGTGCTTTTTTTTTTTTTTTCATTGAACTGAAAAATTATTTCCAGCTTTTGCAGGACAAGAGTGGCCCCTTTTCTGTGTGAGAGCCCTACACAAAATATCAGTCACTTCCCCCTGCCATGAGAACTTACCCTCACTTAGGGATGCTTTTGAAGAGGTGATAAGGACAATGGCTAGGGATCAGTGGTATTCAGTGTATTTGTGGCTCAGGAGAAAGCATGGCTTCCCCTCACCAGCTTTCTCACCTGTCGTGGCTAGAGTTTCTCCAGGTCTGCTGCTCCCTGAAGGAAAACTTCATTTGGAGGACAGTCAGTCTTTCAGGATAACCTGGCCTATCTCTCTGCCCCTTACCTGCATCTCTTCTTTCTACAAGGCTCACAGCCTGGTCATTGCTGCCTGTGTTTCTTAAATTCCTTTTAAGAGTGTTGTGCACTAATTCCTCCTGTGATGACCTATTTCACTTTCCTTCTCTAAATCCCCAGTCGTCTCTTGTTTGGTAATTAACAGCAACCTATCCAGAGGGCCCAAGCTTCTTTGTAATGAATTCAATTTAGTAAGCTAATGTATGCCGAGAAATTATGCTGTGTGTGAGAGGTGTGAGTCTTGCTTCTGACCTTGCGGCCATTTCATTGTTGCTGATCATAACTCCTCTTGTGGTGTCATTTCAGTGTTATTTATACCTGTTCTACAGTCCAGCCAGGACAGTGAAGGTGGTGCTGATGCTACTGTTTATTTGCCTGGGCAACATGTACCTGCATGGGCTGAGGAACCTCTGGCAAATCCTCTTCCACATAGGAGTGGCTTTTCTGTCTTCCCATCAGATACTGTCACGGCAGCTTCAGGAGAAGCAGTCTGACTGTGGAGTGTGAAGGAGACACCGGGTGACGAATGGATCCTTTGATTTTCTTTTGAGGGTCAATCTGTGTTTCCCTTCCTGCTTCTCAGCTTCACCTCAAGTTTCCATCCTTGAAGTTCCTTTCAACCTGACTGGACTGATGAGCCAAGGATTTGGGATTTTTAACAGGTGCAGTTGAAGCACAAGAAGACCACTTGATAACGAGTCCTGGTTTTGTGTCGAGCGTTACCGCAGAATGTCCCGTTCAGTGCATTTACTTGAGACAGCATAATCTAGGGATTCATTCAGAAAGAGCATTTTTGGAAGATCAGAATGGAGTTATTTTGATCTTTTAAATTGAATAGTGTATAAACCATTAGATTCAATAATACTAGTTTTAGTAATGGGCAGTTGTCTCCCAGGAACCACTTCAAAATCCAAATCAGCTTTTAAGTCTAAATGTGGCTTGGTTAGTTTTTTGAGTGTTAGTATAGGGTAAATTAAAAACTTAAAAATATGGTTCATAAATATAAGCTAGATCAATTTTGTTTACATCTTTTGATAACTTAAGTCTGATATGATACCTTTGAAATATTTAAATATATTTTGGATATAAATTGAACTTTTCTTCGTCTAGGATTACAAAAACACAGGAAATTTAAGAAAGCTGAGTTTATTTAATTTACATATAACCTTTTGTGGTGGTGGGAATGTGCTTTAAAGATGGTGCAGAAATTTTTTTTATTTATTTGCAGGATATATCTGAATATTTTTTAGATTAACGGAGTAATCAACACTATCAGGTCATAAGCTTAGAAGCACGAGCAGACATGAGTATCAGGATTTCTTTCAGTCGGCCATAAACTGTAGAGTAGGTGAGTGACTCAGATTAGTGGCACTTGACAAACTCAGTTGGGGGAGGCTGCTGTCATCAGCATTTTTGTAGCTGAGTGCCTGTGATTTTAATGATGATGAATACTTGACCCTGAGTACCTGTTCGCAGAGGGCCTTCCTAATTAATTACTTCTCTACACCGAACCTTTCCAATAATCTTAATTGGATCAAGGGCCTCATTTTTTATGAACAAGTGATAAATCAGTATTATCCTTTTTTTTTTTTTTTTTTTTTTTTTAGCTTATAAAGATATAGTTAACCCTGTGCTCTGGAAAGTTACTTTTCTTTCTCTCATTATCAAAACATTGGTTGATTACAGTTTCCCAAATATGGGTCTGAATAAGATCCCTTAGGTCTCCAGAAATTTCAGCACCACTGTGGAGACCATCTGAGAAATTTGCCCTTTCGATTGTTCTTGGTGAAAGTCTGGAATCTAACCACAGTTGCATGGAATACTTTGGGTTGAATTATGTGGTCTTGATAAATAAAAAAATCCTATTTCAGTAGTTAATTTTAGAAGTCAAAAACCATTGACTTTTTGCAAGTGTTATTGAATAGATGGGGAAAGCGAGAATATAGTTTTAGGGAGTTTAGTTGTACTTGGTTATGACTGGTGCTGTACTGTTACTGAGCTACTTTGATAGCATTTGGGAAAAAAAACAAATTTATGTGATTGGGAACGGCACTGGGAAGTGTTGCCATAGTAATTTTATTTTCTTATAATTGAATTTTCTGTTTTTAATCAAACATGAAATATCTGGATATGGAAATTATATGGGCAACATCCTCAGATATAAACAACAATGGAATTGTCTCTCCATTGATTTCACATCTACATAATTTGCTGCATCCCCAGCAGGTGGATTTTTCATCTTTCTGGGAGGTAATTTTGAAGAGGTGGTAAAACAGAAAGAGAAGCCAAGGAGGGAAGAAAAATCCTTTTAAGTCAGAAGCACAAAAAGAGCTGATGGGAACAGTTTAAAAATATATTGCTTTCTTTTCAACCCTGTGTGGTATTGGTGTTGCTGTGTAGTTGTGTAACCCCCAAATGATCAGGGGGTCTGAGCCTGTGATCCACAGTCAGGAAGAAGTAAAGAAAGATCCCTGAAGACAAGTGCCTCCTGGTGAATGCTTCCTGTCCACTGAGTCAGGGGTGGAGATGTTTTCCACCCTCACTGAATGTGGTCTTGATCATTTAACATCTATGTGGGGCTCCAGGTTCACTTTTTACAAAACAAGAGGGGGAAAGATGCAAAATGATCACTACACAAACATTGTTTAACTAAAACCCAGCTAAAAGAAGCCTTGGCTGATTGGAGGAAAAGTCAAATGATAGGAAAGATGTTTTACAGATTTAGTCCAAGAGAAATCCCAGATTCAGGGCTGATGGAGGTTTGTAGCCTCCTTGAGGCTTTGAACCTAGGAGTTATACTGACTCTGCCGTGGACTCACTGCTGTTCCAGCACCTCTCTTTCCTAGTGGGGAAATGCTGCCTGCCCAGTGACCCCTCAGGGCTAGATCTTGGAATAGAGGAATAATGTTGAAAACAAAACCTTAAAAGTGCCTTCTGGTATCAGGTGCTGCAAGATCTTGAGCATCAGAGTGTGTCAGGACGGGAGTGTGACTTAGTGCCCTTGGGCAGTGTTTCCCAACCAAGGGGCCAACCCAAAGGGTTTCCCCTCCGCAAGCATCCTAGTGAAGAGAAAATTGGAATCTGCTTTTCTTTTCCTAAGCTGGCCTTACTGTGTTGAGGACCACACCGAGGTTTCCTTTTCCTGGGTGGAGACAGCTGGGGGCACATTTGGGGAGGTATTCTCTCAGTACTAGAGGCCCCACTGCCTGCAGAGAAGAAATTGTTACCACAGGCTGCTGGTTTTGCTTCTCAGGCTTGCACCCCAGGTATCTGTGAACTCTGTTGGCATGCCATTGTGAAACAAGGCCCAACATTTTAAAGTTCTTTAAGTGGTAGGAAAAAGGGTGTTTACAGTGCTGAAAGGAAATATTTAATCATTTTTGTCAGCCTCAACTTGAGCTCCTCTATTCTTTCCTAGGTGACCCCACTCTCCATGTCTCCTCTTTCCACCTCTGCTCCACACATTCCAACCCCGTAGACAGTGACTGAAACTGGAGTCTGTGGAGGGCCCAGAAAGCCACTTTTAATTGCAGGAATTCAGAGTGGGTGCAGATTGCATTGAGCCCAGCCCGCTCACCTGTGCACCTGTGTCTGCTCTCTGGAGCGGAGTAGCACTTCGATGATCAGCTCTGCTCAGGGTCAAAGACAACAGCCAGCAGACTAGCTTTTGGTGCCCGGGAAGCATGGGACAGGTGGGGAACATAGTTGGGGTTCTCTGTCTGCTGGAAGACAGCAGCTGCCCTTGGCCTGTGGGGTCTGCATGCTGCTCCTTCAGCCAGGGCCACATTTTCTGTTCCTTGAGGGAATTGGCTGCTCATTGAAACATGCAGGACAAGTGGCCCTTGGAGAACCCGCTGCTTACATAGCTAGCACAAGTGAGGACAAGCAGGGATGGGAGAGATAATGGTGATGTGATTTGCCCAGCAAACCCCTGCTCTGACATTGCTCACATTTCAAATGCTCCCACATGGAAGCCTGCACAGGTTCATGGAAGCTCCTACCTGTGCACAGTGAGTGGTAATGGCAGAGGGGGAGAAAGTAGCTGTGGCCTTGAGGATGAGCGGAAGAAGGAGTACACGGGCAGCTGGTCAGAGGCCTGGAGATTGGCATGGCTCTTTCAGCCTGCGTGACTTCACAAGCTACTGTCCCTCCAGCCTCAGTTTCATCATCTGGGAAATAGTGATAAAATCTACCAGCTCCCTCGCAGGCTGTTGTGAGGGTCACAGGAAGTAATTGAGGGGAATACTGAGTGAATCCATTGTTCATGTGTGGGAGGAGGCTTTGAGTTCACCTGATGTAGGGAGACTGCATGCTTCAGGCAGCTTGGCCATGTCTTCTGGACTTAAAAAAAAAAAGGCATTTTGTGGTACAGCAATGTAATGGCCTCAACCTTTCACTCAAGGAAAACAGAGGCCCCCATTTCTACCCTGGGCATGTCTCCTGGCTCCCAGGCACAGAGCCCTAGGTACCAAACCTCAGGGCCCGCCCCAACCAGAATGAAGAGGGCCCTGATTCTCCCATCAGAGCAATGATGTCAAACTTCTGCTGCTGGGGAAACCTCATTGGCAGGGAACCTTGGCAAAAAGGCTCAACAGTAAAATCTGGGAATGGCTGGATAGAGACATATCTACCAATGGCGGGAACTGTTGCTCACAAGCGCCTTTTATTTAGGGTAAAATTATCAAATCCACCCTGTTCCTCCATCTGTGCTTGATACATCTGATCTTCTTTAACCCTTACATTTACATGATCCTGGGGTTGTTTCAGAAATAGTCATATAACTTGACTCCTCAGGCTTCTAATTTGTTTACTGGACTTTACTACTAAAAGCATAAAAGATTGAGACAATTTAGTCAGGGTAAAACCATTTACCCCACATATTCACTTTGAATTCTTGCTGTCTAGTCTGTTATATTTGCTTCTTACTGTTTCCATGTAATTACGAGGATCTATTTTGAGGAAATGATGGGTATGTTTTAACAAACTTTCACACAGTAATAAAGCCTAAACTTGTGTTAATGTATGTAAATAATGTTGTATAGCATTTATATATTGTGTATATATAAATTAAATGAGGTGACTTCAGAAGTGGGAGGAAAATAAATCCAAGATGTTTACTAACTTGTGTGTTTGTACTTGTATGAAAAATTCCAAGTCGCAGATCCCATTTTCCTAGACGATATGATGTGGGCCAGGCATGAGGGGGCGGGGTTGCCTAGAGAAGAGAATTCAGGCCCTTTGTCCAGCGAAGTCTAGATAGGTGCAGGAACTCAAGTATTCTCTAGCAACAGTCCCCAGACTCTGGAATGCAAGCAGGAATCCTAGAAAGACCTGGGAAAAACCAAAATAGCAGCCGCAGTGCTGCAGTGGGATCTGGGAGGCCTTACCTCTAGCTGAGCTCTGCCCCTGGCGCACTGTGAGCCCCTGGGCAGGCACTTTGCTTGCTCTTGGTTTCGGGATCGTGTCTGCCTATACCACCGAGTTTTCGTCATCCGTCGACCAGCTCCATCACATAATGGCCACCAGGAGGCGCAGCTGCTGGCCACATCTTCGAGTTTTCGGCCACGGGAACTGAGCCCTTTTGCAAAGGCCGTTCCTGTAGCAGCTGATAAAATTCCCAGAAGAGAAACGAACACACCAGCCTCTCCTGACCATTCTTTGAAAACAATGGAGAATGCACTCTGTGAACTTCTCTACATCATCTATCCTGAGTCAGAAATCTTTCGGAGAAAGGTATGGACTTCCAAAATAAATGTCTGAGTTATTGAGTTCTAGGATTTTGGAGTTGGCAAGGCCTTTGGATACCATCTGTTTCAGCCCCTTTGTTGTTCAGGCAGGAAAACCTGCTCCAGGGAGTCAGTGACAGCGTGTCCCAGAGCTCTGTCCCCTGGGCTGGGAACAAGGTGCTATCCACCACTTGGCAGCACCCTGAATGACAGAGGGAGGACCCTTGGCCCATGAAGGTGCAGTTCCCATGCCAGAAGGATTAGGTGAGACATTCAAGCCAATGAGCTGCATTCTCTTTTTCCTAGGTCCCACTCACGAAGGGGACCCGTGAAATGCTACCTGATCGCTGCCAAGGCCTCCTTGGACAGTGCCAGTGAAGGAGCAAGGCTCAGAGAGGAAGGGGCTCCCTGAGTGCAGCTGCCAGGGAGGCACTGCCTGGCCCTACTAAGTTGGCTCTAAGATGTCGTTGGATCGGATGTGGAAAGCAAAAACTAGAAAATTCATCTCCTTTATTGAAGGAGAATACCTTTGTGATCCAGGGGAGGAAAAGTGCTTCTTAAACACACAGGTCACTAGCACAACCCTTAAGGAAAATGGTTGATGAAGTTGATGACATAGAAACAAGGATTTCATGGGCAAAGTTAAAAGAATGGGAGAAGGTATTTGCTATGTCTGAAACCAATAAGGGATTAATATACAAGCCATTCTTGCAAATTGGCAAGAAAGCTATCCCAATAGAAAATCAAGCAGGGAATTTACAGAAGAGAAACCCCAAAAACCTAATAAGCATAGGAAAAGACTTAAAATCATTAGAAGCACAGAGAAATGCATATGAAAAGAAAGTAAGATACCATCTAATGTCTATTAGTTTGGCCAAACCTAGAGAGCCAGATGACACTGAGTGTTTGAGAGTATGTGTGGATACAGGACCACATGCACTGCTGGCAAAGTGTAGAAAGGCACAGCCCATCTGAAGAGCAGCAGCTACCTACCCAAATCAAGTGTGCACATACTTCATAACATGGACATTTCACTCCTGGTGTATGCCCCAGGGGAATTCCTACACATTCTTAAAGGGGACATCTATGAAGACAGATGTTTGTTGAAGCATTATTTGTATGGGTGGGGAGCTGAAGAGAATCTGTGTGTCCATCAAGGACAGATAAAGCATGCAGGTTCACCACAGAGCACCATTTAGGCTTATTGTAGCAACATGGATGGATCTTCAAACCATAGAGCCGAGTGAAAAATAACATTTATATGATTCAACACATGCACACAAAATGATAAAGTGTTTTTGCAAGAATATATATGAAAAGATACTTGTTAAACACAAACTCCTGGGCATGGGAGTTAGGTATACAGATAATAAGGAATAAACAAAAAGGGGGTGAGGTGTGGTTGCTAGAGCTTCAGCAGTCAGGCCTGAGGGTGCCAGGAGAAGAGGTGAGCCTGCACTGCCTCCGGGAGATCCTGCCGTGCCCAGCCCTGGACTCAGCGAGGCTAGGAAGGCCTGCCGGCCTTAGCAGAGCTCCAAGGCCCCCAACCTACCAGAGTGTTTGAGCCTCCATACCAGGGGGCAAGGGGTCTGCATCATAAGCAGGGGGTGGGAGGAGGGAACTCCAGAGGGAGAAGTGTGTGGGTAGGAGTCTGCTCTGGCCACCTGGGACTCTGTCCTTCCCAGATTCATGCTGTCTGACTAGTAGTTTCCTGGCGGAGACTGTTTTCCCACACGAGGCACTCAGCTGAAGGGCTCTCCAGAGGACAAGGAACACAGCTGCAGGGGGACAGAGGTGCCCCCCAAGGCAAGTCCTTCCTCCCACCCCAGAAATAGCCTGTTCTGGCCACAGAGCTGAAAAGTGTGAGCCTGGGAAGCGAAGCCTGAGGGAGGGGTGGGAGTGGGGGGGTAGAAGGTGGCCAGGAGACCACCATCACCCAGAAGGCTTGTTCCAGGCACATTTTCTTAGGCCTTAGGGATCAGGGTAAGGGCAAGGGCAAGGGACACGGGGCCAACATTAGAACGAACTTTCTCACAGAGCTGTCCAAAAGGGGCTGGAGAGGTAGCAAGCTCCCTACCATGGAGGTATGCAAACAGATGAGATGTTTTGGATGGGAACTTGGAACATGCTGTCCCCATCTCGCACTCATTGTCTGGTTCTGGAAGCAGGTGTCCGTGGGGACATCTGCCTATCTCCCGGAGTGCCTCCTGTTGTGTCCATCCCAGGGGGCAGGCCGGACACCAGTCGCAGGAAACAGCTTGTGCCAGCTCCCATTTGAAGAGTAAATATTAGTCTTTTCAAGAGCTGCCTGTTCTCTGTTACTCGGCACCGAGGACACTGAGCCGGGGTGGGGGTGGGGGAACCTCTTCATCCCCTGCGTTCGGATGGATTCACATTGCAATGGAAGGGCCAAGAAATTGGCCCTGCACCTGGTCCAAGTCCTCCCCTCCAATCACTCATAAGCAGTGAATGCCTGAGCCCCTACCTAGTGGGGGATCTAGGGGATACTGAGACCCCAGGTCCTCCAATTCTCTTCATATACTGTGCAAGGCTGCTTCTATAGACCTAGACCTCAAGGTCTCTGGGCCCCAGCTCTGACATCTGTGATTTAAAATCCTTGGATTATCAGGAAGGGAGAATGACCTGTTCCTGCTCAACTGTCATTGAGGCCTCTTCTGACTACCCCAACTAACAGAGCCCCCCTTACTCTTCTCCCTCATCCTGCTTTATTTCTTATATGTTTTTTCTCATTTATTATCTGTCTCTGCCTTTAGAGGGTCAGCTTCATGAGGTCAGGGTTCTGTCTTGTTCACTGCTGTATCCTCAGTGCCTAGAGCTGGGTACACAATAAATGCTCAGTAAATATCAGCTGAACTAATAAAATGATAGTAATACTTTAAAAATGTTAAACAGATATTTTCTCATCCTCTCACTCCTGGAATTATGACCCAGGGAGGGGCTGGGGAGGACAGATGGCATCTCAGGAAGGAGGAGTGCAGGATGTAGGTGGAGAGAAGGAAGCCCACCCTCCTGGCCAGTGAATAGTAGAAAGGAAGAGGAGGAGAATCCGTCAGACATACATGTTTTAGTCTCTCCCTTGGGATGAAACTTTGAGGGACAAAAAACTCGAAAGCACAAAGCAGAGGGGGTGTGTGCATTTGGAAGACAGCGCCCCCCTCCCCCAGCATGTGGTCCTGCTGGGTAAAAACAGTGGAGCTGTAGATTCGATGGCGAGAAGGCTGGGTGAACATCCCCAACCCTCCCTTAGCTTTCAGAGGCTTGAGTGCTCCACGGGGCTTGAGGAAGTTGGCTGTCACAGCACTGCCAAGGCGAATGGTGAGGTGAGCACACCACGGAGGCCAAGGCTGGGTGGAGGCATGGCTGAGCCCAGAGGGTTCGGAGGGGCCTGAATTACCCAAGGTGGGGCTGGGTCAGCTAAGGCAGACCTTGGGGCCTTGACCAAGAGAGCAGGCTACAAGTACACCAGCCTGTGCTGCAGGGGCTGGAAGGCTAAAGACCATCTTTCCTAGACTCCCTTGCTGCTAAGAATCTGGATGCTACTTAGGCTCTGCCAGAGAAAAGCTTTCACAAGAGTGTTGGAAGGTAGAAGGATGGTGGAGGCCATTGTCTCTGCAGCATGGTGGCTGATGGGTGAGATCGGGCAGACATGAGATTTTACAGCAGCAGGACACTTACATTCTTTCAACTGTCTTGTTACCAGCTTAATGGATGTGGGACAACTGGGACGTTGGCAACAATTTCCTGCAAGGTGGCAGCTATGGTGGTGTGATCGTGAAGGTTAGAGGAGGGCCCTAGTTTCCATTCCTCCAAGCTTTCTTATAGTTAATTTCCTACATTAGATCTCTTTCTGCACAAAACACCTAGTGTGGTTTGTTTCCTGCACTGAAGCATGACAAATTTGCATGCACACACACAACACACCCCAACCTCCACCAGGTTCAGGTGGAAGGAACCTGAGAGACTACACATTTACCCAAAGAGATGTCCCACAAAGAGACAGAGTCAGACTTTGGTGGTTGTCTACTCTCTCTCCTTGGCTGATCAACTTCCCTTATGGAAGCTTAGTCTCTCTTGATGCTAGAGCCAGGGTATGAACCTAATCCCAGCCAAGGAGCCTGAACAGGGTGTGCAGGTCGTGGGTTCTGGGATAGGGTATATTCCCCAATAAATGGAGACAGTGAGGGAAATTCTCCTCCCTGTCAGCTGATGGGATTCTGTGAGGAAAACAATGTTCGGGGCAGCGGCAGATGTCTTGCAGTCATGAGGGGCTAAGTTTGAGGAAGAAAGTCAAAATATTGAAGATAGCAGAGTGAACAGTTACAAACACTTAGGTCTGTGAGATCATTGTTAAGCTGCTGAATTAACCCTGGAGCTGCCTCTCAGAGGCATAACCCTGGCAGGTCCCTGCCCTCTGAGCCACGTGGAGGCTGGTCCAGAGCTCTCCAAAGTCTCTTCTAACCCTGCCATCCTGGGATTTGGGGATGCTGGGGCCTTTGAGAGCAAGGCTGGGACTAGACTGAGGCAAGCAAAGTGCTTGCTTTGGGTGCAAAAATTAAGGGGGAACCAAAAAAACTCAGTAATCAGGATAAAGAGTTTTAAATTTTTATTGTGGTAATATTATATACAACTCAAAAGTTCTCATTTTACAATTAAGCTATATGAATATACAGCCACAATATTGGGCCACCATCACCACCATCCATCACCAAAACTTTTGCATCACCCCAGACAGAAACTTTGTACCCACTAAGCAAAAACTACCTGTTTCCTCCAAGGCCACCCTAGTCCTGACAGTCTGCTTTCTATCTCTAGGAATTTGCTTAGGATAAATGACGTTTTTAATGCAATATTTAAAAAGTCAAAATTAATGCAAAAAACATGAATAAAATATAAAAATTTTAAATTGTACTGATACATGCTATAATGTGGATGAACCTCAAAAACATTATGTTAAGTGAAAGAAGCCAGACACAAATGGTCACATGTTATGTGTCCACGTATATGAAATTTCCAGAATAGGTAGATCCACAGAGACAATGTGGACTGGTGGTTACCAGGAGCAGCAGGAAAGGGGAATGGGGAGCAAATGCTTAACGGACATGGGGTTTCCTTTTGGGGTGATGAAAGTGTTTTGGAATTAGATAGTGGTTGTAGTTGTACAGCATTGTGAATTTACTAAATGCCACCAAATTGTTCACTTTAAAATGGTTAATTTTGATTTATATGAATTTCACCTCAATTAATGACATATTTTTAAATAAATACAGAATCAGTGCCACCAACCAGGTCAGCTCCTTTTTTGTCCCCCACACAGGGCATGCCCAATGAATCTCATCTATACCAACCCAGATAACGGAAGAGGCAGGGCTCTGAGATTTGGAGAACTGGGTTCAAGCCGGGCTCTTCGAGTGATTTGCTGACAACTCTGAGCAAGTCCGTTTCCTTGCCTGGGCCTTGGTTTCTCTGGCTGGGGCATGGCCAGGATGGTCCCTGACCTGTCCTCCTCATCCCCATGGCCTGCCGAGGTTACTGTCTCCAGGGCCATAGACTCCCGGCTATTAATATCTCAGCCATCCCTGGCCTGATTAGGGTGTTTAATGACTGCCAGCTGTGGCTCTGGCCCCCTCCCCCGGGAGCGATAAGACCAGTTCCTGTTCCCACAAGGGGGGAGTGGGGGAGAGGCTGGGTCACAGCTCATTAAAACAGGCCCTGGGTGAGCGGTGGGAATGGAGGGGCTGATGCAGACTTCTTACCCCACCCCCTGCCCACCACACCAGATGGAGGTGCCTGGGGAATACAGACTCCCTGAGACCCCCTGTTTCTCTTCCACCCACGAAGGGATTTCCTGGATCCTCTCCCAACAACCTTGGGGCTTCTCCTCATATGTCCTACAGACATTGCATTCAGCATGCCCCCAAACAGGTCATCATCTCCCCAAACCTGTTCTTCCTCCTTGCTTGGATGATAAACCTTTTCCCAGGCCTGCTCCACACCCACATTTACCTCCTCAGTCTCATTTAAGAAGCTTCTACTGAGTTCCTGCTGGAAAAGACCCCCAGAACCCAATCACCTGGAATCTGGTGTCCCTGGCACCCATGATGCTCCCTGGGGACCCAGGGACCACCCTGAGGTCACCTCACCTGGGAAGCTGCTCCCCATCCTGCCTGCTGACAGACTAGCTGGCCTCCCTGGACAAGCTGTGTCTTGGAGTGTCAGGAATTGTCCATGTGCTTGCTCCTGCCATTGACGCAATGGCTTGTTTGTCCTTGCCTTCCCAGGAGGAGCCCACCTGAGTTAACTGGGCTTTGTCCTTGGGGACCGGGGTCAGGACTCAGTCGGGGACATGTTTCAATCTGGACAAGGGCTAAGGCCTAGCCTTTGGCCAACCAGAGTCCACCTCCAACCAGAGGTAGGGCTCGTTCAGGGGTCGCAACGTGGAACAGAGATCAGGGTCCCCAGCCCCGAGATCACCTGTCCTGTGGCCTCACCACTTCCCTCTTGTATCTCACTCTGAAACAAAGCTGAGGAGAGACACCTGCCCTTGGTGTCACTTGGCTTCCTGGGGAGGGAACTGTCACCTGGGTGTTTGGGTCTCTAGGGCTAACCTCAGAAAAGTCCTTGGAGCCCCCACCAGGTGGCAATAGAGGTGAGTTGGCCTTGCCTGACAAGTGCTCAGCAAGGCAGGAGAGGGACCCCGGGCACAGGGGGGTGGGAGCAGGGGGACAGGAGGAATCACCCCCACTCCACGTCTTTTCCTAGCTGGGGATGTGCGCTCACAGCCTCTGCTGGTCCAAGTCTGTGATTCATGTTCTCCCCTCTCCTGAATGCCCATCACTTGCTTTTCATCTCTGACCACCTCCTTAGTCAGGGTCCTACCTATGTCCTCCCTTTCACTGCCCATGTCTTGGGCATCTCTGTGTCACAGTCACTCTACACCCTCTTGGCTGATAACTCTCTTCCCCTCCCCAGGGCCCTCTGCTTTATCCTGAAGTCATGACATGCTAGTAGTGGGATTTCAGATACCACCATAGTGGATGGGTTGGGTTCATCTTGATCTGGTGGCTCCACTGGGTCTTCACATAGCTCAAACAGCCCAAGGGGTTCTTGATCTGGAAGGTGGGATGCTATCCTTTCCTCTGCAAACACCCTGCTTCTAGGGTTGGTTGGCCCCTCCCATTTCTGTTTCCCCTCTGACCCCTCCCCTCTTCCATCAGCCTGAGTCTCTGGAAAGGAGCTCCTCCAGTTCTCTAACCTAACTCTCTGCAAAGCCTTGACCTTCTGTGTACCTCCCCTCCCCCCTCCCCAGATTGCTTAGGGATCCCACCCCAGCCACTGTTCTCCTTCTGAGCTCATAGAGCAGAGCAGGTAGCAGAGATCTCTGGACAGCCCCCTCTTCATTAGCCACCTTAGCCTTAGCCAGGGGGGCTGTGGAGAACTCCCCACTCAGCTCCCTCCCCTATTGGGCAGGTGCATAAACTGAGGCCCAGAGAGGGGCTGGTAACTACTTATAATCTCAGAGAAAGTCTGAAGCAGAACTGGGACTAAAAGACTGGGGTTAGATCTTCTGGACCTTACCAAGAAGTATAGGGGTGCTGAAGGTCTCTCGAACCAGTTCAGGGAAGCACTGAGTAGGGAGTGGTGGGGAGGGAATTCATAGAGGGTGACATGCCCCAGCTGCTTGTGAGGAGCATGGACATACTTCCTGTCCTCTGTCTTTCACCCCCCATACCTTGGAGTGGCAGGGATGCAAGACCTTTAGGGGAGAATGGAAGAAGTCCCTGGTTCCCCAAGCCAGCCCAGCTCTCCACTACCAGCACCTTCCTGGAACTAGAGGTCTCTTATTGGTGGTCACAAGACACTGCTGGCCTGGGGTGGCAGGTTGGGAGCTGAGAAGGCTCTTTCCAGCAGGCCTGGGAGTTCCTGAGGTCAGGGCTGGGGGCTCTGCCTCCAGCTGACCACTTACAAGGCAGGGCACAGAGTGTTTGTGAATCTAGATGGAGGAAGCTCGCCACTCCTGGATGTGTTGGATGACTGATTCACCTGCCCCAGTTTCACAGTCTCTCTTAACCCCACCTTGGCCTGACCACCCCTGACTTGAACCTCTGCAAGGTGCTGGTTTGGGGCTATCATTTGGCAATGGGGCCTGGGGATGGTACTGAACAGGATAAGACTTTGAAAGAGCTTTGTAGATACATCTGAGCCTTTACCAGCCCATTGTGGTCTCTTTTTGCTAGCTTGGCATTCCTCTCCTGCTCCTGCACACAAGATACTCTCCTTGCAAGTCTACGGGAAGTGGAACACAAAGAGGTGAGTTCCGTCAACAGCTTTGCTGACTGATGTCATCTACTTTGTCCTACTGTCTCTGCTCCTAAACTTATCTAGTAGTCATATTGTTTCTGCTCACTCAGTTGTGTTGGTTACATTTGTACTCTCCTCTATCTACCTCCTCTTGGCTGAACCCTGGACAACAGTGGTCATCTCACACCCTATTTGCTCCTTCTCTACAGGAATGATGTGGCCTTTGAATGGCTCATAACTTAACCATTTCTGGGATCATAGACAGCAATGCAAGCTGCTTTGTATTGATCCAAGAATAGAACTGCCACCTCTTGGCTGGATTTAGGGGGTGGGGAACATGATGAGGGCCTGGTACAACTTCATAACATTCAGAAGAGAGTCATGTGTGGGCACAGAGGATACAACTCAAAAAATGGGAACTGACCAAAGGAAGAGATATTTATTTGGTGGAAAATCTTTATTTTCTGTAGCACACTATATAATTTAATTTATATGGTCAGTTTATTCAACCACCGTAACTACATGGAACCTTGAACAGGGAATGAGATCTGGTTGGTTTGTACGTTAGTGTGAAGCTCTGATATATCCCAGAGTAATTTGGGCAGAGGAAAAAAAGTATTTGCAAAGCCCCCTTGAGAGACTGGGGGAAAATGTGGAAATATTAACCTTATGCACCAGGGGAATTCCTTATCTTCTTTGAAGCATTGGAGACTACCGATATAGTAGGCCAAGCCCTCAATCTTGGGGCTTGTCCTTATGAAGTTTGTTGCTGCAAAGGAGAGGCTAAGCCTACTCAAAATTGTGCCCAAGAGTCATCCCAGAGAATCTCTTTTGTTGCTCAGAGGTGGCCTCTCTCTCTAAGCCATCTTGGCAGATGGACTCACTGCCCACCCTCTTCATGGGACATGACTCCCAGGGATGAGCCTGGACCTGGCATCATGGGATTGAGAAAGACTTCTTGACCAAAAGGAGGAAGAAAAATGAAACAAAATAAAGCTTCAGTGGCTGGGGGATTTCAAATGGAGTCGAGAGGTCATTCTGGAGGTAACTCTTATGCATTATGTAGACATTCTTTTTTAATCTTTAGTGTATTAGAATAACTAGAAGGAAATACCTGAAACTGCTGAACTGCAATCCAGTAGCCTTGATTCTTGAAGACGATTGTGTATAACCATAAGAGCGTATGTGGTGTGACTGTGTGATTGTGAAAACCTGTGGTTCACACTCCCTTTACCCAGTGTATGGACAGATGAGTAGAAAAATGGGGGCAAAATGTAAATGAATAATAGAAGGGGATGGGGGAGGGGTTTGGATGTTTCAGGTATTCTTTTTTACTTTTATTTTTATTCTTATTTTTATTTTTTGGAGCAATGAATGTGTTCAAGGGCTGATTGTGGTAATGAATGCACAATTCTACAATGATACTGTGAGCAATTGATTGTACACTGTGGATGATTGTATGGTATGTGAATATATCTCAATAAAATTGCATGGCAAAACAATTTAAACATACACACAAAAGATGTGAACTGAAGGCCCTTGGAATTGTGTATTCCACACATGGAATTGTGGAATTCCCATTTGAAACTGGGGGGTGAGAGGGCATCTGGCTTCAGCAATGTTTTGGACCATCCCTCCATGGGGTGAGGGGAGATGGCCACAATTTGGAAGCTGGTCCCCATTTTGGGCCACATGGGAATATTAACCACCAGGGAAACCAAGCCAATTCAACCCAACATTTATTGTTACACAAGCCATTTGCAAACTTGAGGGGATCTTCTGGCTGGGGGGTGGGTGTGGGTAGGAAGCTGGGTTCTGAGATCTGTGGACAACCGTGAGGCCACAGGAGTGAAGGGCAGACATAGGATGCCACAACCACCAGGCTCTTGTTGAAATGATACATGGTCTGGACAACTCCTCAGCTATATGCAGGGAAAGTGGAGCAGGGATGGGGATTCAGGAATGAGGGTGATAATATCAGTGATACAAATAACCCACGAGAGGATCCAGCTTGTTAAAATTTAAAAACAGTAGCGGTTAGGGGTCTGTGCTTTCCCGTCAGGCAGATCTGAGTTCAAATCTTGTCTGTGTGGCAGGGTAAGGTACCTGCTCCCTGTGAGACTCAGTTTCTTGATCTGTGAAATAGGAACAGTAATTCCACCTTGCTGAGTTGACGTGAGGGTCGTGTTCCCATGGATGCAAAAGGCCGAGCCTGGTTACGCAGTTAGATCGTGGGTGGGCAGTCAAGGCAGACCTTGATTCTTGTTCCTGTCATAGCCCCTAGGGATATGGAAGGCAGGTGCCACTGTTCTCACTTGACAGATGAAGCCACTGAGGCTTACAGAGCTTGCATCTGTGGCAGTCTCCTCACTTTCCAGAGACTCCAGAGTTCGTCAGTCCTCAGGTTTCACTGTTCCAGCTATAGCCACAGTCTGAGACAGGCCTGGGGATCTCCAACTCCACATTGTTGGAGACCAGAAGACAGCTAGCTATGCTCCCCAAACCAAACCTCCAGATCTCTTCACAACAAAACTCACTCACCTTGAGACACAGGCAACTAAGAGGGGGGCACCAAGATGACCTCTCGGGGCAGGACTTTTCTCCCCTCACAGCGCACCATCATACCAACATCTTTGAGAATGGGCGGTTGCTTCCTTGTACTGCTCAGAAGATACTAAAAGGCGGAGCCAGAATGAGAGTATGCAAATTCTCTGCCCTTGATGGGCCGAGGGAGCCTTTGGAGGAGGAGTCTGGTTAATGGTTTCCACACTCATCTTCCCGGGGATGAGCTCTCAGCTCTCCTGCCACATAAAAACGACTCCTCATCTATGCATCCTCCTCTCCCCAGGCAGGCTCAAGCACTGCTTTCTCCAAGGGGGGTCCGAGGAGTGACTTGGGGGCCAGGGCAGCCTCGAGCCCAGGGACGGTCTCTCCTCCCGGGCAGGCCTCTGCCCTGGGTGCCGCCCGGATGGGTGGGAGCGGGACGGGCCCCAGGGCCCCTGGCGGTCAGACCAGGGAGACTTCCGCCTGGAAGCTGGAGGAGCGGCGCGCATCGGGGCTGACGCGGGTCAGCATGGAGACCTGCGTGCTGTATGTGGCGCCACTGCTGCCTCCCAATGGGTGCTGGTATTTAGGATCCGACCCCAAGACACCGTGCTGGTGCCAGCGCCGCCATTTCCTCCGCAGCTCCATTTGCACCTGGGAAAGTGGAGTGCAGTCAGGCCCGCCCCTGCGAAGCCTCCCCCGCTGCTGATTGGACTGCTCCCTATTTAGGGCGCTGAGCCAGCCAATCATATCCTCTTTGGGGAGTCTGTGCTGAGAGACCCGGATCTGCTGTGGGCCTTGCAGAGTTGGGTCCTAGTTGGACTTGGAATCAGCATCAGAGAATGCAGTTTGGGTCGGGAGAGGGATGCTGCCTGGTGGTACTCTACTCATACTTCTGGTCCCCACCCTCCAGCTCACGTGAGCTCGGACAAATGGATTTTTGTGTCTTGCAACCAGGGCTCCACAGCCGCTCAGCCTTCACTCACTGCCCCCCACCCCTCCCTGCTCACCCTGCGCACAGTCATTTAAGTAGATGCTTCTCAAACTCATGTGCACAAGAAGTTTTGTTAAAATGCAGCTTCTGAGTCAGCGAGTCTGGAATGGGCTCAGAAATCTGCATTTCTAATAACGGAGGTGACTCTGCTATGGCTTGTCTGAGGACCACACTTGGAGTAGCAAGGCACAACCCATCCTTGCTCTGCACATATACCAGCATTTCTGAGTCCTAGGCCCAACTGAGTTCTGTTTCTTGGCCCTAAAATCTAGGAGAGACTTACCTCACCATTGAGGAAGCAGTAGAGGACGGCCACCACAAAACCCTGGGGAGAAAGAGTGCAGAAGAGGTGGGGTAGGCAGACCCCAGGAGCTCCCAGCCCTGCCCCACTCTCTTCCCCAGCCCCTGTGTTCCTCTGGCTAAGCATAGGGCTAGACACATAGTAGCTGCTCAGGCAATGCCTATAGCATTGAACAGATTGGAAAGCAGTGGCAAGGTGGCCAAGGCCCCGGGTTGAATTCTGTCAAAGTCTAGAAAAGAATGCAGCCTTAAACCAACAGTTCATACCTGGAAAGACCCCAAGATGAGCTCAAAGACCATTTTCACTTCAGCCTTAAAGTCATCTGGGAAGAAGGCAAACATGATGTAGTGTACCCCAAACAAGGGGATCAGCAAGAGTGTAGACTTGGTTAGCCTCCTGGGGATAAGAGAGGGGCAGGTAGGGGATATGTGTCCACACATGCAGATACGATAGGGCCTAGTGTAGGGGCAGCGGGGGCTGGGGCGCAGACGGTAGAGACAATGACCAGGATGCGTGAAGATGGGTTGTTTGCTCCGGTAAATGTTAGGGCCACATGTTTACCGCATGCTCCTGGTCTGTATCTGTAGTGCCTCTGCCCTCATGACTTCCCCCCACCCCACCCTGGTCAGCCCTCTTAGCCTGGAAGCATGAGAGTGGAAAATAAAACTTACTCTCGTCTTACCCCTCTGGAGGAGAGAGTATAAAGTAAAGGTCAGTGCTGAATCCTGAGGATGATGCACAGTAGTGGTATTTCAGGCTCTCTGGTAGCCAACGGGGAGATGTTCTAAGGCAATAGGAAATTCTGGTTCCCCTTCTCCTACTCTCAGTTTCCCCATCTGTCTAATGGGGTAAATGCATGCTCAATATGGGCAGATTACAGAAATGGGGGTCTGCTTAAAACTCTCAAGTGCTTTGGGTGCAATAAAGTGCAGTGCATCAATTCCCTACTCAGAATGAAGACTTCTGGGAAGGAAGGCTTTCTAACTGGGGTGCTGACCACATATGTCCAAGGTCACTTGGGAGGGTGGTGGGCACCCAAGTTTGTGTCTGGATATTCAGAGATGACCCAAGAGTCAACCAGTCCAGCCCTCTGTCTTTGGCTTTTCTGCTATGTACACTTCTTCAGGGACTGCCACCTTCTCTGGGACCACAAACCTCCCTTCCCCACCCACACACACTAATACACATACACTGGCATAATCTGAAGGACTAGCTCCTCCTTCATCAGCCTCATTTGTGCTTGGCAGGGTCCACATTAATTCCAAATGACTCACCCCTTCCCACGGAGCAGGCTCATCCTGGTTCAGGCCTCCCAGCTACCTGACCTCACAGCTGGTCAAGGCATGCGTAAACTCATGGAGCGTGTCTGAGAAAGGCCTGGGGGAGAGTGGTGTCTCTGCCTTTAAATCTCCTGTCTAGGCCATCAGCCCAGGGAGGGCTGTGGGTCCGAGGTCCCACAGCAAGTCGGACAGAGGAGCTGGCCTTGCCCTCCACTCCCTCCTGGACCTGGTTCCCAGTCATGCCAAGATCCTGAGTACTGCCCAGCCCCCCTTGGCTGCAAACCTATCCCATACATACGACACTGACAGATGGAGGCTTTCTTTAAATCAAAGGCTTATGGGGAGGTGGAGAGTGGGAGCTGACAGCACTCCCCACCCCATGGGGAGCTCCATCTCCTACTCCCCTCCCCCATTCTGCCTGCCAACAGCTGTTCAGTTTCCATCTCACCCACATAGACCTGGTGATGACCAGCTCCCTTTGCCTCAGAGTCAAGCTCTTTTGAGTGATTGTACATTGGGGGAAAGGCCCTGCAGGCAAAGGAGAGGGTGAGGGTGCCCAGGCCCGATGTGCTGCCCTAAAGCAGAATGCAGACCCCCTTAGAGCCTTCCTTTCTTAAACAGGAAGGGAAGCCCTGCTGTACACCAGGCAGGAGAGAATGCTGTCACACCCAGAACACAAGTCCTCGTCTCATCAGAGAGAATCACAGGATTCCAGAATAGAATCCTACATCCAGCAGCTCGTGACATTCTAGCCAGGAATCTTTAAATCACAGCACAGACTCCCCAAAGAGATGCCAGACCCAGAAGGGCATTCTAGAATCCCAGGCCTGGAAGGCCCTCGTGGGATGCTCCAGGCCTGTCTTGTCAACACAGCACTGATGAACAATGCAGACCCCTATTCGCTTTCTCACAACTACCCTTTCCCTGCTTTGTTGCTTCTTTGTCTCTGCCAACAAGCTGTGTTGCTCCCACAAAAACCCACCTGCCTCTCCAGCCCTCCCAACCCCAGAGAACAGCCCTCACCCCTTTCCAAGCAAAGATGCTGCGTCTCCCACTCCCCACCCATGGGGATGTGCCCTCAAACCCTTGAGGAAGAGGGAGTTCGTGTAGGTTTCCTCCTCTGTAAAATTGGGCCAGGGGACATTCTTGGGCTGAGCCAGGCTGTTGGAGTGGGGGTGGATAAGAGCAATGTGGCTTTTGTGTGACTCTGGAGGTTCTGGGTCAGAGGACCTCAAGGGGATGTGGGATGATCTGGGGTGGGGGTGCAGGGGGAGCCAGAGCACTGGGCTTGCACTCACGAGTATGGGCTGCTGTCACTCTTCCTGACATCGGGGGGTCGTAGTTTCTGAACCAGGATTCGGATGATGCAAATAAACAGGATGAAGTTCACCTGGTGGGTTGAGATCGTGGTTGGGGGGTCAGAGAGAGGAGAGGCAGGGATGTCCAGCCCCCCTGGGCTGATGGCTTGTCTTCTTCCCCAGGGCCCTGCTGCCCCTCCATCTTCCCTCTCCCCTAGGTCTCCCTGCTCTGGGCAGATTGAACAAGAATACTCCCTCACATCCCTGAGGATTGTGCCTCCCAATCCGTTTTTTCTACTCTAGAGGAAGAACTGATGGGGATGAGGATGGGGGTGTGCATTGGGCATTAGGAAGCCTAGGCTTTAGTTCTGACCTAGACATGAATTTCTTGTGACCTTAGGTGTTATCTCCCCAACCTGAGCCTCAATTTCCCCGTCTCTGAGTGGTAGGAGGAAGCCTTACCAAGATGGAGGCGATGACGGGGCCCTTTATAATCCACCACAGTGGGGAGTTGATGGTGTCCCAGCACCTGGACAGGGCATGGTGGGGGAGAACACAAGAGGTGGTCCTCAGCCAGAGAAAGCCAGCAGGACAGGAGCCTCCCAGTCATCCCCAGCTCTGCCTCCTAACCCCTGAGGTACCACGGGCCCAGAGTGATCCCCCCCATCCCCTGCCAGGTCACCCTCCAGCTACAGCCCTGCCCCTCTGGACTAAGTGCTGTGGTTTTTCCACCTGTCAAGCCTGTGTGGCATCCTCATTCCACCCAGGGGATCTGCCCCCAGGTGATGGCAGCCAGGGGCAGGGGGCGGGTGACACTCACCCATCATTCTCAAAATGGATCCTGACGATGGTCCACACCATGGTGAATGTGCTGGGGACTCCTGTCAGGGCCACAGAAGAGAGAAAGAGAAAAGAGGGCCCAGGGAGCAGAGGGTAGAGGGAAAAAGGGAGAGATTTAGGAGAAATTCAGAGCCAGAGGGAGGGAGGGAGAGGAAAAAGGGTGGGTTTCCAGGGCTGCCTCCTAAGGTTGCATAAGTTGTTCACTGTGCAAAGATGCTCCACCAAGGGGATGGGCTATGCCTGAGAGGCTGTGTCCTCCTAGAGGGAGTCTTTTTCTAATTTCAACAAAGGCTTTGTACAGAATTACAGTGGTCCTGTGTGTTTCAGGGGCTGAAGGGGACTGGAAGGATGTTTATACAACTTATCTGTCTCACAGATCAAGCCCTAGGTGCAGCTGCATCTGAAGGCACCTCCCCAGGGTTAGATATTTGGGGCACTTTTATCAGCCCTGGATCAAGAGCTTTGCAGGCAGGACTTGTGGCCTAGCAAGATGCTAACTCTGCACACTGGGTTAGTACCCTCCCCCACCAAGTGAGCTCCCCAAGCCCTGCCCCCTCAGTCCCCAGCCTGGCAGCCCTCCCTGGTACCATACCCCAGCCGATGAGTATGTACCCCCAGAAGTACTTTCGCTCAGAAAAGAAGGAGACAGCGAGCAGGGTGTGCAGATAGATGCTCTCCACCAACAGCCAGAAGTAGTTGGCCATGACACAGTACTGGAATAAGACCATGACTGCCTTACAGCCCACCTGCAGGGAGAGAAGCAAGGAGGGGTCTCATTGGGCTGGCAGGGTCCCTGCCTGCCCATACCTCTCTTTGGGGGTGGGAGGTAGTGGGGGTGGACAAAGAGTTGAAGTACAGCCACTTAAGCTCTTTGTTGTTTTGCATTATCTCCTTAAAAATGCACTCAGTGGTTTTCTCATTATCCCTGATTTCAGATCATCTGATGCTTTGGGATATGTTGGTGATTTTAATTACCCATCTATCCATTATTATCTATCCATCTTCCCATTTATCTACTCATTCACGCACCTATACATCCAACCACCCACCCATCCACCTATCCATTTATCCATTTATCTACCCATTCACCCATCAGAAACCCACTACCAACTCACCCATCAATCCATCTACCAGCCATGCATGCATCCATCATCTATTCATCTTCCTATCTATCAATCCACCCACCCATATATCTCTCCATTCATCTACCTATTCACCTACTGGACCCCAACTACTAACCTACCCACCTAGCCTTCCATCCGTTCATCTACCCACTCACCCATCAATCCACTCACCCACCCATCATCCACCTACCTACCCACCTAACCCTCAACCCATAATATGTCTAACCTTCCTTACTTTATCCACCTGTCCTTCCACCTACTCAGCTATCCATGCACCCATTTAGTCAGCCATCCACCTATCTACCCATCCACTTAACCATCGCCCCCCTGCTCCCCCCACACATCTACTCATTCATCTTATTCCAATTAGGGTTGAAGGTAGCTGGAAGAGGTATGTGGGAGAATTCTTGCTTGAGTTTGAAAGAACCTCCTGAATGTGTAGGGGTGTGGGGTACGGACTGTGGCGTGTAGCCCAGAAGGAAGTGTTGAGGCGAGATGGGGCTGAGCAGAGTGAAGAGGAGGAGGAAGTAGTAAGCAGGAAAGTGAGGCAAGGGGAGGGGTGGCCATTTCTCCTGGGGACCAGGGGAGCTAGTGGAGGAGTGGGTTCTCCAGGTAGGTAAGGAGACCCCTGAGTCAGGGAGACCCCTAAGTGGGACAATCTAGCAGTTCTGGGTGGCCCACCTGGCATGATTTGAAGGTTTTCTGGGCCCTTCTGACCCTCTCAGAAACAGTTTCCTGTTTCAAATCAAGCCCACATGCCTGTGAACCAGGACTAAAAGCCACCCTCCTCCAGGAAGCCCTATAGCTTCCACTTGTCCTTTTACCCAGAACAAGCGTTCCCATCCTTCCTTCCAGAGGGCTTGGCTTTGAGACCTCCTCAGAGATCAGCCTACTCTACCCTCCCAATGGTTGGAAAGTTCGTCCTCAGGTCCCACTTCAGTCCTTCTAGCTATAGGCATGTGTTCTTTCCCTGCCTTCCCCCCATTTGCTTTGCAACAAGAATAACTCAGCTCTTTAATAGGCCAATTATCTGTGCTTTCTCCTTGCCTTAGAAAAGCTTCATGGAGCTGCTAATGAATTGGGAAGCCAGTCTCCACAATTATCCCTAACAAATTGCACTGGAGGCTACAGGCTGCTCCCTAGATTCCGTGGCTCATGTTTGATTTGGCTCCCAGATCCTGGGCCAGATCTTTTGAGGAGCCCTGGGAATGGCCAAGGTAGCTCCTCTGGGTTTTCCCCTTGTTGAGATGCCTGAGATTCCACCGTGATAGGTTCATTCTTTTGGTAGAAGGTACTGCTCACCCCTGATATATGCACTGCCTCTGGGGTGAATCACTGACCACAAGGAATCACTGACCACAAGGAATGGATGGGAGCTAGGGCTGGTCTCAAGCTCTCTGCCATAGATTGGGGTAGGATCTGGGGTGTGGGGGCACTCAGTGAGGGGGTCCTGAGCTCAGAATTACTCAGAAATGTACCCTTAGTGACCAGCAGTGAACTCATTCGATGTTCCCTTCCCTAGGAAGGCCCAGAACTGGACTGACTGCAGGAGAACAGAAGAGGAAGGCTGCGTGTTTGGGGAATGACTCCAGATGGCAAGGAGAGGGGAAGAGGAGCAGAAAGGATGGCATGGTGAGCAGAGCCCTGGATATGTAGAGGGCAGGGATGGAAAGAATCTTGGTAGTCCTTGCAAAAATGGGGAAACCGAGGCAAGGAGATTCCCAAGGTCACATGGGAAGTTAGCAAGAGGGTTTGGGGGCTCTGGCCATGAAGTGCCCACTTCCCTCCAAGGAGAGGCATTCCTCACTAGCACGGGCAGGTCTGTGAGCTCCCTGATTTCCCAGGAGGATCTCTTGTCATTGGGAGGGAAGTGGGATTCCAGAAGCTGCCAGGTGGGGTCTGGTGCAGGATTTGGTCATTCTTGCAAAGAGATAGAGATAGAGATAGAGATAGAGATAGATAGAGATGATAGAGAGGGAGAGAGAGAGAGAGAAAGGAGGAAAAGAGGAGATTCAGTTGAGAAAAGCTGAAGATGAGACTGAGGGAGGTAGGCTGGCTGGGGGTCCTCACCGAGCCCCGAGAGCAGTGGTCCAACTCCCCGCTGTCAAAGAGAGCCAAGTCTTTGATGAAGACGGCAGTGGCCCTCAGGATGAAGGACGTGAAGAGGTGCATGTGGATGTAGTTCCGCGTGCAGTGGAGCTTCCTACACGGGGTGGGCAGGTCTGGGAGGCGGAAGGGGCCTTGGACCCTCCCCCAACCAACGCCATCCTGGGCTTTGAGCAAGGTTGGGGTGGGGAGGGTGTAGGCTCTGTGTGTAGGTCCTACTCCAAAGGGGGGGGTGTCCCATCCCGAAATGCAGGCCCCACCCGCAGGTGCTCCATCCCCACGTGCAGGGCCGTCCCTGTGGGGGACTAGGCTGAGACAGGTGCACCGCCTTCAGCTGTCTCCAGGAGAGGCTGGCCTGGCAGGGGGTTTGGGAGGGATGCTCGCCAGGTCTCCTTGGAGTCCTGCTGCCTGGGCTGGGCCTCACCTGAACAGGATCAAGATGGCCATGGCCACCAGAAGGGCCGCGAGGGACAGGCTGTAGCCGATGGTGTAGCCGGTCTTCACGGAATTGAAGAATACTGTCTGCTGCTGCTGCTACATGGAGGTGGGGGAGGATCTTGGGTGGGGCGGTGGGCTCACCTGGGGGAGGTGGCAGACCTGGGGCCCTCTACCTTGAGGCCCAGGGCTCTCCAGAGCAGCTGAGTGGCCTCCTTTAGTCCCCTGGCCCCCAACCCCCAAGTTTCCAGAGACAGTACAAGACTGCTTCCCAGGCTGGAGCTGGGGGTTGAATTCAACCACTTCTCTCTGCTCCTTCAAGAGGGATGTGTCAGTGAGGAAAGGAGTGAGGAAAAGACCTCGCCTGTTCTGTGTGTTCATTCATTCATTCATCAGTCATGTATTTGGCTTCCTTCTTTGCCCAACTTTGAGCTTCATGCCCTAGGGGACCAAGACCCTGGGCCCTCATGCTGTGTGGCCAAGAGAGGCACACAGGGACTGTGGAATGTTAAAGAGACACTGTAGGGCTAATTCCCATTTTGGACTTTTCAGCAAGACGAGGGCAGGGCAAAGCTAGGCCCCAAGGGCTTCTTATTCCGCCTTCTCTCCCAGTGGCCTCCTCAGGGACACACCTTCAGAGCATCGGGCACTGGACAAAGCCCCTCCCTCTCCACCACTTCCCATATCCTGCTTGATTGGGGCAAGTGGTTAAGAGGGATTTAGGAGAATTAGGGCCTGAGGCTCCCGGTGAGCTTCAAAGGCCTCTGAGACAATTGCTGTCTCCTTGGGAGGAGTGGAAGCCTCATCTGAGGTGTGTGGGGTTGGGGCAGATGCGGTCTCAGACAGACAGACATACACATATGTGTTCACCCACTAGAGCAGTCAGGGAGTTCCTAGCTGAGGGCCCCAATTATCCTCCAGCCTCCCCATCACTATCCCTACCTGGCTCCTGGGCCCAACCCCGACAGAAACACCCATGCAGATCAACGTCCTGGGACTGAGCACAACAGGCCCTGTGCCTGTCCCTGCCTCGACTAGCTGTTGGGTATCTGAGGCTGTTGTCTTCCATGGTCTGCACCTGGTTCCTTTCTGGCTGTGACAGGGGTGATGGTATCTGCCTCCCCTGTCACTTCCAGGCCTGAAGCAAGGCTTCCACTAAGCAGTAGGGTGGCCCAGCCTGGGGGTGCTGCATTGGCTTTTGCTGCCCTGGGGACCTTCTCTTGCATGCTATACTCACAAAGCCTCTCCTCCTGCACCCTGTCAGCGGGAAGCCAGAAGATGAACCCCCAGCAATGCAGGACTGGAGACAGGGCAGATCCCAGGAGGCTTGGTTCCCATTTAGACAGCAGCCTTAGCCCTTAGCGGGGGAGCAAAAGGAGCCCAGCAGGCCAAGGTGCCCAGGGGGTCGGGTGGGGGTAGGCTGAGGCCCACCTCGTCCAAACTCAACGCCTTGCTATCAAAGCCACAGGCAACAGGATAGGGGCCAGGCTCCAGGGGTGTCCAGCCTTCGTCAGTGCAGCTGCGGCTCACGTTGTTGAGGCCTGGGTGGAAGGCAGGGGCAGGGAGAGGAGAGAGACATTGGGCTGGGAGCAGGGCCGGTCCCTGGGGTGGGCCGTGGAGGCCTGGCTGTCCCTGTCATGGCACAGGGCAGAGGACTTGGCCCCACTCCCACCCACCCCTGGTGCTCTCAGGCTCCAGTGGTCCTGACCCAGACAACCAGAGCATCACGGAGGCACCTAGGGCAGGGAGAAGCCCCCCCGAGACATCAGGGGACCCTCTGACACAGATGACAGAGGGACCCTTGTCACAGGTTGATCCTGACTCCAGCTGCAATATAAATGCCTTGTCATAGGGACTCAGCATGGATGTCTGTTACAGAGTGATCCCTGACCCTTGCCACCAGCTGAATGCTGACCCTTGTCACAGATGGAGGCTGGACCCTGGTGTCAGAGACACAGGGTCATGGGGCGCTTGGGAGCTGGTGCAGCAGATGGATTTCTTGGTCCTGGGGGTGCAGAGAACAGCATTCTGGCCGGGGCATGGGGTGCAGGCCTGCCCAGGCCTCCTTGGTCAGCCAGCCTGTGGCCTGTGGGCCCAGGTTGCCTCCCCACCCTGTGGGTTTCAGAAGCGCTGCTAGAGAAGGACCAATGATGTGGGGGTGGGTGGAGGTTGGGGGCCCCTGAAAAGGGCTCAGATCTGAAATCCTCATAAGTGGAGAAGCAGGGGGTTCCTGCTAGGGAAACTGCCCAGGCAAAGGCACAGGAGAGGGGCATCAAGGAACATGGCGTTCAGGATCCTTGGCTGCAAGGGGGGCTGGGGCCCCGCTGTCCATGGAGGCCTGGGGGACCCTGGTTTTACAGCACAGTTGCACAAAGGGCCAGGACTCTCTCAGGAATCACGTGAGGTGAGGAATGCTACTGAGTGCCCCCACTCTCCAGGCCTGGGGAGGTACCCTCTCGCCTGAGAGAGATGGGGGGAGGTTAAATAGACAATGGGTGAGCCTGAGAACTCCCCTCCCCATTATCCCGGGACTCATAAAAGAGCCACTTAAGTCCAAGAGAAAGCTGGCCAGCCAGGCTAATTGGGAAGGGAGGGGAGAGAGAAAGAAGGAGGGGAGAAAGGTCAGAGAGAGGAAGAGAGGGAGGAGGAGAGAGAGGAGAATGGGGAGGAGGAGGAGGGAAGGGGATGGAGGAAGAAGAAGGGGGAGGGAGGGGGCGACAGGAAAAGGGAGGAGGAAGGGAAGGGGGAGGAAAGGAGGGAAAGGGAAAGAGGGAGGGGAGGAGAGAGAGGGAGGGGGAAGGGGAGAGAGAGAAGGTGGGAGAGGGAGAGGAGGAGGGGAGGAAAGGAAAGGAAGAAGTAGGGAAATGGGGAGGAAGGAAAGATGTAGGATGGGAGGAGAGAGGATGGGGTGAAGTGAGGAAAAGGGGAAGGGGAGGCACCTGTTCCTTCCAGTATGTGGAACTTATGCTGAGAAAGAGGCTTGTGGGCCTTAGATGGGATGGGGCAGAAGGCCAGATGGGCCAAGTGCCCCTGCTCCCCAGTTCCTTTCTCATTGGTACGACTACACCTATCACCACCATCAGAACCAACACTGTTGTCATCGTTGCCATCAACACCATCACCATCACCATCACCACCATCAGCATCATCACTCTAACCATCACCATCACCATCATCACCACCACCATCATCATCACTCTAACCATCACGATCACCATCACCACCACCATCACCACCATCAGCATCATCACTCTAACCAGCATCATCATCCTCATTGTTATCATCACCATCATCACCACCACCAGCAGCAGCACTCTCATCACTACCTTCACCAGCAGCAGCATCCTCACCACCAACACTGCCACTGTCAGCAGCAGCAGTGGTGCCATCACGACAACTTTTGAGAACTTTCACGTGTCAATGCTGTGTGCACTTTATAAGCATGATCTTATTTCATCCTCTCAACCATCCAATGAGGAAGGTAATCCCATTTCACAGTTGAGAAGTGGAGGCTCCAAGAGGTTGGTCACTTGCCCAAGGCCACACAAAGAGGACAGGGTGGAGCACAGGAGGGCAGGTTCCCAGAGTCTTCCTAGATAACCTTGGCCCCCACTGCACTCAGGTAACCTGAGGGTTTGTTTTGGGTGTCCAGGTGCAGGACCATGGGAGGGGTTAAGGTGTCCTATGAGCTCAGGGAGAGTTACTGGGCATTTGTGTTAAATTGTTTCCAAACTTTGCCATGTACCTGGATGTGCCAGGCGATTCCATATTCATTATTTCTGTAAATGCTCCTGGCCACCCCACTTACCACCCCATTTTATGGACAAGGAACTGAGGGACAGCTTGAAGGAAGGGAAGGGACATCCTGGAAGGAGCAGTACAGAGATCTGACCCTGGGTTGCATCTCTTTCCATTGTGTAGCTCCTGGGGAGGGCAGAAAGGTTTTGCTGAGGAGGGGGCATTGGGCTGGGTCTGTTTCCTTCCTTGAAAGCCTCTTTTCTGCCCGTGTCTCCTACCCACACTGTTGCAAGAGGCCCCCAGGACAGCAGAAAATCTTCAGCTGCCCCTACTCAGTCCACTCACTTCCATCATTGCAACCAGAGTTGGGTCTGGCTCTGAGTCTTCAAATACAAGCCCCCCCCCCCCCCCACTACCAAATCCCAGGCTCTACCTGCTTCTAAGAACTCACTGTGGGCCCTGAGGCCATGCTCACCTCCACCATCCCTTTCCCCACCCCCATCCCATCCTCACTTCCAAACCAGGATCTGCTTCTTTTAGAGACCTGTCCACACACCAGGCTGGGGTGAATGGAAAAGGGGAGCAAGTCCCAAACCAAGCCTTAGACTTTGGGCTGCTCACTCAATGAGGCCAGGCCCAAAGACAAATCTTGGTATCATTAATGCTAGTGAGCCTGGGTGACTCATCAGCACCTACACAGCAGCTTCACATGCCTTGTGCAAACATTAATGCATTAAGGCTAGAGACCAGGAGTTATCATCAGTCCCACTAAAAAGTGGAGATCTGAGGGCTAAGAGAGGTTAAGTGGCTTCTCCATGGTTGCACAGGAAGGAAGCAGCGGACCTGGGACACAGACCCCGATCAGCCTGTTTCCACATCTTTCTGGGCTCCAAGCAGGGGCTGAAGGGTTCATCTTCAGGGATGGGTGGACTCTTTGAAGAGTCCTTGGACTGTGGCCCAGGCCTCAGAGGAAACTGCTCTTGAAGAGATCTCAAAGGCAGTCACCAAGGGACCCCGAAAAGCAGCCAAGAGTCTCTCCCCAGTCTTGTGTGTGTAGAGAGGGATTTGGGAGGGCAGGCGGGAGGGGCAAGGGACTCTAAACCTATGCTAGGAGGGAAGGCCCCACATTCTACCAATCTCTTCTTACTCTTTGTGTATCAGAAAGCAGTCACAGCTCCCCACCCACTGTTCCCTGGGGTTCTCCATCTCTTGAAAGGCAACCCCTCAGTGACTGGAGGCAGAAATGGGGGAGTCATTTTCTCCTCCCTCTCCATCCCTCCCCATTAGTCACCAGTCCTGTCCCAGCCTCTCCTTCTTCAACAAAACCTTCCTCAGTTGGGTTACCACCTCATCTCCCCTGGATAGGGGAGGAGCCTCCAGATGGGTCTCCCTGCTTTCCTGCCCTCCCCAACCCATTCCCCACCCTGAAAAGGGATTATTCTCAAACCCAAACCTAACTATGGAGCTCTTCTGCTGGAATCCTGTCAAAGGCACCTCATCCCAGCAGACAAGGGCGAACTTCTTAGGTTGGCATCAAGACCTTCTTATTTATGGCTTCATGATTCAGAAGCAGATCCAACAGATGTGGTTAATGTATATGGAGTTGTCCCAAATAAAATAATTATCCTATTTTTCATTCTTAAAAAAAAAGTCTATTGAATATTGGAAGGAAACACATGCCAGATAAAAGATATATGGGTCATGAATTAAAGGAATAGGCCCCCAGGAACATTTTGGTGCCTTGATGAACAATCCCTTGTCTGTCAAGCTCTCCTCCCCCTTTATTCTGACTCAGGTATTTTACCCAGCTTGGTAGATAGGTGACTTCTTTCTAACCCTCCATGAGTCTTGATCTTCCACAAGCTTTCTTCAGCGCTCCCAGATCCCTTCCAATCCCTCTGGTGAAGAGGGAGGACACCCCCCACCCCAGTCCTGTTACCCAGAGGGGCAGGAATTGGGATTGACACCCTGTCCTGTTCTTCCATCACTTGCAAATGTCCCTCTTTGGAATTTAAGGTCACTTGCTCACATCTTCCTCATCTAGTTGCCCATGGAACACATCCTCTTTCCTTCATCTCTTCAGCCCTTGACCCATAGTCTCCTGTTTCTCTGCACCATTTTCAGAGGTTAGGGTTGTCAAGTATGGCTGTACAAGTGGTTCACTGCACAAAGGTGCCTGACTGATGGGTGATAGGAGCTGAAATCCAGCTCATACTTAGCTTGCCACGAGGTGGGTTCTGGTGAGGGATGGACTCCACCAGAGAGAGGTGTCTTTTTCTCGTCTGCCCAAGGGCACCCTACGGGCTCCCACTAGCCCTATAGTGACTCCAACCTCCTAGAGATGGAGTAGTCAGGATTGGTCCAGAGGGAGCCCAATCTGAAACACCCCTGCTGTGGTGGGAGCATCCTGGCCTCCTAACTGCCTATCCCCGTTCCTCAAGGGGCTCCAGCTTGATAGCCTCAGGGTCAGCCAGATAGTGGGCTGGAGCCCAGGTTCTCAACTGAAGGAGTTGCCGTAACACTTTTCAGCAGGAACAGATGAGCAATCAGGGAGGAATGCAATTAGCAGTTTCAGGAAGGAACACAATTAGCAGGCACTTCCAGGAATCCCAGAGAAGGCTCTTTGCTAGAGGGGCACTCTGTAAGACCGAGGAAGTCATCTCCAACCTGCCCAGGTGCTGGGTTCCCTAGGATGCGGTGCTGTTCCCAGACCCTATCCTTATTCTGACCCAGGTATTTTAGCCAGCCTAGAAAGAGAGGGCATCAAGATTTCTCCTTCATGGCTGAAGTCACAACACTGAGCATGGGGGGTCAAAACTGGCCCAGCCCATCCCCTTTCGGTCCACCTCCTGTCACCACTTTACAAACAGGGAAACTGAGGTCCAGAGAGGAAAGGCCTCACAAGAGTTTCTACTCACTCTCTGCTTGTCCTCTGAATCTTTACCTAGGTCTGCTCCCCCATCAGCTCCACTCCCCCCCGCCCAGCTTATCAAACCAAGGCCTGGGATGGGACATGATGGATTCCTCCCTCCCCCTCGCTGACCCCCACGCTCACTCCTTAGGCAAGTCTCCTACTTCTCTCCTCTGCCCTAGTTGAAACCATCATCATCCCTTGCCTGCCTTGTGATTGGATCTTCCGGTTTGCACTCCTAGAATCCTTTCTTCTCACAGAAACCAGAGCTGTCAGTGAAAAACCCAAATCAGATTGTGTCACTTCCCCTCCTTGAGACTCCGCCCCCCCCATGGCTTCTCACGGAACTTAGGGAACAACTCAAGTCCTCCTTTTGGTCCTCAAGGCCCCCGAATGGTCTGGCCTCATCCACGGATATGTCTTTCCTTACCTCCCTCCCCTGAGCAATCTGCTCCGCCTTCTTGGAATTTCCTTTGAACGCCTATGCCACAGGCTACTGAGTCCCTCTGTCATTATCCTTCCCACCTCATCTCTAGCTGGAGGCCCCTTTGCACCCCAGGTCTCTAGATGGCAGATGAAGCATCACCTCCTCCACCATTTAGGATGATACATTTGTTTGTTTTCTTGCTAAATGTCTCCCAATCTAGAACGTTAGCTCCCTGAGGGCAGACAGCATGGCTGTTTCGTTTCCCCCTGGTCCTTCTCACTGTGTCTTGTCTAGAACAAACAGTAAGTCTGGCTTTCTAGTAGATACTTGATAAATATTCAATGAGTGAAGGAATGACAATAATTGCTTTAAGCGTCTTTACCAGGGAAGCCCACTTCCTAAGCAGACTTCACCTTTTCTGCCTTATATGTGAACATTCATATAGGCAGAATGTGATGAGGTATGTAAGCAAAGCCAGGCGCAGGCAGTTTCCCAGAGGCTGGCTCCACGCAGCAAACGACTGAACCACAACCAGCCCAAGACAACATGGGAGCCATAAAATAAATAACTATTTGTCAGTCAATCAGTTAACAATTGCTGGGCAAATATTTGGAAAGCCCTTCCCACAAGCTTATCTTTCCCTGAAGAGCTAATCAAATCCCTCCAGTCTGGGCAAAGCCCCAATTGCCATTGTCCCCTCTGCCAGGGAGTCCCTCCTGCTTGCTCTGGTCCCTTTGACCAATTCCTTTGCCTTCCCACTTTCTTGAGAGGTGAGGGCCCAATCCAGCCAGCCCCACTCATGCCACCCTGGTTCCCTTCCTTCAACCCACGGCTCTTACCTCGACTGGGAGAGAAGAGCGTGAAGATGAGGGGGCAAGCCAAGACAACCACCTGGCCCCGAGGGGTGGCCGGCCAGCAGGTGAGGTTGTCCCACATCTTGCTGCAGCCTGCGGGGTGAGAGCAGGGGACAGTCAGCAGGTGCCTCCAGCCCTGGGGAACCCACTCTCTTCCTCTCCTCCTCCTGCCAGGCTGGGGGAGCCCAGTACCTCACCTCGAGAAGCCAACAGTCTAAGGGGAGGTACAACCCAGTCCGGCCCATACAGCGGCTAGCCTGACAGGGGAGGCACGGCTCTGGCTCCATCATCCTCAGAGAGGGAAGGAGCACCCCCTGGGGGCATTTTGAACAGGGCGGGGTTTTCTTTGTTGCAGTGACTGGGAGGCCTCATCTGGCATTTGATGGGCGGGTGCCAGCGATACCAGGCAGGCATCCTGGACGGTCCTGAACAATGATGAATTGTCTAGAGTTCCGCATGACTTTCAAGTGAGTCACTGGGCATTTGTGCAGGTGAAAACCTTCTGCAATGACCAGAGCCTAGACTCTTACTCCATTTTACATGTAAACCCAGGGTACTTATTGCACAGGTTTAACAAACACAGTTTTCCAGGAATGCAACCATTGAGTAAAAAGGGAGAGAAGACTACTTTGTTTTTGTTCTCAACTTTATGAAGAGTTCAATGTTTTGGAAAAGTCATGTTACCAGTTGCAATGCTGCCCTTGATAACTGAGTCACCGCTGTATATATCAGTCTGCATTTATAACTCTCACATTCCCAGTATTCATATTTATAGGCATAGCCTTCAGACTAGGTCTGCTTATCCTCTAGTGAGATCATGCCTGAACGGGTACATAGTATTTTATTATAAATTACTTTCCTTTTTATTTTTCTTTTACATTACAGCTGACACCTTTTTTTTTTTTTTTTTTTTTAAATGAATATGTGTATCCTGAATTTCATTTTAGGACAGTAAAGGAGGCATTAGAAAATATTTATTATTTAAAAAGGGGTATTGGGTTCAATAGGGTGATGAGTGTATTGGAGTTGAGCTAATTCTTGTGGAATTAAACTCACACAGCAACAGACATCCCCCAGTCCGGTCAAATTGTGAATTGTGATTTCGGGGGTCAGGGAGTGAGTTCAGAGAAAACTCTGCGTTGAAGGCTGCATTCCCCTCTGGATAGCTATTAGCCCTGCAGTGGCCTGGCTGGTGAAGGGTGCATGGTGAGCTCTCCAAAGGGTCTGCTTTAATAGGTAAATGTAAATGTGATGGTTTTGACTGTTTAGGGCCCAGGTGCCCCTAAGGCACCACAGATACTCCAGGGCCCCTGCACCGAGGGAGGTTTAATGATCTCTTTGCAATCCTGCCAGTCCCATAGATTCGCTCAGGAAACCCAACCCCTGAGCCAAAGTCAACGCCCGCAGAGCCCAGCCCAGCCCAGCCCAGGTCCGAAGGTTCCCGAGTTCCCAAGAAGGGGGCCTGGGAAGAGGAGGTGGAGGGATGTCTCCACTTGGGGAAGAGCCTCTGGACTCTGGGTGGTGAAGTGGACTGGCAGAGTGGAGATGCATCTTCTGGGACTGCAAGGCCAAGGAGGACACCTGGCTACCCAGGACCCAGCCAGAAAGCACAGCCTCTCTCCTCGGGGACCTCAGCCTCTTTCACACCAACCTGTCCTGGGGGTTCACTCTAGCTGCCAGTCCCTCCTCCATTCCTGTGCCAGCCCCTGTGGAGGCCATGTCGGGGCCCTTCGGGCCAGTCAAATCCTGCTTGGGGTTCAAGGCCCTGTTAATAAGATCAGCAAGCACTAACAGAGCCCTTGAATGTGCCAGGCACTTTTCTAAGCACTTGAAACGAATAACTTTTTTAACCCGCCCATGTTACAGATGAGGAAACTGAGGCACAGAATGATCAGGTAAGTAGCCCAAAGTCACATTGCTGGTGAGTGGTATAGCTTGCTCACATGCTCCCTCTCCAGCAAGCTGTTCCCATTTCTCCTGGTCTGAAGGGCTCTGTCTCCTTTCTCTGGGAATTTTGCTCCTGCTGGACTTTGTTTACCAATCTCTGACAGTGCTGGGCACACCCTGCACACAGGACAGCTATTGGGTCTGGGTCCCCATTGGACTTCGGGCACGCTCTGGGTCTCCAGCTGCTGGCAAAGGTTGGGGAGTGGATTTGGGGTCTGGTCCCTGGCCCTGAGCTCAGCTTTCCCAGAGGTGGGATAGAGGAGAGGGAGATCCAGCCCTATCCTCAGGGAGACCACACTTGGCCTCAAGAGACCTCAGCACAATCACGGCTGGGCCGTGACCCAGTGGAGTGTAGGGCAGTGAGCAGGGCAGTGCAGGAGGGAAGAGAAGCCAGTGGGGACATGGTTAGGGAAGCTTCCTGCAGGAGGCAGGATGGAAGCTGAGAAGGGGCAGCCAGTCATGAAAGTACTTGGCACTTGGAAGGGCCTGCTGTCCTGGGCTGGTCCCCCGGGAGTATTCCCCGTGTGTCTGCCCCAGGAAGTCCCACAACCCTGTCACATGTGCAAGGAGAAGGAGCTGCGGCCCATGTGCTCAGCCTCTGGGTCTGACTGCGGCTCGTCTAATTAGAAGGAAAATGAGCTGATGTTTCATCTGGCCTGCTGAGGGTCCCACCTGCTTTTAATTTCACTCCAATTTAGTATGTTCCCTCAGCTAATGGGGAACCTGGGGTGGGGTGATGGGAACGTGGGGCTGTTTAGCCCCTTCCTTCTTCCACTTGCATCCTCTCCTTACCACCCAGTGGCTTCTTAGTCTCCACCACCACCTTCCCCCCATGGTGGTTCCAATCCAACAAACGTGGACTGTGACTTGGATGTGATCTCATGATGTGAGGAGAAATGGGGTTCCTGGGGTTGTGTAGCTCACCTCTTCCCACTGTGCTTGGCCTGAGGGGGCCTGTGCCAGTTTGAATGTACTATGTCCCCCCAGACGCCATTATCTTTGATGTATCTCATGTGGGAAGATGTACAGTGTTAATTAGATTGTAATTCTTTGTTTCCATGGAGATGCGCCCCACTCAACTGTGGGTGATGACTCTGATTGGATAATTTCCATGGAGGTGTTGGCCCACCCATTCCATTACTGGAACACTATATAAGCTCAGACAGAAGGACCAAGCTTGCCACAGCCAAGAGGGACACTTTGAAGAATGCACAAAAGCTGAGAGAGTAGCTGCAGAAGAGAGAAAGTTTGAAGACGGCCATTGAAAGCAGACTTTTGCTCCGGAGAAGCTAAGAGAGGACAAATGCCACAAGAGCAACTGAGAGTGACATTTTTGAGGAACTGCAGCCTAGAGCGGAACATCCTGGGAGAAAACCACTTTGAACCCAGAACTTTGGAGCAGATGCCAGCCACATGCCTTCCCAGCTAAAAGAGGTTATCCGGATGCCATTGGCCATCCTCCAGTGAAGGTACCAGATTGTTGATGTGTTTCCTTGGACACTTTATGGCCTTAAGACGGTAACTGTGTAATCAAATAAACCCCTTTTATAAAAGCTGATGCATTTCTGGTGTTTTGCATTCTGGCACCATTAGCAAACTAGAACAGGGCCTCACCTGCTGTCTCATTCTCCAGGTGGGCCTCTTCTAGGCACTGCTTGTGCTCCGTCTCCATCATCTGCATGTAGGTGCATTCCTCCTGCTGCAGCCCGGCTGCCTGGCCATCCTGGAGATAAGGAGGGGACCCATCAGCTTCTCGTTGGCAGACTCCAGAAGCATGGGGTCAAGCAGGGCCCAGTCATTGGACTGAACTTGTTCTTGCCCTGGAGGGGTTCTGAGTTCTAGACTGAGCCCCAATCCCAGCCTTAGACCAAATCTAGGTAGTCCCAGACTGAACCCTGACCCTGGCCTGGGTCTGACCCAAAATTGTTGTCCATTGTCCCCATGGCTTCTTGGTGGCTCGCCCAATAGTGCTGTGGCTGTGACAAATTTGTCTCTTCATGGGTGGTTCAACCCTGGACAGAGTTTAGAGGGCCTCTCCTTAGACCCCAGAGCTGGTTATTTCTGTAGACCAAGCTGAGGCTGAACAACTCATTGCCCAAGAGTCCCTTCTACCTCAACAGCTCTTTCACCCCTTTCTGGAAGATTTGGTGGAGCCTCATTGTTACGGAGGTCACCCATAGTCCAACTTTCCCATCTGAAGCTAAGTGCAATGGCTGACCTAGCTCAGGTCTCCAAGGGAAGGCCTCCTTGTCCAGACTGCCCCATATGGGCCTGGAAACCACTCAGTGAACATGGGGTTCCATCTTGGACTGTCAACTTTATCAGCCAATTGGGATAAAGACTTTAGCTAGTAAATCATTTAAAGCTTGGCATTTTGAAAGTAACACTGATCTGTTATAGGACAGGATGCAGTATTTGTATGATTGTATAAAAGAAAAGATATGAGACTTAAGGGAAACTTTATGGTTCCTCTTTGGGGTCATGTGCTTTTCTTCTTCCCCTCTTTCTTTCAGGTTGAAAACATTCTTGAGATGCTCTGTCTTAAGGGATGTGTGGTTTATCCTTCTCAGGTGTGGGAGGAGGGCTAGACAGATAGATATCAGAGGTGGCCTCGGGAAGAACCAGGGGGCTGGCCATCACCTACTGTGTGGCCTCTCATTGGTCCATCTTGATTGCCACGGAGCACACTTCGTCCTAGGGGTAACTTCCAGCCCCACTATCCAGTAGAGTCTGCTTTGCCTTCTCACCCCTTTCCAGCCCCATCTGCTTCTCCTGCCCATTCTCACCTCCTTTCACACCAAAATGTCAAAGCAGTTCAGAAGAAGGGGACATCTATTATTTTTGCCTCCCAGTGTCCCTCACCCTCTTGGGTGCCTATGCCCTCATTTCTATCTGGAAACCACCTCCTTCCCAACTGCCAGTTCATAGGGCTCTGATGAACTCTCTTCCAGGGGTTTGACATCTGACCAAGACTTAAGCCAATCAGTGCATTTCTGGGTACAGTGCCTGGCACGTGGCCCAAGCCAGGCTACTCAGAGTTAGGAGACTCCTGGGACTTTGGATTAAGCAATGAAGCAAGTGAATTTGCTCTTTCCCACTGCACCGGAGACCTCAAAGGATTCGGGGGCTGCGACTACCACTGCCATCTTGTTGCCAAGTGGAACACAATGATAAACGCCAGACAGCTGAAGTAGAAGAGAGCAATGGAGGAAAACAGGGTCCTCTTGACATTGTCTGAGCTCCTGAATGCAATTGTGCCTGAAACCAACCCTGCTTCCAGCAAAATGAACTAATAGCTTATCTTTATAGTTTGAACCAATTGTGTTCTCTCCCTGAAAACGAAAGAGACCAGTCATGTGCTCAGATGACAAGGCAATGTATGTCCTCACTTCCTGGGCCCTCTTAAGACAGCGCTGTGGCAGTGTGGTTTGCCAAGAGATATTTATTTTTTTCAATCACAATGGACATCAGAAAATTCCTGGAAGCTTCTGCCTGCCATTCTCTGAGAGCGGAAGGGTGTCAGGTAAACTTCTTCAACCGACTTTCTTCCCCCACCACAAAGCCCTTCCTGTGAGGTTCTTTGAAGAGGAGGGAGGGGTGGATACAGGGGCCCATAAGGTAACTTGGTGTGTCTCTGAATAAAGTGGGGTTGGTCTGAAAAATGAGCTCGTCCTCACCACAATTTAATTGAGTGCTGGACCTCATCAGGAGAAGAGTAGAGGAAATGGAGACCCGGAGAGAGGCAGTGAGGGACCGGAGGTCACCACCAAATGCACATTCCCAAGGCAAGCTCAGATGGGACCCAAATCTCTGACTACTGGTCTGGACTGCATCCACGTCTGTCCATGGCTTTGGCTTGGGCCATGTGGTCAACCATTGCCCTTTGGGGGATGAGGCCAAGGCAGCTCTCTCCAACCCTTATCACTGAGAAATTCAGGCAGACTTTGGACTTCCTCTCCTACTAATTTCCCTATTCTAAACATCCTCATTATCCCTCTGGACTCCAGACACACAGAGTTGGAAAATTCCCTGGCTGAATAGAGCCAAGCCTTCCATTGACCCCAGGGAATGATTCTAGGGTGGAATATAGCTGTGGCATGTCTTCATAGAGAATGGGGTAGTAGAGGTGGGTCTCAGAGGATATGTAAAGGTTTGACAGTTAGAGATGGAGTAAGAGCATTCCAGAAAGTAGAAGTGTGTGCAGAAGCACGGAGGCATGAAAATATCTAATACACTCCAAGTTTTCAAGAAGCCTGATGTGGCTGCAGCATGCAGTGCTGGGGGTGTCAGAAGACAAGTTGGGAGATATAGGCAAGGGTGGGATTGGGAAGGGTAGTGAATGCGAAGTTTTAAAGCATGGACTGTGATCCCTAGGTCATGCGGGACCATCAAAGATTTGAAGCGAGGGAATGAGGTGGGATACACATATGACCTCAGGGTCATATGGAGGACAGGTTGCAGGCGGTGGGACTGAAAACTACTGTACAGTCAGGCAGAAACTGATGAGGCCTGGGTCAAAGCAGGGGCAGTGGGGACAGAGGAACAGCTGCACAGTGCAGGTGGCATTAACAAGATGTAGCTAATTCCTGCCCCCAAAGAAAGACTCAGGAATCTCCCACCAACCCCCTGTAAGTTACCACCCACATCCAGCCAACACCCAGGCAAGGGACAGGAGACGAGCAGGACTGGGGAGATGCTACGGACTTCTTACTCTTGCCTGATTTCCTTCTTCTGGGTCCAGAAACTCCTGTTCTAGAGAAGGTGTTGGGGGTCCGGCCTGGCCTTGAACCCTCTGCCTCAACCTGACAGCAGGGTCAGGCTGACTTTAACCTCTGGGGTGAAATTCACTGCTTGGCGCTCAGCCCAGGGCAGAAATTATTGAGGGGCTAGAGAGAAAGTCCTTCTTTCTCCTTTCCATGTGGGGTTTCCCGAGATCTGGGGAAAGGGCTGGGATTGTGGGGGAAGTGAAGACACTAGGAATTGTAGCTGTTAGTCGCTGGGGCTCTAAGTATGGGGTGGGCTCAGCTCAGGCATTGTGGGCCACACTCACCCCCGAGATGGGAAGCCTGCGGATACAGCTACTGGTCTAGAATCAGAACCTCCAGCCTTGTCCCAGGGCCTGAGAACTAAGGCAGGAGAAGTGGAGGGAGACAGAGGCAGCACGGCTGGGGAGGATGAATCCCTCTGAGCAACAGCTGGGGTGTTAAATGCAGCAGGCTGGATTAGGTTAGACAGGAGAAGGAACTTCCCACCTGCCAAACAGCCACTGTGGATGATTTGTGCTCCTGAGGTTTGTCAAAAAGAGGGCTCTTTTTTCCTGCCTGGGATATCTGGAGGAGACAGTGGAGTGGGTGGGAAAGGGCAGGGGGCTCAGGTGTGGTCCCATTTATATCACCTCTTCCCATTACTCCAGTCCCTTACAGAAACCCTGTCACACCCCTCAATTTATTTAAGCCTCCTCTCCCCACTGAATTCATGGGGTGGCCAAGAGACCCTTTCATGAGGGGAAACTGAGGACCCAGGGGGAGAGGGGTCTGATCAAAGACACACAGTATGAGAACTCTGTTTCCTAGGCTGCCCCTGCATTTTGACTTTTGCTTTTGATTTGGTAAGGGGATGGAGATCTTGAAGTGGAGGAGGCAAGGGAGAGGAGAGAGAAGGGTTAACAGGCGAGAAGGTAGGCAGGGGCAGGGAGGTAGATCATGGAATCTGGACGTCACAGAAGAGTCCCAGATTGCAGAGGGTACTAAATGAAGCTGAAATAAAACCTCAACTTATGGGAAGTGGCAGGAGTGAGCATGCTGGGGTGACAGGAATGTGTTATAGCTTGATCTGGATGGCAGCTACACAGGCAGACACCTGCGAACAGGCACTGAGCCATCACTTCAGATTTGTGCATTTTACTAATTAAAAAACAAAAACAAAAACAACTTCATCTCTAAGATGTCAGGGCAGCACATAGCATGTCAATAGCCCTCTGGAGGGAGGAGCTCTTAATGAGGCAGGAAAGTCTAATTAAGACCCCAAGGTTCTGGAGTCAGGCTGCCACTTCTTGGCAAGGTGACCTTGGGCAAGTTACCCAAATTCATCTGTAAAATGGGGACAATAACTGCACCGACTTCCAGGGTGGTGGTGGGGTTGACATGTAAAGGACACCAGCGTGGCACTTGGGGACTTTCCAAGAAGGATTAGCAGTTAGGATTAGCAGTTAGCAGAAGCCCCAGCCCTGCCCCTCATGTCAAGCCGGTCTTGCTGTCTACACCTGGACCCCAACCAAGCCACACCTTGATGTCCTGCACAAGCCCGAGGGGTCTGAATATCCTACCTGCTGATAAGTGATAGCCCTGCCGGCCAGAGGAGGGGTCTCAGGGCTGACAGTTCCCCTTGTCTGTACTGCAGTCTGATTTCTATTTCCTCCCTTCCCCTTTTTGCACCCCTTCCCCCAAAAGCCTGAAGCCTCCCCTTTTGCAAATCTAAATTTGCCAACCATACCTCCTAGTGTTCCTCTCTGAGGAAGAGGCTGAGCTCTGCCCTGGGTATTGGGAGGACACAATGAGAACTGGTATGTGTGTGCAGTGGGTGTGTGGGTGGGGCATAGGGAGGCCGATTTGGGCTTGGGGCAAGAAAGAACTTTCCACAGTTAAAAATGGTATGAGGACATTCCCCAGAGGTGTCTGGTGCACAGTGAGCTCTTGTTATCAGCCAAACTCAAGCAAAACTAACATCCTGGGGTTAAGTCTAGTCACCTCAAAGGGCCCTTCTTGGATGGTTCTTTGGAGGCATGAAGCCTTGAAAGTGGCCAGTGGAGTTGGGGTGGTGAGGACTCAGGATAAGCATTCAGTTTAAATCCTCTGCCCCTTGAAGGTCATCCCGGGCACCCCTGGGGAAAGAGGACTCAGCTTATAAATACAGGGTGTGTGGGAGAGGTTGGTGTTGGGGCCTCCAAGAGAGAGCTGGGCACAGCGAACCATAAAGCTGCAACTCCTCGCTACTAGGAGGTTGGTTGGTGACCTCTTCTCCTCGTCTGGTTACCTGCTGTGCAAGAAGAACCTGTTTTTAAGTTAGATTGTTGGGAAGCACTTCCTGAGAGAAACGAAGCCTCATCTCACAAGCCACATGAGAGGGGTGTCATCGGAAAACGCCTCGTCCAGTGAATCCTAGCTCAATACCCGTGCTTGAGTCGCCCTGCCTCACTCACCCACCCAGCCAGCTCACTGTATGATCCCACCAGAACTCAGACGTGAAAGCCCCTGACAGTCTCACACTTCATCTTGCGGTGCTTGATTAAATGCTGATTTGAGGTAAATGGCATTTGGGAGATACATGGGGATATTTGAATATTAGGTATTGAGGGATCATCATTAATTTTGTTAGGTGTGACTATGGTATCATAGTTATGTAGGAAAATGTCCTTTAGTTTTAGAGATACATTTTGAAATAAATTGGGGTAAAATGTCATGATGTCTGTAATTTATTTTAAAGTATTTCAGTCAACAAAGCAGATGATGCAAATATTAATTGCAAAATCATAAATGTTAACAATGGTTAAACCTAGGAATTAGGCATTTGCATGCTCATTAGGCTATTCTCTCTATTTTTGTATATGTTTGACATTTTTCACAATAAAAGTTTATATATAAACACACTCACAGATACACACACATATACACATGGTAGAGAGAGATTAAACTGTGTTTTTTCTTCTACTGATATATATCTAATGGGTGGAGAGTCTGTACATATATTTTCCTGGATGTAATGAGAACTGTTTTGTGTTGAGAGGTGCAACAGGGGAGGGCAAAGTCTGGGAGGCTCAGCAGAAGGGGCTCTGAGAAAGGGATGGGGCTGTGTTTGGACCCGGACCCCATTCCTGCATCTGGGCCAGAGGGGCCTCCAGGTGGGGCTCAGGCAAGCGGCAGGAGCATGTCAGGCTAGAGGCCCCAGGCTAGCGTCGTGGCCCAGGGCACTGAGGCTGCCCAGTGTGTGAGAAGGCCATCACCACCCAGCCCTCCCTGAGAGCACCCAGGCCATCTCATGAGGACACCTCACCCATCCCCTGGGGACCCCCGGGAAGCCAGGGGCAGGGCAGAACTGCACAGGGGCCACAGGACTCCCAAGCTGGGGATCAAGGGGGACAACCTGTCACACACAGTTCACATGCCACTTTTACCTCCTTCATCTCCTTCAAGTTTCACAAAAGTCCTGCCTGGAAGACTGACCCCATGTCACACAGACACTGGGGCTGAGGGGCAAGCCTGTGCCCTGGGGCTCTGGTCCAGCCTTTTCTTCCCATTTCTCCTGTCTGTTGGGTCAAGGGTTCTCACTCTCCCTTTCGTGATGAGGAAACTGAGGCAATTCCATAGAGATTAAAGACGTTCCCAAGGTCAACTGGCTTGAACCTCTGACAGGAGGTTCCTTCTTTCCATCATGGGTCCCCCAGGAGCCCCAGACAGGCCCAAATGGAGTTGTCACTTCACTCAAGGAAAAGGAAGTCCAGCCCATCTAGCAGTAGTGTATTTCCTAAAGCCTACAGGGTGGTCTGCTGGGGGCCAAGAGGGCCGGGGCAGCTGTGAAACGTCCCTGGAGGGGCTGGAAGCTGGTGGCAGGGCCAGGGTGCCTGTGGCAAAGTGAAGTCTTCAGGAGCAGGTGGCCAGCCAGCTCCTCCTCTGAGAGGAGTTGGGAGGAGCCAAGCCTCCTCCACTTCTTGGGCCATCCCAGCCTCTGGGAGGCAGCTGGGGGCTTCCTCATCCTTCAAGCCCACTGTCCTGCCAACAGAGGCTGTTTTGTAGTCTGGGGTGGAAGGTGGTTCAGTTTAGCCAAATTCTTCCAGGCACTGTCCTGCCTCTTCCAGGAAGCCCTCCCTGACTGCTTCTCTCAGCACTCCCAGGCAGCAGTCTTGGGAGGCTGCACCCCACACCCACCTGGGCTGTTCCTCCTGGGTCATTGGGTTTGATTTCCCCCTACAAGCCTACCTGTCTTTCCAGGACAGGGCCTGCCTGGGTCTGCTCCTCCTCTGTGACCTCCTCCCCACCCCACCCCCACCCCCCACCCAACATGCCCAGGACTGAACATTACTGTGTGCAGCAATGTTACTGGGAGAAGAGCCCCTGTGCCTGCTGTCTGGGGGGGCAGGGGCAGCGGAAGGCCAGGGTGGGTAGTTTTGGAGCAGATTTCCTCCTAGGAGACACTGGAGGTTTTCTTTCCTTTTTTTTGCTTCCCTGTTCAGAGATTTCCCCTTTCCAGGCTGAGGTCAGGCCACCATAAACAGAAGTGATAAGGCCTTGTGCCTTCAACCTGAACTTTGCAGCTGCCATTTTATGACTCTGATAACATCCACTGCCAGCCTGCCCCCCCCCCCCTCCACCCCCTGGAGTCTGGCTGGGGCAGGATTGCCTTGTGTCCATCCCATGAGGGAATGAATGGTGACTGGCGGGGGAAGAGGGGACAGTGGAGAGAGAAATTAGGCCCCTCAACTCCAGCCTCCCCTCACCCAGTCCTAGCTGAGTCCCCTCTCCTCCCTCTGTGGGCCCAGCCCTGCTGGGGCCATGGGAGACACGGGAGGTTGAGGGGCCACAGTCCTTGATCCCATAGGATGGTGAGATCAGCCCAGGCTGGGAGGTGAGCAGGGTTGGAAGGTGGAACCAGAGTGAGAGGGCAGAATGGGCTGGAGCAATCAGGGAAGACTGCCTGGAGGAGGAGATGGAGCTGGGCACTGAACGAATTAGATGTGGAAGGACAGGGGAGGAAATGTTGGGAGAATCCAGGCCCAGGCATTGGGGACAGATGTGGCCTGGCATGAGGGGAGGTCCCACTGAAACCATTCTGCCCCTGGGCTGAGATGGCTCCAGGGATGGAGATGGGTATCAGTGGTGGTCTTGAGATCTCTGGTTCATCCAGAGCTGTAGCCCCAGGTTCTGAGTTTTGTCCGGCTTTGAGGGCTCAGGAGATGGTAGTGGGGGCAGGCTCTTGTCAATTGTCAGGAGGTCTGCTCTCAGAACAGGCAATGAGCGCCCTGTGTCCAGGGTGTGCAAGACATCAGCTAGAAGGAAACACAGGGATTCCTGTCCTGGTGGAGGGGATGGTGATCATGGGATAGAATGCACTAGATGACCAAGACCTCCCACCCTCCCACCAGCCAACCTCAAGCTGGTTCCAGATGCTGGAATCCCCTTGGGTTTTAGGCCTTGCCCAAGCAGCAACTCCAAACTCCTCAAGGCCTGATGTACCCATAGGGAGGGAACATTATCTCTGTCCAGGTCAGAATGGTAGAAGGGCTGGCTCTGAGGATCTCTGGGCCCCACTGTGCCCATCTGTAAAATGGGCAGGGGTGGACTCAGTGTCTATGTTTTCCTTGCTCTTGGAGAGGATGATCCATGCATTCCCAGTCTGGACCAGGGTCTGCCCTGCCGTTGAGATGAGCCACCCACAGACATACACACGGGCACACCCACACTTGGGGCACATGGGCACGCATTTGTTGGGTGCATACAGAAACTCATTTTGGGAGGAAGTAAAGGTTGAAGAAGAGGGAGGCCAGGGTTTGTTGGCTGTAGGCTCTCTGTTCAGCTCTCCCCCTGCACATGCCAGGCTCCACTGTCACCACCACCTGCCCTGCAATCTTCACTGCCCATCACTTTCCCTCTTGCGAAGAACCTTCCTGCTCTGATCAGTGGAAGAGGCTGCAAGGAGGGATCTGCCTGTCCCTTCCTTCCCAGGTCCTGGAAGTCCCACCTTCACAGCCTCCTTCCCACCCATGATCTACCAGACCCTCCCTGTCAACCCACCACAGTCTCTGACCCTGCATCCACGGCCCTCCCCACCCTACGCACATATGCAGTCACTACACGAATGGGACACGCTCTCTTCCCCTTGGTGTCCTCGAGTCGCTAAGGCAAGCCGGCTCCGGGCTGGGCTGGGAGGGACTGGGCGCGACAGAGACTTCACCTCTCGGGGCTAGATCCAGTCCTGGACGGGCAAGACGGGGTACTCTGTGCCCCTTATTCCCCTTATATAGACGCCCACATAGACGGCCGGGTTCCCACCGCCCCCAACCCCACCCGGGCTGCCCGGACTCAGGCGGTCGCGCGGGCACTCACCGCCGGGCCCGGGGCGCAGGCGAGGACGCCGGCCAGTACGCACAGCCAGTGGACGGGCGGCGGGCTCTGCGGGTGCATGGTCCACCCTGAACCCACTGCGGGAGCGCGGCGCAAGGCGCGGGCAATGGCCGGGAACCTGGCGAAGCCGCGTTGCGGCTGTGGCCCCAGAACTAAGAGGCGCCCGCGGGACTAGGGGCGGGGCGCGGGGGCTTGTCTGATGGGCGGCGTGTCTGACCAATGGACCGGCGGAGGCGGGGCCGCCGCACAGGTGTGGGGAGGGGCTGGGTGCGCCCTGGCAAGTAGAGAGTCCCTGCGCTCATCTGCGGATGCCACCTCGTGAGCCCTCGGTCCTGAGGCGTTCACAGTCCTTCGCCCCCTGGGGCCGTTTCTCCGGGAAATCTCGAGTCCCCGACACGCCCCCTCCCTCTTTGCATGGCTCACGATGTTCCCAAGCGCCTGCACGCGGCCTGCCGTCACCGCACACCCCCGCAGCCCCACCCCAGGGCGCTCTTCATGTGTGGCTTCGGAGTCGCCACCTCCAGAAGGTCTCCCCGCGTGCCTCCACATTTCCCACTTCTGCGCCTCAGAGGACTAGTGCGCACGGACGGGATCACCAGATAGGACGTGTTCCTTCTTATCTCCCCAAGCTGCCGGGGATAGGTGGAGCGCGTTGAATGATCCATTTTCTACAGCCCCAACTCCTAGGTCGCGCGGGAGAGACCGGGTAGGAAGAAGAAAAAGCATGACTGAATCTCAATTCAGGGTTCCTCCGAACCTCCCCTGCGCCCAGGAGTCCTAGCGCGGCGCGCTCCGCACCCTCTGGTATCTCCGGCTCCTGCGGGAGGAGGATGGCGGTTCGCGCCCTCACGCGTCTTGGCCCAGGTACCTCCCACGGGAGGACTGGGCCGAGGTTCCGGCGCCCCCGCGCGGGGAGGGAAAGTCTGTTTTAGGTCTCTGAGACATTGTCCTCATTCTATCTCTATTTTACCCGTCGAGGAGACTGAGATCCAGAGAGGAGCCAGGACTCGGGTCTCCGGCCTTTGGTTTCGCGCTTGGGAGGCTCGGTGGATCGGCTGCTGGGTAACATTGGCCAGAATCCCTCTGACCCTCGTCCTCAGGGCTCGGTTTACTCACCCCTAGAATGGGCCGCAGGTTCACAGGCGCCGCGCCCAGGGAGAGCGTCTTTTTAGGACCATGCGCAGGTGGCTGCCTAGCCCTTTTGGAGGGCCGGAGCTGGTGCGATGCGGAGGCTGGAGACGGCTGTGGTAGCGGCAGGAATGGGGTGGGTAGGTGAGTGGATGTTACAGGAGGGTGGGGGGCGGTGTCCCGTGCCAGGAGAGGAGGAGACAGGAGACAGCTGCGTGTAGCTAGATCTGAGGCCCCTTGCAGGTGGCCCTTCCTTCTTTCCTTCTGCACATTTATGTTGCAGTGTGCCAGGCTGCTGTGTGCCAGGCCCTGTGCTGTGCACTGGGGGTAAAGAGGTGGATAAGAGGGCCACACTCCTGACAGAGGGGGATGTGTTTGGAACTTTTGCCCCTCTGCACAATTTCCACCCTCTTCCAGGTATATACAGTGAGCTGAGACACAGGCTCTTCCTCAGAAAAGGGAATTCTGGAGGTGCCTCTGCCCCAGACTTTATGGGCTTTGGACCCAATCTCCCCAGTGGAGGGAATGTGTGAATGGTTGCCAACTCCTCTGCCATCCTCACCCTGGTAGGCCACAAGTTCAGGAGTCAGGGGTTCTTGCCTCCCCTTGTGATCCTGACAGTACCCCCTTTTCAATCCCCTGACCTGTTGAAGTTCTCCTGCGTTCCCTGGAGACTGTGATCTTGGGTATTTGAGAGTGCATTAAGATGGGTAAGGACTGGGGAATAGGAGGCAGCAGGACCCCGCTTTGCCAAGCCAATTGTCAGGCCAGGTTCCAGCAGTTGGTCTGTGGGAGGGGCAAGGAAAAGGGAGGGAATCTTAGGGCTCCCAGCTAGGAAAGGGCTATTCTGGAGGGTGGTCCACATCAAACCCCCTCCTCAGTCAGGATCGAGGCAGCAAGAGTGGTTGTCAAGGCCTCCTGCACCCATGCTGTCCTCATTTCTGTCTGCTAGGAAGGGAGAGGGTGACTGAGAGAGAATAGTTACCCTGCAGATTCTTTGCAATGAAAACCATTTCTTTGTTCTTTCAGAATTGTTCCCCTGGGGGACATGGCCTTCCTTACCTATAAAGGGCGCACACACACACATGCACACACACACACACACACAAAATGTGCAGAAGCAAAAGAAGTAGCAAAAAGAAAATATCAAAAACAAGCAAAAATTAAAACTTATAAAAATTCAAGTAAGGTTAAATTTGACCATGTCTCAAGTAATTGTCTCTACATGCCTTGTCCTGTGTTCTCAGGCACTGTGGGTTTGCCAGGGTCCACTCTTGTGGAGTCCTGTGGGATCTGATGAGGGTAGGATTTTCTCACCTGGGTGATCTGGGAAGGCATCCAGGAGAGGGAATGCTGTCAGATGCAGGGGATGCAGTGAGAGAGGGCAGGTTACCCAAGGGGGTGGTAAGCAGTGACTTGGAAACTCCCAAACCCTGAGTCCCTCTGGAGTCTGCTTTTGCCTAATCAGTCCAGGCTTGGGGAGTGGTCCACAGCCACCCCCTGCTCTCTGTTCCCTCTTGTCTCTCTTGCTTAGACAACCCCTCGGGTGTTTTGTTCTGAGTTCTCCCCTTGGGGACCTCAGGAACCTCTTCTCAGTCTCTGGCACAAGCCCTACCATCCAGATTCCAGGAATCACAGGGTTGCAGAGGGTACAGGAGGTGGGGGGAAAGAGAGGCAGAATCACTTGCCATCCCCTGTGATGACAGGCACAGCCGGGAGAGAATCTGCAGTTACTCATTCAGAATCTGTCTGCAGTTACTCATTCAGAGCCTGTCCTGGCTGCCTGCCTCATCCCTGGGGTGGGTGCCCCCTTCAGAATGACTCACCCCCCATCCCAGTTCTTTATACAACCTCCTACAGTCATGCACTCACTGCCTTCAAGGCTCCCAGCTCAGAACTCAACGGTGGCAAGGTGCTATGGTGGAGTGGGAATGATGGCTGGGAGCCTCAGCATGGTCTCAGTCTACATGATGGGAGCCAGGCCAGGACAAGGTAAGGAAACAACACAGACTAGGGGTCACTCTTCCAATATTCCTCCTCTAGAGCTGCCTACATTGCTTTTAGGCTGCAGGCAAGCTTGCCCTTTCTGGTCAGTGCCTGGGTCCTGTCTGGGAAGAGCATGTCTTCTGCTCAAATGCTGTGGTGAATCCTGAAGGCACTGAAGTTAAAGGCTGTCAGATCACTGCATTCCTCATAGCTGAATGGCAAGTTCTTTCTTGAAGGGAGATCCAAGCAATGCACGTCTATGGCTACTGTACCCGTTTGTATGTACTATGTCCCCCAGAAAAAGCCATGATCTTTGATGTAGTCTTGTGTGGGCAGGAAACGTATTGGTGTTGATTGGGTTGAAGACTTTTGATTGGATGTTTTCGTGGAGATGTGATCACTCAACTGTGGGCAAGATCTTTCACTAGATAATTTCCATGGAGGTGTGGCCCTGCCCATTCAGCATGGGCCTTGATTAGTTTACTAGAGACTATATAAGCTCAGACAGAAGGAACGAACTTGCTACAGCCAAGAGGGACACTTTGAAGAAAGCACAGGAGCTGAGAGAGGAACTGCAGATGAGAGACAGTTTGAAGATGGCCGTTGAAAGCAGACTCTTGCTCCGGAGAAGCTAAGAGAGGACAAACACCCCAAGAGCAACCAAGAGTGATATTTTTGAGAGACGCTGTAGCCTAGAGAGGAACATCCTGGCAGAAAGCCATTTTGAAACCAGAACTTGGAGCAGATACCAGCCATGTGCCTTCCCAGATAACAGAGGTTTTCCGATGCCATTGGCCATCCTCCAGTGAAAGTATCTGATTGTTGACGATTTACCTTGGACACTTTATGGCCTTAAGACGGTAACTGTGTAACCAAATAAACCCCCTTTTATAAGAGCTGATCCATTTCTGGTGTTTTTCATTCCAGCAGCATTGGCAAACTAGAACAGCTACCAAGAGGGGAAACTGAGGCATGGAGAATGGCTCCTGGGGGTTGAAGGGCATGGGTGAGCTCCTGCTCCAGAGGACAGAGGAACAGTAGATGTGGGTCCTGCTTTTGGGAGCTCCTAGTCTGGGCACAGAGATGGATGACTTGACAAAGGACTACTGTCCTCAAAATTCCAGAGCACATTCAGTCCAGGAACTCAGCAGTCTGTTGTCACGCAGCTTGGCATGGGGTCATGGTACAGTGAGTCTGGGAGACTGCAGAGTGGAGGAGGACCCATCTCTCCTGTTTACTTTGCAACAGCAGCCTCAGTTTTTTGGTCAAATGCTCACTGCATCATCTGTGCATGTGTATGTATGAGCATGTGAGTGTGTGTTCTTGTGTATGGACATGAGTCAGTAAAGATACATATGCTTCTCTCATTACTGCAAAGGAGAGGCTTAACTTGCATATAATTGTGCCTTAGAGTCTCCCCCTGCGTACCTCTTTGTTGCTCAGATGTGGTCTTCTCTCTCTCTAACTGAGCCACCTCGGCAGGTGAACTCACTGCCCTCCCCTCTACGTGGGATCTGACTCCCAGGGGTGTAAATCTCCCTGGCAATGCAGGATATAACTCCCAGGGATGAATCTGGACCCGGCATCATGGGATTGAGAATATCAACTTGACCAAAAGCAGGATGCAAAATGAGACAAAATACTTTCAGTGGCTGAGAGATTTCAAGTGGAGTCAAGAGGCCACTCTGGTGGACATTCTTATGCACTATATAGATAATACCTCTTAGGTTTTGATGTATTGGAATAGCTAGAAGTAAATATCTGAAACTACCAAACTCCAACCCAGTAGTCTGGACTCCTGAAGATGATTATATAATAATGTAGATTACAAGGGGTGACAGTGTGATTGTGAAGACCTTGTGGATCACGCTCCCTTTATCTAGTGTATGGATGGATGGGTAGAAAAATGGGGATAAAAACTAAATGACAAATAGGGTGGGATGGGGGTGATGGTTTGGGTGTTCTTTTTTCACTTTTATTTTTTATTTTTATTCTGATTCTTTCTGATGTAAGGAAAATGTTCAGAAATAGATTGTGGTGATGAATGCATAACTATGTGATCGTACTGTGAACAGCTGATTGTATACCATGGATGACTGTATGGTATGTGAATATATTTCAATAAAACTGAATTTAAAAAAAAAAGAAGAAGATACCTATGCTTCTAGCCGGGGGTCCAAGGGCAGGGCGTGGCCAAGTTGTGCTGGGAGGGGGTACAGTTAGGGGCATGGTTCTGGGCAGTCAGGGGCAGAGAGGGGGTGATCGCCAGCACCATGGACAGCACCAGGGCATATATATATATATATATATATATATATATATATATATATATATATATAATCTCTCCCTCTCCCTCTCTCTCTCTCTCTCTCTCTCTCTCTCTCTCTCTTTCTCTCTCTCTCTCCATGCTCAGGCCTGGGACTCCTGTGGGGATTGTGGGGGCCCTCTCCATCCCAGGAAGCCCTCAGACTAACTTCACAAGGGATCTCAAAGTACACATGCTCATCTCCCCCATACCCAGCCCTACATTGCTATGAATAGCATAGTTGACCTTGTAGAGATTCTGGAAAAGGGAAATAATGTGGGTGGGGACAGGATAGGCATGGAATATAAGTAACATTATCAATGCTGTTGGATATTAGATCAGGGACTAAAAGTTTAAGAGTATCCACTGGAAAAATGGAAGTCCTTATATAAGTTCCAAACAACCCGAGGGAGGGAAAATGAAACAAAGAAAATCCCACCATCCAATAAAAGGTAGCGTGTTTGTGGGGTGGTGGATTAGACATAAGAATATACAATAAGTAAAAACATAAAATCAGATGTCAGGAACAGTTCCAATCATCAATCATCATAGTCAATGTGAGTGAAGGAGAATTTAAGACGAAAAGCATTAAAAGGCACCACGATGAGTAGTTCATATGGTTAGAACATTTGATCTATCAAAAATATATGATAATCACAAACATATATGCATTTAATGATATAGCCTTGAAATACATAAAGGAAAAAGGAGGAATTGTCAAATCTAAGGTCATAGTGGAAGACTTCTCTCAGGAATTTCATTCAGCAGTCAAAATAAATGAAATGGAGCCACAATTCTCTAGGGAGGTATATATATCTCAAAATGACGGTGTTGAACAAGGAAAGCAGATGGCAGAATGATATGTACAGTACAATGCTACTTAAAGAGTTTAAAATCTGCAAACAATAGAACGTAACTTTTATGGATACATAAACATGTAGTAAAAGTATAAAAACATTTAGGGGAATGATAAACACCCAAGTCCTGTTAATGGTTACCTCTGAGGAGGAAGGAAGGGGAATGGAATAAGGGAGGTGTATAGATTTTATATTACTGTGTAACAAATTGCCTCAAACTGAGTGGCTTCAAACAACACTCATTTATTATCTTAATTTTTTTTTCTTTTTTTTTTTTGTAAATCAGAAGACTGTGTAATGAGTTAGCCAGGTCCTCTGATGAAATCAAGGTGGTGCTCTGGACTATGATTTCATTTGGAGCTCATTGTGCTTCCAAGTTCATTCAGGTTGTCAGCAGAATTCAGTTCCTTGCAACTGTAGGACCAAGGTCTCCATTTTTTTTTGCTTGCTGTTGGGGGGTGTGTGTTTGTGTCACTCTTAGTTCCTAGTGGACACCCTCGGGTCCTGGTCATGTGATCCCTTCTATAAGTAGTTCACAGCAAGATGCTTGTCCTAGGCCAGCAAGAGAGCATCTGCTGCAGTTTCAGTCTCATCTGAATTCTACTGTCTCTGATCTCCAGACCATCTTGGAAAAGGGCTCACCTGATTAGGTCAGGCTAACCCACACTCAAGAGGAGGGGATTATACAGGGTATGCACCTCAGGGGCAGGAATCCTGAGTGTTATCTTAGAATTCTGAGAACCACAGGTGAGATACAAAGGGTGTCCTCAATTGAATTGAATATTTTTTACATGTCTGCAACAAATGTGGCATTATGTTCAAGTCTTATAAAACTGGGTGATGGATACATTGGGGTTGATTTTATTATGCTTTTTTTGTGTGTGTTTGGACATATTTCACACACATACAGAATTAATTTTTAGAAAAACACCAAAAAATACACCTTTAAGTAACTCTTTTATGAAGGAAATAAAAATTGAGCCTACAAATTGATAAGTAATGAATAACAATGAGTAATAAAAACCTGAAAGATATGGAGATATAGTAACTAGAGGAAAATGTATAGAGTCTGGCCCCTGGTCACAAGGCCCCCAGCCCCACCAAGATTCTCAGGCTCCAAAGCCTCAGCCCCTCAGCTTGCCAGTTCTGCTCAAGCTGGGCTAATGGGGGTCTTGACATCAACCAATGTGGCCCACTGACCAAGGAGAGGAGAGAGAGAGGAGGGATTCCCTAACACTTTCCTAGTACAAACTACCCAGATACCCAAGGAAGGCTGAAGTTGTGTTTTCTACCAACTTGGTGTGATGAAGTGTATATTCAAAATGAATTTGAATTCTAAAGAAGTAAAGACAAGTCACACTTCTTGTATCCCCAGAGTTTGTGGACTGAAATTTCTACCTAAGTCAAAGGAAAGGCTAGGAGGGACGCTGAGGGCTTCTGGCTCCAGCAGGGGCCGGCAGGGCTGGCTGCACCAGATCCCCGATTGTAGGCAGCAGCCCCTGTCCAGTGGCAGTGCACCAGCCCATGTCGCAAAGAGTTGTCTGCCACTGGGGTCTGTGCCACTCTCACGAGTGTCTCAAGCCCTGAGATGCCTGTCTCCAGGGACGGTGGACACAAACTCCCAGAGGTGTCAGAGGGCAGAACATGAGGCTGGGGCTCTGATAATAATCATAGTAGTAAATAAGAAGCATCTAGAATTGTTGGCAGCCTGTGGGCTCAGTCAGGCTGTAGGGACCCCAGAGGCCACTTTGCTGGACACCTGTGGCTGGGGTGAGGTGTCAAGGAGGAGCCACAGCTAGGCTCTTTCAATATGACCCAGGTCTCCTGCTCTGTCTGCCCAGTCGTCAAGCCACGAGCCTGGCCCCAGTCCCCAGAGCCCATCCTTCAGACCTGGGAATCACACAGAGGCTGCTGCAGAGACCCCAGGTCAAAGCCCAGTTCCTGTGGAAAAAAGAAGTTGGCTGGATGTTCCCACCCCTGCCCGGCAAGGACCAGGGTAGGCACTTCCCAGTGCTGGGCTAGGCTTCACATTATCTGCCCATGAAAGCCCAGACTTTGTCTCTTTCTAGGGACATCTGGTTTATCAAGAGCAACCTCCAGGTATCCATCCAGGATTCTCTCCTTCAGTCTGAGACCTGCCTCTGCGGCCTCATCTCCTGAGCCCAAGTGTCCTCACCTCACCAGGCAGTGGCTGACAGCACCCTGGCTGAGGCATGCTGGCAAATAATAGACCCATCCCAACCCTACAGTCGTGGTTTGTCTCACTTGAAGTGACTTTGTAGTTCGTTGATATTGCAGTTTAATAATTTTCACCACTCTGCTCATGTATCAACATTGCTTTAAATTATGCATTAAATTGATTTATAAATTAATTGACTAATACCATTAAATTATTTAATAGAAGCACAGTTTTCCTTTATTTGTGCTATCCTTGTCTTGTTTTAATGTCACCATTATAATACTTCATAGACTATGTTAGGAAACATTCCATCTTCTTCACTGCTCTGGAGCAGTTTAATTACTACATAGGAATTTATTTGTTCCTAAAGGTTTGTAAAATTCTCTCATAAAGCCATTTGGGCCTGGTATCTTTTGAGGGGTAAATTTAACAATTTGTATTTCTCTAGAAAAGCATCCATAGCATCCATTGCACCTATGTGTTCAAATAATACATTGACATAAAATTGTATAAGGTATTCTCTTATTGTTTTTTATCTGCTCTATTCCTTTTCAGTAAGCTGTTTTCTGTAATGCAAATAGTTGGGGCATGGCAAGGGGTGGGGATGATTCTTAACTTTCACTTTTTCATAAATCATAGGGCTCAGGCAAAATTTAACAGTGTCACAGATTAGAACTGAATATAGTGGCCTCTCCATCTCTCTGCCCATGCTTCTCTTTTCCTTGCAAGTTCCCTTTTGAAGAAACTGTGTTGTTGGTCCCGTACACTAACTTCCCAAAGTCTGAGTTTCCTGATTGCATCACCTGGTGTTATTTAACATAGTTCTCCACCACTGATTGTTTTAAAACATAAGTTAGGTCGTGTCACTTAGTTCAAAGTGCAGCTTACTGAGAGTAAAGGCCAGGTCCTTTCAGGGCCTGAGTGACTCCCCTATCACCTCCCCTTTTCCTCCCCTCTCTTCTCCTCCCACTCCCCACTCCACCCACACCAGCCTTTTCCTAGAACTTGCCAGAGGCCCTTCTGCTTTAGGATCTTTGCGCTGGCTGTCCCCTCTGCCTGGAATGTGCTTCCCCTAGCTGTCCCCCTACTTAATGCTGGAAACTGCTCTCCCCCTCAGACTCCTGAGCCCCCTCGCCCTCTCTAACTCTCCCCTTCCCAGAGCCCTTACCACCTTCTATGTTATCACATCATTTAATTATTTGCAAATTTATATTATTTCATTTGTTGTCTGTCTCCCCCTGCTAGAATATAAGCTGCACTCAGGCAGTGATTTTCAGGTATTTTTTTTTTTGCTCAATGTATCTCAAGTCCTAGAACAATGCCTGGCACACAGTAAGTCCTCCCTCTATTCATGTTTGTGGAATGAATGAATGAATGAATGAATATTCCTAAAACCCAGCATTCACGCTGCCCTCCCGCAGTGCCTGGTTTTCTAAAGCTGCCTTCTCACCCAGCTCTTAGGGAAACCCCTCCAGGGCCTTCCTTGGCCTGGACAGAGGCTGTTCACCACCTGGCTCCTGCACCCCCTCCCTGCCCTGCCCCCACCCAGGTCTGGGCTCTGCCTTGCAGGACTTGCCACACACATGGTACTCTTCCATGCATCTGTGCCTTTGCCAGGGCTGTTCCTTCTGCCAGGAATACCTTCCTCCACAGATCTGCCAGGGGAGCTTTCATCATGCCTCGGGCTTGGATTCATGCCAGGTTTCTACTCTGGGAAGCCTCTGCAGCCTCTGCTGGGGACAATGGGCCCAGAGCAGGTGTCAGTGAAGGTTGGGTAAGCGAGAAAAACGGTGCTCCTCCTATCTTTAGTACTAGGCCTTGGTCAGGCCAGACCTCTGACCCCAAGCTGACCCCTGACCCTGCTTTGGCCTCTTTCTTCAGCTCAGCCCAGCCTGACCCCTGACTCCATCCTGACCCTAATCCTGATTCTGGACCCAGCTACCACCTGGCATGGGGGAGGGGAGGGGTCACTCTGGGGAGTGGGGGAGGGTGTGGCTGGCTTCCAGCAGAAGACCCTTCAGGGCACCTTCTCTGAGTCCATAGTCCTGAGATGGGAGCCAGGGCCTTAAGTCTGAGGGGCACCGAGGGGCTGTTCTCACACCTGCCTTTCCGCTACCCATCCCTCCCCTCAGGTTCCCAACCCAGTGGGCTCTGCCTACCTGGCCTGTCTTGGTAAGGGGCCTTGAGGCAGGCACCAGGGAGGGGAGGAACTGGCAGGATGGGCCCATATCTCTGTTTGCTCAGGTCTGGGTAAAAATAGCCTCGGTGTGTAAGCCTTTCCCACTTCCTCCCTAATCTGTATTCTGCCCAAGCCAGAGTCACTTGCTAACTCTCCCTGCCCTATGACCTCTTCTTGCCTAGGATGGCACAGCGCCCAGAAAGACAGGGGCAGGGGCCCTGACAGCCTGCCAGCAATTCTGTTTCCAAGTAAACTCTGACACCTGCCGCTGTCTCTAGGAAGCCACTCTGGATTGGAAGTTGACTTGTCTTGCTTCATGGTGGCTCCAGATATGAGATTATTTATCCCCTCTTTGGGTCTAGACCTTTCTGTTCTCCATTTCAAAGAGGGAGGCGCTGGAAGTGGGCTAAGGAGGAAAGTCGTGTCCTGCCCTGGGAGCTGCCAGGGAGAACAGAATCCCCCACAGAGGTGAGGCAGAGTTGAGTGGAAGCTAAGGAGGTACGAAGCAGAGGAGGGACAGAAGAGAGGCACAGAGCTGTGCTCTGAAGGGAAGGGAGGTCTTAGACTGGTGGCAGAGAAGGAATATGTGTGTGTGCTCCACAGGGAGGGAGCGGTGTCTTAGTTTGCTAATGCTGCAGAATGCAAAACACCAGAGATGGATAGGCTTTTATAAAACGGGGGTTTATTTCACTACACAGTTACAGTCTTAAGGCCACAAAGCATCCAAGGTAACAGCTCAGCAATCGGGTACCTTCACCAGAGGATGGCCAACGGTGTCTGGAAAACCTCTGTTAGCTAGGAAGGCAGCTGGCGTCTGCTCCAAAGCTCCGACCTCAAAACGGCTTTCTCCCAGGACATTCCTCTCTAGCAAGCTTGCTCCTCTTCAAAACATCACTCCCAGCTGCGCTCCATTTCCCCCTCCCGAGTCAGCTCATTTATATAGCTCCACTGATCAAGGCCTACCCTGAATGGGCGGGGCCACGCCTCCATGGGAACATCTCATCAGAATCATCTCCCACGGCTGGGTGGGGCACATTCCAAGCAAATCCAACTAGCACCAAAAACATCTGTCCCACAAGACTACAAAAATGGCATTTGGGGGACACAACACATTCAAACTGGCACAAGCGGGGAGGGGAAGGAGGGTGGAGGCTTTGCAGGCTGGAGCCAAAACCACATCTCAGGGTAAGTGGGCACCAGGAGAGGACCACAAGGGGCGTCCCACCTTTGCTTGCAGATGCCCTGCCCTGGAAAAGTGCAGAAGTGTTTCTGTTTCAAAAATGTCCCATCGCTGGTCTAGAAAAATTGCCAGTTCATGGGGGAGCTTGAGTCCGTGGCTCTCGTAATCTGGGTCAGAACAAGGTTGGGGTCTTAGCCTCTCCTTGGCCCTAGCCTGGCACCTGCTGGCCACTCCTCTGCTGTCAGAGTCACTTCCTTAGTCCTCTGATGTCAGTGTGAAAAACACACCCACAGAGAACATGTCTGACATTTAGGTAACAGCGCCTCGATTGTTGGGGTGGAAACCACAGCCCATGTGGCTTGGTGGGGCTTGTCTTTCAGTCTGGCTCCAGAGGTGGGTGCTTGTCCCAGGCCTGGCCAGTGGAGATGGTCACTGATCCCAAGCTGAGCCAATAAGCATCAGCCCTGGAACTTTTGCTAGGACTATGGGAAAAGAAGCTTGCTTGTCCACCATCATGCTGGGAAAATGTAAGCCTGCTGCTGCTGGTGGCCATATTTACCTGCCTGAGATTTGAGCCAAAACTCAGGAAATCTGTCCCAATAGACGTTAAAAGATGGATTTCTGATGATGTTGTTTGAGTCCCTGGATCCAGCAGCAACTAAAGACAGTCTTTCCATAGAATTCTTAGTTTCTGAACTGTAAACCCCTTCTTTGCTTACGCCAATGTATGCCGGCTTCCTGTCTCTTCAAGTGAAAGAGTATAATATATCCCCTTTCCATTCCCATTTTGTTCAGGGACAGCAGAGTGGAAGACTGTGAGAAAGTGTCTGTGCCTTGTTTTAGTTCCAAGACAGAAAGTGGCATTTCCTTTGAATCTTCATGGTAGCCCCTGCTCCTGACCTGTGGCGTCTTCTCCTGGACCTGGTGCCTTTTCTTCTTTCTTAGTAAGATTCTCTGCCAGGTGGAGTTAGTGCATTCCCACAGGCCTTCCCCTCAGTTCTGCCATGATTTGCTGCTGTTTCACAGTAAGGAGAGTCTTGAGCTGGTTTTTTGCATCTCCTCTAACCCAACCCAACCTACTTGCCATCTGGAAGAAATCCTAAGCTTCCGTGTGTGTACATGATCTTAGTGATAATGTAAGTCTCCCTGTGCCCATTTGAATGTATTATGTCCCCCAGAAAAAGCCATATTCTTTGATGCTGTCTTGTGGGGCGGACATTTTGGTGCTGATTAGATTTGCATGGAAATGCGCCCCACCCAACTGTAGGTGATAACTCTGATATTTCCATGGAGGCATGGCCCTACCCATTCAAGGTGGGCCTTGATCACTGGGGCCATATAAATGAGCTGATGGGCAGAGAGAACTCAAGTGCAGCTGTGAGTGACATTTTGAAGAGGAGCCACTGCCAAGAGGGACACTTTGAACAAAGCACAGGAGCTGAAGATGAGGGACAGTTTGAAGACGGCTGTTGAAAGCAGACTCTTGCTCTGGAGAAGCTGAGAGAGGACAAATACCCCAAGTGCAACTAAGAGTGACATTTTTGAGGAACTGCAGCCTAGAGAGGAATGTCCTGGGAGAAAGCCATTTTGAAACCAGAACTTTGGAGCAGACACCAGCCATGTGCCTTCCCAGCTAACAGAGGTTTTCCGGAGACCATTGGCCATCCTGCAGTCAAGGTACCCGATTGCTGATGTGTTACTTTGGACACTTTATGGCCTTAAGACTGTAACTCTGTAACCGAATAAACCCCCTTTTATAAAAGTCAATCCATTTCTGGTGTTTTGCATGCCGGCAGCATTAGCAAACTAGAACACTCCCCTTTCTCTTCCTTTCTTTCATTCTTTTTTCCTCCCTCCCTTCCTCTCTTCCATACCTATTTCCTCCCTCCCTTCCTTCCTTCCTTCCTTTCTTCCTTTATTTTAAGGATTATCATTTCCATGTGAGGGATGTCAGGAGAAGACATGTGGGGAAGAAGTTTTAAATGCTGTATTAGTTGGAATATAGTTTCAGCTATGTGTGACAGGGGCAAAGGAACAGTGGCTTAGATAAGATAGAAGTTCTTTCTTTTTCACATGGAAGTCAGAGTTGGTGAATGTGATGTAAAGTTTACTTCTATCTTACTGCTCTACCATCTCTTGGATGTTACCTTGTATCAGTTATCTAATGCTGTAAATCAAGTTAACCTAAAATTTAGTGGCTTGAATAAATCATTTATTACCTCTCACAGTTTCTGTGGGTCAGGAATTTGAGAACAACAGTTTAGGGGTGGGATCACTCATGAGTCTTCAGTCAGATCTCAGCTGGGGCTGCAATTACCAGAAAGCTTGCTCACAGCTCCATTTCCAAGGTGGCTCACTCACATGGCTGTTGGCAGGCAGCCTCAGTTTCTCTCCACCCGTACCTCTCCACAGTGCTGCTTGAGTATCCCCATGACATGGTAGCTGGCTTCCCCCAGAGTGAGGGAGCCTGGAGACCAAGATGGAGGCTACAATGCCTTCTATAACTAGCCTCGGAAATCACACACTATCACTTTTACCAGATTATGTTGGGCACCCGGGCTGTTCCTGATTCGATGTGGGTGTGACTTCCAGGAAGTGAAGGTCCTTGGTCACGTGGTACAGGTTGGCTCACCACCACTTTTGCATTTCTTTCCATGGAAGAAAGGGGAAGAGGGTACCGCCCTTCCTTTAACTGCACAGTATAGAAGTTTCATATCCTGCTTGCCATACTCAGCTCAAAAGGATGGGAAATGTAGCTTTTATTTGGAGGCAGTCGATGAGCCCAGCTAAAAATTCTATTACTATGGGTCTTAGTTTGGGTTTCTCTGAAAATAGAGCCTGGGACTGGGACTTGGGTGCCAGTAGTTTGGGAGGAGACTTCAGGGGGCTGAAGGAAGGAATCAGGGAGTCTATTATTGAGGTCTCTGCTGTAGGCAATTGTTGGGGTAGGGGAGGGAGGGTCAATTCAGCAAGGACCTGAAAAAGCTCCCATAGTGGTCCATGCTAAGGGCAGAAAGTTGGGCATTTTTCCATGGGTTGGGAAATGAACTCCCCTGCCCTTCCTGGCTGTACCATCTAGCACCCTGCCAGCACCCTGGCTTCAGAGACAGCCCTGAGGAGGCAAAGGGATAGCCCTGTGTGCTTTTGAGGTGGGATGCTGAGATCCTGCATGGACTTGTCCATCACAGCCATGGCTGGCTATGATCAGACAAGAAACCCCTAAAGCATCTACTGCACTATATAGAGGAAGCAGAGGACAGATTGGGGAACCCCTTAGTATCTCTGACCCAGATGGCTTGCCCATGTGGCCCACCCCTCTAACCGAAGTGCCTGAGGACAGGGGTCTGGGCTGGGAAGACTGAGGGCCTCCTGCTAGCCACAGACTCCCCAGGGCAGGTGCTGTGGGTTCACTGTTGTTCATGCCCCAGAGCTCATGTCTCAGCCCTGTCTCCGCAGCCCTGAGTGGCAGCCAACAGGAGCCACTTCAGGAAACCCCCAGAACTTGTGCTTTAGCACTCGTGAAACCCTGGCTGGTAATCTGAGGGCTGCCCCATGGGTCCCTGGTTGCTAATCCAGCCCCGAATTCAGGGGGCCACAGGCCGGTGCCTTGTGGGCCCTCACTTTCCACTCCACCCTGCCATGAACCCCCTTCTGCCAAGCTCCATGCAGGGCCTAATGGAAAGGTTCAGAAGGGAAAGCCATTGATACAGGTTAAAAACAGTAAGTAGAAAGAAGAGATGGAATAAACCCTTTGCTAGGCTTTTGCTGTTTTCCAGCCCCTGGCCCTGACACTCTTTGCTACACCCTCCTGGCCCACCTCCTCAAGGACTGAGTGAGGACCCTCCTAAGGGGAGCCCCTAAGCTCTTCCCTGAGGTCTCTCTGTGGTAGAGTCCTGACCTTTCATTGTGACAGCCCCTCTGCAGCCTGGTGAACCTGGGGACCTTCTCAGGAGAATGTTTTAAAATCCACAAACAATACAATTAAAAAAAAAAAGATGACAAAGGAAATCAAATGAAATACAGCTGTCAAAATATTAAAAAATTTGCATCATAGTGATACCTGTATTTCTTTATTTATACAACAAATGACAAGATCCGGTGGGGGGGGGGGTGGTTGAGTAATTTCACAATTGAGTTGAGTGTAAAAAGTGTTGAGTGTAAAACACAATAGTGTTGAGTGTAAAAAGTATTTCAAGGCATCTCCACTTATAGTAACGTGAGAGGAAAATCTCTGAGATTTCTATCAGTGACAAAGCCCCAGTTCCTGCTGATATCACTATGCTTTGTTACCTTTTCTCATAGTGGAAGAAAATGCTAAACTTCATTTAAAAGTTAGTGAGAATAAAGATGTCATTTTTTCCCCCTCCCAAATTCAGGGACTTCCCTATTTCCATTTGCATATCCCTTGGGATCCAGGATTAAGATTCCATGCTCTATGTAGAGCCTTAACAAAGTTCTGTTGCCTTCTTGGCCACATGACCCCAGTTAGAGATTCACTTGCTGCCTGGGCTGGGTGCTGTCGAGCCAGTGAGGCTGGGGGACCTGTCATTTGGTGTGGTTGGTGCAGACTTTGTTTCCAGACGCTGGGCCACAGGAGGGGAGCTCCAACCTCACTCAAGACATCACGACCCGCAAGGCTGCCAGGAGGGGGCAGGGCTGGGGAGGAGAATGGCCTGGAACGTATTGGTCATCTCCTGAGGAGACACTGGGAAGCCCGTCCCCTAACTGCCCCCACAGGGGTTTTTCTCCCAATGAATGGAGAGGTTTGGCCTCTGACTGCTCCCTGGAATGGTCTGGCCCTGGCTGACTTGGACATGGTGCTGGAGAAGCCCTGCACCCTGGGAGACCCCAAAGGGAGGGTAGATATGTGGAGGGTGCCTCATTGTCACAGTAAAAGCCTATGGATCTTGTATTCATATGAGGTCCATAGGCTGTCTGAGAGGAAAGGGAGACAACATCTGCTTTTTTGTTAAAAATCTTTTGTGCAAAAAAAAAAAAAAAAAAAAAATTCTCCTGTGCACTTCCTGCAGGGCTGCTCCCCACTCCAGCACACACCCTGATGCCTGGATTTTGGAGGTCTTTGAATGGAGCTCAGTAGCCTAGATGGGGGACCATGCAAAAATTGAACCAGACTCAGCCCTGTACCAGTGAAGTAAGAAAGAGAACATGCAGATATTACTATGACTGTATGAGGCAAAATGTTGTCAGGGCCATCAGAGGGGGGTGCAAAAGAGTGTAGGGGGCACTTAGAGAAGGGCAAAAAATCTCTGTTGGGATTCATGAAGTTGTCATGGAGACACTGGCCTGTGAAAGTTGATGGAATTTGCACAACGATGAAGGAGAGGAAGAACATTCCCAGAAGGAGGCACAGAAAGAGTAAAGGAGCTGCAGATGGAGAGTCCAGGTGGAGGACAGAATTGTAAGGAGTTGGGCATGGCCAGGGCACAGGAGAGGAGACTTAAGCCAGGGAGACAAGCCAGGGCAGCTCCACTGGCTGAGCCCTCAGGCCTTTCCTCCTGCGGAGGCTACCTGGAGAGCCAGTCCAGCCACCAGTGGGCATCTTAGCTTCAGGGCAGCTTGACCCAGAAGTGCCAGCTGCCAGGAGCTCCAGCTGGAAGCCACTACCCTCATTAGCTAGTGTGGGATCAGCTGCTTTGAGGCTCAGTGTTCCAGATGTTTTGAAGGTTTATAAATCCTCCAGATTAAAAAAAACTAATTGTGGTGTTTGCCCTGAGCTAGGCTCATCTGAGCCAGTGTCTGGTTTTGTTTAATTTTTGGCTGGGGCTGTGGAAGCAGCAGAGATGTGCTCAGTGGGGCTGTGGGCAAGCCTGGCGCTCATGGAGTGGTGGGTGCTATGCCCTGGAAGAGCAGGTGTCTGAACTCCATGGTGGCTTTTTTGGCTGTGCCCCCTGGCCTCCATGCACCAAGCTATATAACATTCACCCTCAAGTGCATTGTACAGGACGTGCTGGAGGAGGAAGGCAAGAGCATTCCGGGTACTTGCCAAGTGCCCATGGCTGGCTGGGGCTGTGGACTGGGGCCTCAGACTCCCTTGGCCCCACTGCACCCTGGGAGAGGGAGGAACAGGCTGCAGATTGGCAGAGCAGAACCGGGGGGGCAGCAAGCTTCAGGGCTTGTGGCTCACTTCAATCCAGCCCTGACTCCAGAGATGTTTGCTGGCCTAGGTGGCTTTATCAATAGCTCAACTCCACCCTCAGCCCTTCATTCCCCCAGCTCATCCCCAGGTGCCTGGCTCTGGGTATCCCTCCAAATCTTCCTTGCCCTCTGTGCCTCCTCACCAGCCCAAGTTCCTTCATCCTCCCAGTATCCCCACAGCGTGACTCTGCATTTCCCCACTGCCCTGTTGGAGGAGGGGAGGGTGTTTCCAAAACACATAATGGAATGCGTCACTGCCCTGTCCCACCACCTTCAAGGGCTCCCATTGTCTGGAGAATGCAATTCCTCAAACTGATATCCCACCTCCCTCATTCTTAAAGGGGTGTGACTTAAACGTAGCACTTGGACCTTCTGGCTTGAGTTCCAGCTCTACCACTTGTCAGCTGTGAGACCTTGGGCAAAGTGCTTAACTTCTGTGCACCTCAATCTCCTCTTCTGTAAAATGGGGATCATAATAGCCCCTAAAACCTACAGTTTATGATGGTTAAATAAATTCATATCTGTAAAGCACTCAGCACAGTTCCTGGCACATAGTTAAGTGCTTGGAAAAAGGTAGCCTTTATATGTGCTTTGCACTCCCCCTCCATCCCCCACTGTGCCCAGTATTTTGTCACCTGAAAGCCACCTTCAACTATCTCAATGAACTGAAGCTCCATAAAGACTTCATAAATACCAGTATGGTCTGGTATTAGTTATCTGTTGCTGTGTGGCAAATCACCATGAACTTGGATTTTAGGGGGTCAGGAGCTCAAGCCCAGCTTGGCTGAGTCCTCTGTTCAGGGTCTCACAAGGATGTCACCAAGGTGTCAGCTGGGGCTGCGGTCTCATCTGAGGCTGGACTGGGGCGTGATGTGCCTCCATGCTCACACAGACATTGACAGAATTAAGTTCCTTGAGGTTGTAGAAATAAGGGCCTCACTTTCATGCCGGCTGTTGGTTGAGGGCCTCTCTTGGCTCCTGGAGGCCATTGCAGTCACTTGCCAAGTGGAGCTCCCCAACACAGCCGCCTGCTTCCTCAGAGCCAGCAAGGGAGTGAGAGTCTCCAGCAAGATGGGCACTACAATCTTAAGTAATGTAATTACATACACAAGCAAGCACAGCCCAACGCCTTTGCCATATCCTATTGGTTAGAAGCAGGTCACAGGTCTGGCCCATACTCGAGGGGAGGGATCACACAAGGACACCAGGAAGCAGGGGTCCTGGGGCCACAGACCCCAACTCTCTATTTCTGCCCCACTGCTCCTTTGATCTGGAAAGCTATCTTCCTGTATTTCAAGGCCCAGCGTCTTCCCTCTCTCCATTGTTTCCTGAGCTCCTATTCTGTGGCAGCCCTTGGGCTTAGGTCTGGGGTAACAGAATGAATAAGACAGCCCAGCCTGTGTGTTTTCCCCTTCATCTTAGTTTGTCAGGGCTGCTGGAACAGAGTACCACAGACTAGAGGGCTTAACACGAGAGGAATGTATTGTCTCACAGTCTCTGGAGGATAGAAGCTCAAAATCTGTAGATGTTGGCAAGCTCCCCCAGCCATTTTGGCCTCATCTTAATTAATAGCATTTTCAAAGATCCTGTTTACAAATGAGTTCACATTTCATAGGACTGGGGGAGAGGACGTGAACATGTCTCTTTGGGGGACACAAGTCAATCCAGAACACCCTTCCAAGAAGCTCCCCCTCATTGCCCATAATTCTCATCCATACGTCAATGTGGCACTTGTCGTATCGTCCCTGGCAATACCATAATTAGTGTAATTGCTTCTTTCTCACTAGGTTCGGACTTCCTTTGGGGTCCTGGACTGAACAGTTCAGGGCTGAGTCTGAGGCAGGGTCAGGCCTTGGTCTTGGGCTTGGCATGAGACTAGAGCTCTGAGAACAGGCTAGAAAAGGCTGGGCTTTTTTTTTTTTTTACAGGTCAGTCAATGAGAATGGATAGTTTGTTTTCAGAATCTAGCACACACCTTTTCAGAAGCAGTTGTGAGCTCAGAGCTACTGATGCCCTGGCTTCTCTCCGTTGAAGTAAGACAGTTGCTAAGTGCTCCGAAGGCTGGAGTTAACAGTGTACAGCAGGGGTTTATTCTTCATTTCCAGCAAAGCCTCTTTGGTTATCTGGGATACTGGAGGGGATTCGGGGGCTGCTCAATCCCACTCCCTCTTTTGGCTCAGAACGGTGAGTGTATGATTCCTACTGGAACAGGCCCCTAGGTGAGTCTGTGTTTGGGCTTGGTCCCACACTTTAATGGCAGAATTCCAGGACTTCCCCCGAAGAAAGGGGCAGCTGGCGCGGTTTTCCTAGTGGCATGAGAATAAGCACAGTGCAGCAGAGCCGTCACCTGTAACACACTCTTTGCAGGGCAGGGAGCAGAACTGAGTGGGCGTTAAGGAGCGTGTGAGCCAATTTTGGAGTAAGTGTGTGTGTGTGTGTCCATTATATTGATGGGGAAACAGGCCGGGAGAGGGGAAGGGACCTGGGGAAGGTTCCGTAGAGAGTCAGGGCAGACTGTTCCCACAGGGCACTGCAGAGCCCCTGGAGAGAGCCCAGCCCTTGCCGCACACCTGCTCTGTGCTGTCACAGTCCTCAGGCCCCAGGTGTGCACTTGATTTTGCACCATCCTTGGGAAGTGAGGCACTGCTGAGAGGTCTAGGCAGCCCCAGGACTAAAGAGCACAGTTACACCTTCTGAAAGTTGCACGGATCTATGCTTGGGGGAGGAGTGGAGACTTCAGGCCCCAGAAGGCACCTTGCAGTTCAGAAGAAGGGTTTAATAAGCCTCCTCTCCCCTGTGGAGGTAGAGGACAGAGCAGGGGATGTTTGGGGACCTGACAGGTGACAAACCTGCTAAAGCCAAGAGGTAGTCCCTGAGCCCCAGAGACTACCCACCCCTGAAGAAGCTGAAATCCACTGAGGACCCAGATGACCCCCAAGCCCACACAGCTATGGACCGGGGCTGGGCTAGACCTTGGGACTCTTTGCCCTCTCCTGATGGCCTCTCCGCAAGTCCAGGGGCCCAGGACACACCCACCTGCCCCTGACTCCCACAAGAAGGCTCTCCCTGCTGGCTGCTGAAGTCACCGCAGGTTGTGTTCCAGGTATTCTCATGTTCTGGTTAACAGAGAGCTATTGCTTATGCCATGGATGGGCTTGGGGCCCCACAAACTCTCCTGGCCTTGGAGGGTAGCTGAATTGTTGGGGTATCACCACCTCCTGCTCTGGCGAGCCTGGCAGTGCAGTCACGGGGCCTCCCTCTTATCAGAGAGGAGCCAGCTCCTGTCCTCCTCTCAGCCCACGGGCGGAGGCCTGGGCCGTCCCATTGGACAATGGTCCAGCCCCACCCAGGCAGCCATCCAACACCATCCACTGAACACACACGGCCTGAAGTTGCATAACCAACTGCTCTTCCTTGGAGCCAGAGAGAACTGGCTGGAGGCAGCAGGAGTGATTTAGGTGTGTCGGGGATAAATCGCTGTTTCTTACTGCCAAAGACCCATCCAGAAGGAATAAGAGACAAACCCGCCCTCCTGGGTCTGAGTCCTTCTCACGCCAGGGAGGAGTCAACAGCCTCTTTATATTCTGGGGTGGGAGAGGGCAGGCTGCCTGGGAGGGACCGGCTGCCTGTCTCTAACCAGCCCCCTGGAGGAAACAGGATGAAACTGGACTGTCCGGGAAGAGGGAAGGCAGAGGCTTTGCTCTGAAGGTCAGGGTGGGGACTGTGATCAGACCTCTCCAAGTGTGAATTCCTGGGGTCTGAGGAGAGGAGGTTAGGGGGTTTCTAAGAGGTGGGGTACCTGAGCCTAAGGAGGTGGCTGGACCCCAGTGGGGCACAGCCACATGGGTGTGTGAAAAGACCAGATGTGAGCAGCCTCAGGCTTAACCTTACTGTGAACCAGGACCTCGAGGTCCCGGAGACTTGATGATCTGAGGGGCAAGGGTCCTTGAAAATCAACTGCAGAGGAGGATGTGGTCCCCCGCCCAGCTCCCCCTCAGCAGGTGGCACACCCATCTCTTGCTCTATGTGTGACTGCTAACAGCTCACAGCTTCCTCTTTCCCTAGAGAATTGCCCTATATCAATGGGAGCCACCTCACTGGTGGGGTTACGCCTTCCTACTCCACAGCAGCTCAGGGCCAAAGGCCGACTGACACAGACATTAAAAAAAATAAAAATAAAAAGGCTGGCAGCTTGCCTCGTAGTGGCTCATACTGGCTCATACTGGGACTGACTCTGTGGTGCAGTTCATGCTCCAGAGTGCTCCAGGGATCAGGGGTGCAGCCCAGACCACATCCTTGCTCAGCCGCTTCCCCTCCCCAGTCCTGCTTCCCTCACTCCCCATTTCCTCAAACCCCTCCCCCCAACCTCAATAAACCCTGTCTCAAGCCCTGGTGAATCTGAACCGGGATGTTGACTAATAAAAATTTCTCACCCATCTGCGAGGGTGAATTTGAGTGGAAAAAATGGTGAGGGGATTTCCTTTGGAGTAGGGGAGTTGCAATCCTTAGAAAGGTGCATTTCCCTTGTTGGAGAGCATTTCCCCACGGGGCGCAGGAGCACTGCTGTCGGAAATAAAGTGGTACCTGTAAGGGAATAAACGCTCTCTCGGTTCTGGAGGAGAAAAGAATTTATTTACTATCTTGCAAGATGGGGCGTCCAGCCAAACACGCGGAAGGCTGGCGCCCCAGAGGAAGAGAATGGCGATGTTTAAATCTCCTACTCCTAATTCGCAAGTCCCTCCCCTGTTTCCCCATTGACTGGGTACTACAGAGGTTACAGCCTATCCGAGAACACTAACTAATTCATCTTTTGAGATTTTAATTTGTACAGCCAATCCCAGAGAGCCAACTAGCTCATTATTGAGATTTTGAACTGATTAGCCAATCCCCCCCCAAATTTTTATTCTTTTGCTGTGAGTTCCCGCCTCTGATACTACCTCATGTCTCTTTACATCAGGCAGATTCTCTCTTCTCTTTGTCTGGGGCTTGTTTAAACTGGTTTTGCCTCCATTTCCCTTATTCCATGCTGTCTCTATGTGAAAACGAAACTTATTCCTTTCTTACAGATTCCCTCCTCTTTCTTTTTAAACACTTTTTGTTTTCACATTTTAGATTCTCAAATTTGCTAAGGGCTTTTTCACATTCCTCATCACAGGGATCTTTCTTATTTTTGATTCTAGTGGTTTTGATGGGTTTTTGAACTAGCCTTTGAGCACACAGGATTATGTAGCACCCAGCTGTTATAAACATTTTGGCTGGAATGATAAGGAAAATTAAAATAGATGTTGCAATTCCTTTCCATTTCTCGAACCAATTTTCCAACCATTCTATGAGTGGGTTGTTAATGCTAGAATTCTTTTCTAGTTTCTGAAATAAGGCTGTTAAGCCTTGTAGGGCTTTGGTGATAGTTCCATTAGGTGCGGTATTATTGGGGATGAATGTGCGACAATTTCCCCCAACTATAGCACAGACGCCTCCTTTTTCAGCTAGCATCATGTCTAGGGCCATTCTGTTTTCCCATGCCATTCAGCTAGTGGCATCTAACTGTTCTGCTATTTCTTTAATGACATTCCTGGTATAGTTGATAAATTTTAGCTGATGATTGACATTTTTATTGATGGTGACCCACCAGAATAAGGACGATTTAAATTCTGCAGCTAATTGATTTTTAGCTTTAAACTCATTAGGAACTTTCTGGGGAACCCCTATACTATCTACAAACATTTTTTTTATTGAAGGAACTAGGTACACTTTGTACATTTTTCTTTTCTCCTTTGCCTTGGGTTAGTACCTTTTTATTACTTTCAAATGCCAGGGTAAATGAGATAGCCAATTGAACCAGAGCACAGGTTCCTCCCCACCTTTCAGGTAGTGTTGGCCAGAGGATGCCCTTCCCACAGTACCACCAGAGGTGTGCTCGGGGTATAGTTAGGCTGGAGAAGTTGCCAGTACTATCCTTGCTCACATTCCACACCTGTGTACACAGAGCCATGGTACCAAGATCCTGGAGCCCTTCTTCCCATCTGGAGAGACAGGCAGAGTGGTTTCCGGGACCAAGGTGAGACGCTGGTATGGCTTTGACACTTCCCTCCTGGACTGGAGGGAAAAGGGAGGACAACGTACTACAACTTTCACCAGGAGTAGCATTTTGAAAGAGGAGTGTTATACATTTAAACTCCCTTTCATGCTTTTTCATCCCCAAGGGGAAGGGCATAATCTGAACAGTGGGTTGTTTGGTTGTACAAGCATAACAGTCACTTCTGTTTAGACTCTGGATGGTATGTTTGCCCCATTGTACCCAGGCATTTGTATTTCCATAACCTGTCTCTATTTCTGTGGTTTGCTTTAAGTCTTTGGCCTTAAGTATTCTAATGACCTTGGGGTCAATTTGAACTGGAGAGTTAAATTCCAGCCAAGTTTCCCTTAATGGTTTTTCCTCCAACCTGGGTAAGACCCATCCCTCATACTGTGTGGTCCACCAAGCAGTGTTCCAAGAATAACAGGGGTTAGGTGTCTCATAAGTTATACTCTCAAATGTTCGCCCCCCAACAATCTTGCTTTCTATTTGAACAGTCTGCTTACATCAATGCTTATATTCCTCCCTCAGTTGTTGCTGATGTTTTAGATTTTTACAGCTCATTACTTGACAAACATCAAATTGTACAGTTTGAGACTTTAAGCCTTTGACTACACTTATAACCAGCTTAGCAGAACCTGTTACTCCTTGAATATAGAACATTATGATCAGTATAAGCAATTTCATCATTAAGCTATACACAGAGCACAATGCAAACACAGGGTTTAATCCAGCCCTTCCTCCTTCCTAGTATGTTCTTTCAACTGTTGCCTATTTAAAGTGATCCTTAGGGGATCTGAGGTAGGAGTCACTTTCCAGGATTCAGGTTGAGTTGCTGGATACTTGTCGTCTGGTTCAGGCACCGGTCCCTTCACTCGTGTGTAATGAGTCCAGCCTCTTTGTGCCGTTCGGACTGCCGTCTCAGTTGTCAGCAAGACTTGATAGGATCCTTCCCAGATCGGTTGAAGTTTGGATTCTTTCCACGACTGGATCAGAACCCAGCTGCCAGGCTGATGTCGATGGGCAGCAAATTCAAGATGCGGGGTCTGAGCCAGCAGTCCACGGTGCCTGAGAGATGATAAAGTAGAAGACAAGGCCAGTATATAATTCTTAAGAAAAAGATCCTTTGTATCTAGGGAGGGGAGCTCTCCAGTCCTCCTGGGGAAAGGCAAACCAAAAAGCATTTCATAAGGGGAAATTCCCAGTTCTTTTCTAGGGGCAGTCCTGATTCTTAGTAGAGCTATAGGTAAGCACTTGATCCAAGGTAACTTTGTTTCCAAAACTAATTTAGAAAGATGTTTCTTTATGGTTTGATTCATTCTTTCCACTCTCCCAGAAGATGGTGGATGCCAGGGAGTGTGGAAGTCCCAAGTGACACCCAGGCTTCTCATGACATTCTGCAATACACGGGAGGTAAAGTGACTGCCATTATCAGAGTCTATATTTTCCACTAACCCATAATGGGGAATGATTTGTTCAAGGATAACTTTAGAAGTTCCCAATGCTGTAGCTGAGGATAGAGGGTAGGCTTCCACTCATCCAGTGAGGTGGTTGACAATTACCAAAATACATTTTAAACGACCGATCGGTGGCATTTCAGTATAATCAACTTGAATGCTCTGGAATGGTCTCAGGCCCGGCTCTCTTCCCCCTTGTACCTGTTTTCTTAAAACCTTTTTATTAATTGTTTTGACAAATTATGCACTGCTCACAGATTTGTTTAGCAACTGTATAAAGGCCTACACATCCAAATTGTTTAAGTACTACATCACACATGGCTTGTACCCCATAATGACTCCCCTGGTGCAGGACTGCTAATATCTCCCTCATTATTTGTTTATTTAACATTTGTCTGCCATCTGGGAGAAACCATTTCCCCTGATCATTTAAGGTTGCTCCTAACTGTTTCAACTCTTTTACTTCTTTGACAGAGAATGTAGGGACCCCAAATTCCTTAGGGATAGAGGGTATTAGGACCATTATTTTTAAAGGGGGGTAGAGAGAGGCCTCCTTAGCCTTTTCATCAGCCAACCTATTGCCTTTTGCCTCAAAAGTAGGTCCCTTCTGGTGTCCATTTATATGCACCACTGATATTTCTCTAGGTAAGAGTAGATTGGTTAATACTTGTTTCACCAATTCCCCATGAACCAGTTCTTTTCCTTTGCTATTGATTAATCCCCTTTCTTCCCAGATCTTTCCAAAGGTGTGGACTACCCCAAAGGCATACTTAGAGTCAGTGTATATTGTACCATCCTTTCCTTCTAATAATTTGAGGGCTTGATTTAGTGCATACAATTCACAAGTTTGAGCTGACCACTTATTGGGCAATCGGCTAGCTTCTTTTACTTCACAAGTTATCCCATCTACAACTGCATAGCCATTGTGCCTTTCTCCTTCTAGGACTTTGGAGGATCCATCTATGAACAGTCTTTCTCCCGAGTGCAGGGGAAGATCCCTTAGGTCAGGTCGGACTCGAGTTTGGTATTCAATAAGGTCTAAACAGTCATGCTCAGGGGTCTCTACTTGCTCAGGCCCCTTCCAGAGGAAGGAGGCCGGGTTTAGGCTATGATCTGTTGTTAAGTCCAAATCATCTTTTTCCATTAGGATTGCTTCATATTTTAAGATTCGAGAATCAGTTAACCATTTCCCTGCCCTTTGAGACAGAATAGTTCTCACTTGATGAGGAGTACTAACTACTAATGCCCCTCCAAAGGTTAATTTCCTGCTTTCTTCTACTAAAAGGGCAGTTGCTGCAATGGCTTGAACACACCCAGGCCACCCCCTAGAGACTGGATCTAAAACCTTCGAAAGGAAAGCCACCGGCTTTCTTTGGCCTCCCCAGATTTGGGTTAGGACCCCCAAAGCTGTTCCCTTATCTACTGTAACAAACAGGTGAAAGGGTTTTTCGAGGGAAGGAAGTGCTAGAACAGGAGCTTGCACCAGTGCCTGCTTGAGTTCATTTAATGCCTTTCTTTCCACTTCCTCCCATTCTATCTTGTCAGGCTCTTCCTCTAGTAATTTTTGGTATAGCTCTTTAGTTCGAGATGCAAAAGAATCTATCCACAATCTACAGTACCCTACCAATCCCAGGAATTTTCTTAGCTCTCTTTTTGTTTGAGGAAGAGGCAACTCTACTATGGCCTGGATTCTTTCTGGATGGATTTTTCTTTTTCCTTCACTTATGAGGTGGCCTAGGTACTTAACTTCCCTTGCTACAAATTGCAGTTTACTTTTAGATACCCTTAATCCTTGTTCCCCTAAAAAGTTCAGTAGATTTTTCGTAGCTTGAGCCACCACTTGCCTTTCTTTACCTGATATCTATTAATATCATCTACATATTGCAGAAGGGTGATTTCAGGTGGGACTGGAAATTTTTCCAGTACCCTCTCTAACTCTTGTCCAAAGAGATTGGGGGACTCCGTGAAACCCTGAGGTAAGACCATCCATCTGTATTGCTGCTTTTTCCCATTGAAGGGATCTTCCCACTCAAAGGCAAACAGGTCTCTACTTTCTGGATCAAGGGGACAGGCCCAGAAGGCATCCTTTAAATCTACTACACTAAACCACTTATGATGGAAGGGAATTTTACTCAGGAGAGTGTAAGGATTAGGAACTACAGGGTGTCGAACCTGGACAATTTTATTAATGGCCCTTAGATCCTGCACCATTCTCCAGCTACCATCTGGTTTCTGAATGGGGAGAATGGGAGTATTAAAAGAGGACATACAGGTTTCCAAGAGTCCATCTCGAAGGAGACCCTCAATGATGGGTTGGAGTCCCTGTCTTCCTTTAAGAGGAATAGTATATTGTTTCTGGCACACGACCTCCCCTTCCTTTTTTAACTTGATTTTAATTGGGGGAATTTGCAACCCTCCCCTGTTTCCTTCTTTTACCCATACCTCCTCCTTAATGTCTTTTTCATCTTCTTCAGTGAGCAGGGCCAAAACCTCAATCCGTCCATTCCTCACCTCTAAATCCAGTCCCATAGTTATTATTAGGTCTCTTCCTAATAAATTACTCCCAGCTTCTGGGATGTGCAACAAGGGAGCTATGATTTGATTATTTTCCCAACAAATGTTAGTAGGTTCAAGAATGGGAACTTTAAATCCCTCCCCTTTTACCCCTGTGACGGTGAGGGAACTGCCAGAGAGCCTGGCCCCCTTTGGAAGATGATTTACAGAGGAGCAAGCTGCTCCAGTGTCTACCAAGAATGTAATTTCCTCTTGATATGGGCCCACCTTTAAATTTACTAAAGGTTCCCGGTGGGCTTCTGAGATGAGGAGCCTCTGACTCTCCTAGTCTTCAAAATTCATTAGCGGTATAACTCGACCCTCCTTCTGTAAGTCTGGGCACTCCCTTTTGAAATGGCCAGGCTTTTCACAATGATAACACCCTGCAGAGTTCTGCATTTTCCTTGCTCCTTTTTTTAAATCAGCCCAGCCCCCTCCCCTATCTCGCCTCTGTCTGCATCCCCCATTTCCTGTTTCTAATCTTTTCTTGACCAAGTGATCAACAGTGGCTATCATGACTTTAGCCTGCTGCTTTTGTTTTTCGTCCTCCCTTCTTACAAATACTTTCTGTGCTTCCCTTAATAACTCCTCCAATGGCTTATTCATCCATCCATCTATTTTCTGAATCTTTTTCTGAATATCAGGCCAAGATCCCTTCACATAGCTGACCTTTAACATTCCCTGGGCTACAGGGTCTTCAGGATCCATACCTGAATATTTCCTTACTTGTTCTCTCAATCTTTGTAGATAAGCAGAGGGAGACTCATCTTTCTCTTGATTTACCTCAAAGGCCTTATCCAAATTTTGAGATTTGGGTACCGCCAATTTTATTCCCTCTACAATGAGGTCTCTGAGATCCTTCATTTGTGCCCTATCCTCTTTATCATTATTATCCCAATCAGGGTCAGTATTTGGAAATTTTTGCTCTGCTGCCATCACCCCTTGCCCTGGCGGGTGTTGCCTTTCCCATTCTTTCATAGCAGCTCCTCTTATCATTCCTCTCTCCTCTTTTGTAAAGAGGATGTTTAATATGGACATAAGTTCAGACCACGTGTATAGGCTAGAGCCTAGGAACTGATCTATTTGCTCAGCCAGCCCCATTGGGTCCTCTATTAGCGATTTCATCTCCTTCTTAAAATTTCTTACTTCTGCACTCATTAACGGGGCATTTACATACCCGACTTCCTTTGGCCCCATAGGCACCTCCCTCAAGGGGTAAAGGGATTTAACGGGGTGATGTTCCCTTACTCTCTTTCCTTCAAGAGTTTTTGGAAATGGAAAATTCTGTACATCCTTTTTGCACTGTGTTAATTCTTTCCTCAACCATTGATGGGTCATATCTGGTGGGGCAGTTGGCGCCGATGGGCCTCCTGATTCCCCTGGAACCTGTGTGGACCTTATTAGGTCCTCAGACTCTAACAATCTCTGCCCTGGGGGAGGAGGGGAATAGTAGGGAGGAGGAAGGCTTAATAAGGGGTCCCAGGGTTTAGATTCTACCAACTCATCTTCCAAGTTTGGGTTTTTAATCTTTCACAGGGTAAAGGGGAGTTTTTTGTTCTTTAGCCAGCACGTGGCATAATCAGACTCCTCCTTAGAAAAGGGTTTCTTCTCATTAACATAAATTACAAGGTTGGCACAGAGCCAGTCCTCCTCTGTCCCATATTTTGGCCAGAATACGTCTGGCGGTGAAATGCTTTCTTCAGTCCAAATGTAACAACAATATTTAATCATTTTCTTTTTGTCCTTTCCCTTGGTCCGATCGCTATCGGTCCAATATTTTAACATCCTACCTAGTGGGCTATCTGGAGGGATGTCCCCGAGGGACTCTATAGGTGCCCCCTTTTCTTCTTCCCCGGCCAGCCAACTGCCTCTATTTCCCATCCTGAGTCTTGTCTGGGCTTCTTTCTCTCAGTTCCTTTCGCTTCGTCTGTCTCTGGCCCTTTCCCTCGCGGGAGAAGGGAACCGCAGATTGAGACTCCGCACTCGCTTCGTGCAGTATGTCGCACGTCTCAGTCACACACAAGCAGCTCCAGACTCATCAGGAATTCCCGACCACCAAGGCAATATATTACTTTCCTTACCTTGGTCTGTGCACGGAGTTGGCTGGTCAAACAGAGGCAAGCCCTTTCCCCCTTTTCTCATCCACAACCGGCAGATCCAAGCGTCTGGTCTCAGGCCCTTTAGCTGCCAGAGATGGGCCCCCAATGGCGGAGTCCGAGACCGCTCAATCAGCGGGGTGCGCCTTCCCTTTGTCCACCTCGGGGGTCCCCCTCAGAAGCTTTGGATCCCGGACGAGCCCCCAAGTTGTCGGAAATAAAGTGGTACCTGTAAGGGAATAAACGCTCTCTCGGTTCTGGAGGAGAAAAGAATTTATTTACGATCTTGCAAGATGGGGCGTCCAGCCAAACACGCGGAAGGCTGGCGCGCCAGAGGAAGAGAATGGCGATCTTTAAATCTCCTACTCCTAATTCGCAAGTTCCTCCCCTGTTTCCCCATTGACTGGATACTACAGAGGTTACAGCCTATCCAAGAACACTAACTAATTCATCTTTTGAGATTTTAATTTGTACAGCCAATCCCAGAGAACTGATTAGCCAATCCCCCCCCAAATTTTTATTTTTTTGATGTGAGTTCCCGCCTCTGATACTACCTCATGTCTCTTTACATCAGGCAGATTCTCTCTTCTCTTTGTCTGGGGCTTGTTTAAACTGGTTTTGCCTCCATTTCCCTTATTCCATGCTGTCTCTATGTGAAAACGAAACTTATTCCTTTCTTACACTGCAGGCTGCAGGGACAGGAAGCCACAGGCCAGGCCCCACAGGGCTCCTGGGGTCCCAGGCTGGACCTCATGGGCTGGAGTCCTGGTGGCCACAGCAGTCTCATCCAGGCTGGATGGAGGAGGCTGTGGAAGCCAGCACAGGGCAATCCTCAGTCCAAGATTCCTGCCTCCTCTTTAAACGCAGGGGCTCTCCTGAAACCAGGAGGTGGTTTGTGTCCTGGCTCTGTGGCTTTCTTTTTTTTTTTTTTTTTTTTTTTTTAATCATTTTATTGAGATATATTCACATACCACGCAGTCATACAAAACAAATTGTACTTTCGATTGTTTACAGTACCATTACATAGTTGTACATTCATCACCTAAATCAATCCCTGACACCTTCATTAGCACACACAGAAAAATAACAAGAATAATAATTAGAGTGAAAAAGAGCAATTGAAGTAAAAAAGAACACTAGGTACCTTTGTCTGTTTGTTTGCTTCCCCTACTTTTCTACACATCCATCCATAAACTAGACAAAGTGGAGTTTGGTCCTTATGGCATTCCCAATCCCACTGTCACCCCTCATAAGCTACATTTTTATACAACTGTCTTCGAGATTCATGGGTTCTGGGTTGTAGTTTAATAGTTTCAGGTATCCACCACCAGCTACCCCAATTCTTTAGAACCTAAAAAAGGTTGTCTAAAGTGTGCGTAAGAGTGCCCACCAGAGTGATCTCTCGGCTCGTTTTGGAATCTCTCTGCCACTGAAGCTTATTTCATTTCCTTTCACATCCCCCTTTTGGTCAAGAAGATGTTCTCCATCCCACGATGCCGGGTCTACATTCCTCCCCGGGAGTCATATTCCACGTTGCCAGGGAGATTCACTTCCCTGGGTGTCTGATCCCACGTAGGGGGGAGGGCAGTGATTTCACCTTTCAAGTTGGCTTAGCCAGAGAGAGAGGGTCTGTGGCTTTCTTAACAAGGAACTTGGTTTAGCCTCTTCCCCTTCTGGATCTGTTTCTCCTTCTGTAAAAGGAGGGGATGTAAGGGAGGGAGGAGACAGGAAGGAGACAGAGGGAAAGAAGAGGGATGGTGATCAGTTTGCTCAGAAGAACCAAAATTCCTCTGGCTCTCTGTCGGGTTAAGTCTTTTGCAGTTTGCAGTGGGAGGGCATGCCCTTGCTCCTTAATGGGGTGTACCTGGTTTGGGTACATCAGTTCAGCATATGGGTTGAAGGGCTGGTGGGTGAATGGTAACTGAAGGGAGGGCTGAAGGCTGTTCTGGAGCCCTCACTACCATCCTTACCTGAATATTTCACTTAAACTATCTCAAGCACAACTTTGCATTCCATTCTCAGGCTGGTGGGCATTATAATGTGTCTAAACTGGGACACTTCAGAGATAAGAGGGGATGCTTAAAAATTGCTATATTTTTAAAAAATACTTATGTATTGACCAACGAACTGATTTTATTGGTGGACATAGAAAAGATTTTCATTCAAGAATTAATTTCAAATATAAAATTCTTTCTAAAAATAAGATTAACAATTGTCGGTGTACATTAAAACAAAAACTTCTTTGTGTTGATTATTTTAACATCAAAAATAGTGAAGCAGTAACACCTGGAGCTGGCAGCACTTCTGCCACAGCTGCTGGGGAGGAGGGCCTGGCACCTTGCACGGTGAAAGTTGTGAAAGGCTTTCTTTCCTTGCTGGAAGTTCCCTCGGGAAAGCAACCATCTCCCTGGCCACCACAGTGGATGAAATGGATTCACTGCTGGAGATGCTGCAGCTTCCGGCACTTACCCTATGCTGTGCTGAGCCCTGGGCAAAACCAGTTTCCCGATGCTCAAAGGATGATCATACAAAATAGTGGAGATGTTAACTTCCAAAACTGGAAAGCACAATCACACCAAGAGTCCCTTACCGGAACTGACATGTTAAAAGGCCAAACTATGAAGATATTTGCCCTTTTACTCACAACATGGATGCACGGATGTTCCAAGTATTAAGAGGAAAGATGATCAAGTAGCACCAAAAAATGCACAAATTAAAAGGGGAAAAATGATAGCTTCACAGTGGAAAAATCTGGTAGATACCACCTTATCCAAGTAATCAAAGTTATCACCAATAATTTGACAAATTGACCTCATTTGCCTTCCAATGCAATGCACAGAGGACATGTAATTTATGTGGTATTTTATGCAGTGTTCCTACCAATTTAAAATGTTACGTGATCATGAGAAGATAACCAGACAAACCCAAACTGAGTCGCATTCTACAAAACAGTGGAACTTTAAAAATGTCAGTGTCATAAAAAACAGAGGTTGTGTACACTTCCAGATTAGATGAGACCCAATAGACATAGCAGCCAAAAAAAAAAAAAAAAAAATGCACAGTATGATCCTGAATTAGATCCAGAGTTGGGGAAAAATTGCTCTAAAGGACAATGTATTAGTCACAGTTCTCCAGAGAAACAGAACTGACAGGAGATATAGGTCAATATTATGAGATTTATTACAGGAATTTTCTCACATGTCTGTGGGAATTGGCGAATCCTAATGGGCAGACTGCCGAGTTGGGAACTATGATGAAGGTTTCAATGAATTCCCCAGGAGAAGCTTGCTGGCTGAAATAGAGGCAGAAATTGTTCTTTCTGAGTGCTGAAATAATCAGTTCTCCTTTTAAGATCTTCAACTGACTGGAGGAGACATCTCTCATTGCTTAAGGCAATCTCCTTAGTTGGTTATAGATGTAATCAGCCATAGATGCAATCAACAGACTAATGATTTAAATCCACAAAATATCCTCACAGTAACAATCAGGCAGTGCTTGCTTGACCAAACAATGGAAGGTGACACATGGACTTAACCATCAGAAACAGTATTAGGACAGTTTTGTAGACGAAGATGAATCTAAGCAGCATTTGTGGAAAGAAGCAACGTTAGAGCAAAGCAGTTCAGTCCCAGAGGTTCTTCTATAAAGTACCTTCTTTTTGCTTCTTAGAATAATTAGAGACAAAGCAAATAGACACACAGAAACACTTTCTTTTCAATTCTACCTATTAGTGATTGTGATGGTTAATTCCATGTGTCAACTTGGCTAGATCTTGGTGCTCAGTTGTTTGGTCACACTCTGGCCTAGATGTTGCTGTAGAGGTATTTTGTAGATTTGATTAGCATCTACAATTGGTTGACAGTAAGTAAAGGAGATTGCCCTCCATAATGTGGGTGGGCTTCATCCAATCAGTTAAAGGCCTTAAAATCAAAGAACTGAGGGTTCCAGAAAGAAGAAATTGTCTCAAGGCTGCAATATCACTTTACCAGAATTTCCAGTCTGCTGGCCTTCCCTTTTCTTACCTTCTTATGTGTTATTTGAACATTTTTAAGGATTACATCTATTTATGGTGATTTTGAGTATATTGCTTTGTATAGTTTTAAGTGATTGTCCTAGTAAAATTTTCTTTCAATCTTGAAAAATGTTGTGCCATCTCCTCCCTGCTTCCATGGTTTCAGAGGAGAAATCTGCTGTCATTTGAGTTAATGTGCCCCTATAAGTACTACATTGTTTCTCTCTGGCTGCTTTGAAGATTTTTTTTCTTTGAATTTAGCTTTCAGAAGACTAATTTTGACATGTTTTGGAATGAATTTCTTTCGGTTTTTCCTAGTTGTGGTTTGCTCAGCTTGTTGAATCTATAGGTTTGCCTTCTGCTAAATTTGGGAAATTTCTAGCCATTATTTATTCATATACTTTTTCAGACTCATTGTCTCTTTTCTCTCCTTCTGGAGCTCCAGTGATATGAATGTAAGATCATTTGTCTATTTTTCCTCTGTTGTTAATATGAGGTAAATTCCATCAACCTGTTCTCACATTCTATGGTTCTGTTTTCTTTCGTCTCCACTTTACTAGTGAGCCCATTCAATGACTTTTTTTTCATTATTGTATTTTTTCAGTTCTATAATTTCCATTTGTACTTTTTTTTTTTTTTAATAACTTCTATTCCTTTACAGAGATTTTTACGTTTTTCCTATGGGGACTGTTTTAAAAATCCTTGTCAGATAATTCCAATATCTGATTTGTCTCAATGTTGATATCTTTCAATTGTCTTTTCTTACTAATGTTGTGATTTTCTTGGTTCTTGGCATGATACCTGGTTTTCAATAGTATCCTGGACATTTTGTATATTACATTTTCAGACTCCCCATTAATTCTTCTAATCTCCCTATGATCTCATTTACTTTTTCACTTTCTTTCTAAGTGTCTAATATACTACTTTGTTTATTATATTTCTTCCTGGTAGAACATGAGCCACAGGGCAGGTTTGGGGCTTTTTTGTCTTTGTTTATTGCTATATCCCCAATGACTGGACATAGTAAGTGCTTTAAAAATATTGAATGAATGAGCAGACAGAGATTTCTGTAGATTATACCAAACATTAAAAAATATGTATCTGAGCTTAAAGAAATAAAATGTCCCCATCTTAGAACCCATGTTCATGGTGTTGAGTTGAAGTTGATGCTTTGTGATCCTCCCCAAAGGTAGGGGCTGAGGTTTTATAAACCCTTCTCCAGCAAAGGAGTTGAGGCCCCTCTGGGCATTGCAGACAGTTAAACTTAAAGCTAGAATAGTCCTGTCTTGTCTGAGAATCTAAACAGGGACAGAATCTCAGCCTGCCAGCCTAGGGGGAGGTGCCCAGGATCATGGACCAGAAAATGTCGGTCACTGGGTGGAAGCAGAATCATATATGAGTCATTGGAACAGTGCTGCTCATGTGTATTGGGTCTAGAGGACTAATTTTGTTCATGGTCTGGGATCCTTGACCCATGAAACCAATGTAAAAACAGATTCTGAAGACTTGGATGTAGATGTTCTTAGCATCTTTATACATGAGCCCCAAACTGGGAACTATGCAAATGTTCATAACAGGAGAAAAGATAAAGAAACTGAGGTATATATTCATACAATGGAATCCTATTTAGCAATAAAAAAGAACAAACTGCTGATAACATACCAAAACATGGATGAATCCCCCAAAACAGTATGTTAAGCAAAAGAATTCAGACATAAAGAGTAGATACTCTATGATTTCATTTATGTGAAGTTCTATAACAGTCAAACCTAGCCTGTGGTGTTAGAAATCAGGGCAATGACTGCCTCTGGGTGGGCCAGGAGGTGGAGAGTGGGTTGATGGTGGGGGAGAGGTGACTGGAAAGGTAGACAGGGGCACTTCTGGGGTGATATAAATATTTATTGGAGTGGTGGTTACATGGGTGTATACGTGGAGCAAGACATTGACTTATACACTTAAAATAGTTGCATTTTATTATGCAAATTATGCATTCATTTGAAAATGACAAAATAAAAGTTTAATTTAACAAGACAAAAATAAAATAGATTCTAAGCTGGAGGACTCAGAGAGGCCTGGGCAGAGAAAACAGCAGAGCTGCCTGGAGTGGCCACTGTTGGTTGAGAGCTTACTTGTTCTGTTCAGACCCTCCCCATGGGTCAGACCCCATCACCACAGAAAGTGCTGGACCTGATGGTCTAAGCTTTAGCTCCTTTCCCTTGTTGGTGATTGATTCAGGAATGACATGTGACACAGTGTGGTCTAATGAAAGTGAGGCGCAGTCTGCTGGGAGTGCCTCTTGGACCAGTTTCCATACTTCCATAAAAGGAAATTAAATGGGATTTTTTTTTTTCTGTCTCAGTTTTGGTGAAGGACCCAAATGTTCAAATTCTCACTCTGCCATCTACCAGCGATGTGCCTCAGCTTCCTCATAACAATAACAGCTTTGTCTGGCACTGTGGAGATTTATTCCTTCAGTTTCAAGTAATTTTTTGAGCACTTGTTATATGTCAATGTCTCTTCTAGGGATGGGGAATATAGTGGTGAACAAAACTGATGACATCTCCATTGTATATGAGGCCATGAATGTAAAGACCATAACCCAGCATTCAGTTCACAACAGCCATTATTATAAAAATAATCCCCATGACTGTTAAAAGATAATTTTCAAAAACTGGTAAAATTGTGACTTTTATACAAATGCAAAATGAACATTGTAAAGGTTCTATTTAGTTAATGAATGGAAAAATAGTGAAATTGTTACAACCAGTTCAAAGGAGAATCTAAAAAACAGATACTTTTATAGATCAGGAATATTGAAATGAATGTTCAAATAGATGCAAAACTGACTTCCACAGAGGAAGGTTGTCACTTTACTGCACAGAATTTATTTACATGTCTCTAGACAAGAATTATTTTGCATTACTATCAGTTGTCTACAATTTACGGAGTTGCAACTCAGCTCCAAGGGCTGACTTAGAATTAGATCAGAATTAGATAACAATGCATGGGGTTTCCATTGAAGCACAAATTTTTCAGTTCTATTGGCCAAGTGGGTTTTCCATAGAAACCCAAAGGACTTCTAAAACTGTAAACCAAAATTGCAGGGCAGTGTTAGAGAGGCTCTCAATGTGACAGCGTACGCTCTAGGGGCTGGGGAGTGGGTTATCAGAGTGGGCTTCAAGGAGGAGGTGATTTTGGAGTTGTGTTAGAAGATGGGTGAATACAAGCCAGGCAGGTAGTAGGGAGGACCAGGGCACACCAGGAGGAGGAAACACACCAGCAAAGGCTGAATTCATTGCAAGTAATAGAAACTGAGATGAGTTTGCTTAAGCAAGAAGCTGTCTCATGGGGCCTAATGGCAGGGATGAAGCCTTGGAATCATCTGGATGTTGGTGGGGACTTGGGAGCTGGCAACTTCTGTGCCCCATTTCCCACCCCTACTCCCCTGCGTCATTGATTCGTATCTCTCTCCCCACAGACTGGCTTCCCTTGTATTCTAGGCCACCTGGTGGAAGATGGCTGCCTTGAGTGGGTTTCCTAGACGCAGAGCCTGGGCAGGGATTTGGGTGATTTGCTGGGGCGGTGCTCTCAGGTGAAGCCTGTGTAAAGGAGGGAGGGACGCAGGATAGGGAAGGGAGGGGTTAGCAAGTGTGTGACCTGTTCCAGGGCTGGCTGAGGCGCCTTTGGGTTGCAAATCCACTACCGAGTTATTCTGCTTTCAGGGCTGGCCTTTTGTATCTCTCTATGGGTCAGCAGAAGCAGCAGGTTTTTCCAGATAAGGGGTAGCTTTGGAATGTTAGCACCCACACGGGTAAATGGGATCTGGTCAGGGCCCCCCCGATACACATGGTTCAGGGCTGGGGCCACGTATGTCTCCTTTATTAGAGATCCTAGTCAATATGAGCTTAGAATCTCATAAACCAATTCCATATTTCGAGGGTGGGAGCTCTCTGATTAGCCCTGCTTGATTTTGGAGCCCACACCAGGCCACATCCTGAAGATGGCTGCACCCTTGGTACTTGCATGGCTGTCTGTTGTGGTCCCAGAGGCGCCGTTCGTATCGGAATCCTGGGGTCCTGAATTCACCCGGAGCACAATGTGCAAGGTGTCCTTGGAGCAGGCCTTGTAAGGTAGGGGGTGAAGGGCGTTTTCAGAAAATAGGCTTGAGGGGAGCAGCCTAAATAATAACTAGACTCCAAAAGTGTAGAACTGCCCCAGGGTGTGAGGTGGGACAGAGTGAGAGGCGAGGCAGGAAGCTGTCAGCAGGATCCAGAGCAGGGAGGACTTGGAATTCCTCGTTAAGGAGTTTCACCCACATTCTTCCACCTAGAAGGGGAAACTGCAAAGAAAGGCCAAATGCAGAAGAATGATAAGGAGGGATTCTCATTTCAGTGCCCCTCCCAAATCTGACCTCCCTGTGCGTCAAGTCTTCCCCATCAGAACTTACCTGTCCTGTGTCACTCCCTCAACCGTCTCCTGCACCAGAGTTGGCTAATCTGGCCAACTAACACATCGATGTGTTGTAATGCATACAAACCCTGGCAAGCATTTATGTCAAAGTACCTTTCCTTGAAGGAGACACTTTAATCGTGGGAATTCTAAGCCCTCTGAGGACCATGAGGGGCTTTGGGAACCTTCTGTTTTCTATCGGTTGGGTTGCCCCATGTGGTGCTCAGTTCCAAGGACACCTTCCTATTTGTCGGGTTGTCTTCATTGGGATCCCCAGACATGGGCCATGTGGCAGCATCGCCACCAGGTGGCAGTGGCGTCATGCTGAGGCCTCCTCAGGCAAGCATTCAGCCCAGTTTTACTTCATGTTACTAGAAGGAAAGGGTGTAAGGAATGGAGCCCAGCTTTGGAGCCACACAGATGAGCTGGGAATCCCTGCTCTGACACTTAGCTGCTCCATGCCTTGGACAAAGTGCTGGATTTGTGTTTCATTTTCCTCCCCTATCCAATGGTAGTAGCATCACCAATGAAGTCCCACTAATTTTGTTGCTGAACTAATTGCGTTGCAGAGGCAGCTTTCAAGCTCAGCTCTGATCTCCCAGAATCATACTTTATCAAGGGTTTATTATGTTTCAGGCCTGTTCTAAGGTTCTCAGATATATTAATTCATTTACTCCTCAGAAAAGCCTGTGAAGCTGTATATGAACATAAAGAGCTATTATCACCCTCATTTTCCAGATGAGGAAACTGAGGCACAGAGAGGTTCAGTAACATGCCCAAGGCCACACAGCTTACATAAGACAGAGCTGGAATTTAACCCAGGCAGGCTGTCCTCAGAGTCCCTCTTGCCTAATTACTGGCTATACACCTCTAACACCAGTGTGTGTTACAATCAATTTCCATGATGACGCCAGGACCCACAGCTCATGGCAGAGAGCAAGTGTTTTTGGAGGAAAACAGAAGATGAAAAAATGAGAAGAAATTTAGAGGGATGTGTCATGATTTCTTCTTTATCCAGGCATCCCAAATCCTTGCCAGTGTTCCAAATTTCATGACCTGTACACATAAGATTCTGTTGGGAGAGTCTTCTACAAGAGGTTAATGGCTTTCTCCATCCCTTCTGGGGAGAAAGAGTTTCCGCCACCCCTGAAAATTACTTCCATTCACGATGAGAGGGGTCCATGCTGCCTGGCTTCTTGGTACGTGGGGATTTGTGAGGGAGGAATTGCTGGCTCTCTTCTGGGGCCATTGCTCATCTTTGGTGCCTATCGGGAGTGTCTAAAACTCTTCTCCTCATCCCCCTTCAGATCCTCGTAGGGCCCTGCATTGCTGACAGCCAGTGCTGCACTGAAGGAGAGCCGGTGACTCCTGAGCATCTTCTGTACTGGGCTTGCCATCTCCATGGCCCTGGGTACGTCTTTGCTCAGAGCTGGCCACACATCTCAGGGCCAGCTTCAGGGACCTCAACCTCTGGGGTTCCCTAGCCCAGCCATCCCTGTGGTTGCCTTGCAGAAGAAGCCCCTCCACAGTTCCCCAGGCTGGAGCTACCTGTGGTGTTCTGGTCAGGCCCTGGCCCCTGGGGCCCAAGTGAGGACAATGTGCAGCCCCTTGGGGCACCTCCCTAAAACTTGTCAAGTGGAGCAGTTGAACACTCATATATTGTTGGTGTATGTGTGAAATGCTGCAATGATTTTGGAGAATTGTTTGGCAGTTTCATAAAAAGTTATATGTCCATCCATCCTATAATTTGGCAATTTCACCCCTGTGTTTTTAACCAAGAGCAATGAAAAGCTATGTCCACAAAAAGTCTTGTGTAAGAATATTCATACAAACTTTATTCATAATAGATCAAATCTGAAAATAGAGCAGATGTCTGTCAACAGGTGAATGGCTAACCAAATGGTTGTATACTTATATAATGGTTGAAATGCAATGACAAGAAATGAACTCCTGACACACACTTGGTAGGTAAATCTTACAGACATGATGCTGAGTGAAAAAATACAGACATGAAAGATTTCATACTCAATGATTCCATTTATATGAGGTTCTAGAAAATGCAAAACTAATTTATGGTGATAAACGTCAGAATGTGGTTGCTTCAGGGTGAAGAGTGGTGGTGGGGGTAGAAATTCACTGGGGACTTTTCTGTAGACAGCCTCCAGACTCCCCAGCTCTTTGCAGATACCTGGAGAAGCTGCACTCCCTACTTTGTTGGCTCCATCCTCGATGGATCCTTGGGGAGGGTTTTGGGCAGCAGGGAAATCTACTTGAGGCTCATAGTTCCAGGGTCTTTAAAATTCCAGAAGTGGTATAGTGGAGACTGCTATTGCTTCTCAATAGTCATGTTCTCTTTGTTTTCATAATTGTAGCTGGGCATATTGCCAACCAACCAAGAGATTGCTCGCCCCAGCCTCTCTTGCAGCAAGATGGGACCACAGGTGTAAGAGGTGTATATGTGACTTTATGGAAGAGTTTGGAAGGGAGGGAGCCCATTCTTCCCGCTCCCTCCTTCCTGCTGCTTGGAATGCAGATGTGATGGCCGAAGCTTCAGCAGCCCTTTTGGGGAAGTCTGGAAGGAGCTTTGTGGAGCTGACACTCAGTCCTGACCTTCCCACCTCTGGCCTTTCTTTTTTTTAAGCATGATAAAGTAAACCAGTGTGTTTCAGCCACTGCTAATGGGGTTTTCTATTACTTGCATTCACATTCAACCCCAAATGATAAGGGTTGTAGAGTAAGGAGGTTAAGAGTGCAGGTTCTGGAGCCTGATGGGGTGTGGAGGGGGGTTGAGGGGAGATGGCTCACATCCCAGTTCTGCCACCTGCCAGCTGGGTGACCCTAGGATACTTACCTAACTTCTTTGTCTCTGTATCTTCATC